>NW_028145523.1:430000-612500 GCF_977016875.1 Pavona decussata
TTAGACGCGGGCCTCCCCTGTGAAGCAATTTTTGTAACCTTCCTCATACCACGAAAGTCGATCTGCAGATACTGTTGATTATCATTTACTCCTGCGCACCAAGCACCTGGAAATTAGAGTAAAAGGTAACAGAAAATAGTTTGAAAATTTTCAGACTTTCTTATCTACATACGGGGTAGGGGTTTACGCAGCTGATGCACTTTGCAGTATAGGGTGGGTTTTGAGAAATGGGTTGCTTATTGGAGAGGAGAAGCTAAGTATCAAGTACTTATTCAAAGGGGGAAAGGTGACTTTTTGAAAGAGTTTTTTTTAATAGAAGGAGGCGCTAAATCGAATGATTACGGTTGTACTCTTATCCTGCATGCTAACTGCCAGCCATGAAGACCGTTAGTGGCTCATGTACCAGTTCAGATACTTTTTGAGATAAAATTCCCAAACGATAAATCTTTGTGCGAGGAGTTTTCTTTGGCTTCAGCAAAGTTTACAAGCCCTGTCAGTATCAGTACAAAGTGTGTGTAGTGTTTAACCCCACAAAGAGTCTAGTTTGTGTTACTTTCGGGGATTCTGTACCTACGTTTGGGGGATCGCCTTTTTTGTGATACATCAGCAAACATCAGATTTTATTCCTATCGGTAATTAAAAATGAAATAGGTATATCACCTTTATACGAGGTCCCAAACTGGTTGAACACCTTGTTATTAAGCCGGCCAAGTGTCGGTGAGTAATCTTCATTAGGCATCGTGTATGTACTTGACGCTTTGGTGTCGCTAGCTTTGACGTCACCATTCTCAAGTCCAAGAGGAGTTTCACATTCAGTATGAACAGAGACGACTGACTGCCCTGGACCTGAAATTTAATTAAATGAAAAGAAACAGCCTAGTTGATCCTTACTGGGGGCCGTATTTTATTGTGGGTAAAGTCAAGCTGATTTGGTATTTGATTTTCGTCAGTTTCTGTAATGTGAAGTGGTCAAAAACAACCTAATTGGACATTTACCTTGGCTGGAAAATAACGTTTTAAGAAGAAAACAAAAACAATTATTTTCTTTGCTTTTTTTTTTTCCATCCGTATTTTCCTCTTCGCTTTTTTAAAAAATTTTTGTGTCTTTCCTTAGTTCAGTTTATTTTGCCTGTGTCGTTTTGTTGCGTCAACATTATGAGAAAGGGGGCGGCGAGAAACAAAAAAAATGAAAGGGTGTCCTTCGTTGTGGTCGCCTTTATGGCAATCACCTCATCCCGGAGGGAAGCTTTGGAAAAAGGCCAATAAAATCTTTTAAATGGAAACGTTACTAGGATTTCATAATATTTATTTTTCGATATGGTCCGGTAATTTATAGCCTACATTTGTGTTTGTTTTTTCTTTCTCATGGATACGTTCAAATGCTCTTCGCAAATAAGTAGGGTGATTCAAGAGATGCCGAAGTGTCGCGCTTTTTTATGTTATAGATTTACAATGAGCACGTGTCTTTAATATTTCCTGGCAGTATTTTCAGTGTAAGCCGTTCACCTACCAATATTTGCATGTGTGATGGCGTATTCAAACACAGCATTCTGGCCCAGATCCTTGTCAAACGCCTGCACCCGGCCCACTTCAGTCCCCAAAGGCGCATTCTCCATCACGGTCATTTTATCAGGAGAAAAGAACTGGAACCGAGGAGCATTGTCGTTTTCATCAGTCACGCGGACAGTGACCTGGCAAAATGAATATACATTGAATTTTACTTTTAATTAAAAGAATCAAGTTACAAAGCTAATGTGCATACACTTAATTAATTAGTTTTCATTACTGCTCTCTAGATCTTGTCAGAAAAATATGCCATGTGCTATGCTGAGCTGATATACTTTTCAAGCTATCAGGAGCATTAATCCATGTTCTCTTGTTTGATAACAGGACTCGTTGAACTCTTTGTTTGACCCTTTTGGGATAGTTCATATGTTATTGCTTTGAATTATCACGGTCTTAAAGAAACACTCGATAGAACATTGGCTCACCATCCTCAAATATATTAGTACTACTGAGCTGGAGGTCTATTCTTTTTAGCGGGTGATATATACTTGTTTTACGGTGACGTTTTACATAAAGTTACTCTCGTACCGAAGTGTAACCGCTGAGTGGAATCTGTCCATTGTCCGTGGCCTGAACTGTGAACACGTAGGAATCTCGTATTTCTCTATCAAGTGTCATCAATGTTGAAATTTCACCCTGTATAACAAGTAACAGATACGTATATTTGTCATTTACTATTCCATAGACAGGCATAGATGGCTTTCTTCTTTCTGTTCCATTCGTTTGATTGCACTATCACTTGAAAACTATTATATTTTCAGTTCTAATTCCCTTACATCGTCCCTAAAGGACAGTTTTCCGCATACATGTTATTAAACCAAACCCCAACGAAACCGCTAGCTACGCAGGCTAATGAGAGGCATAATGAGATCACCTCTGCATCACGAGAAGTCGATACGTCGGACACTGTTTGCTTGTCCTGATTGATACTTTTAAGCTTGCACTATCCCGGGTTAAAGACAGTCGATGGAAGTACGCAAATTAAAGTGCCGTTCTTGAGCTGTGTGTTTCCCCATTTGACGCGTACGAACGTTGCGCTTATTTTACTTCTTCTTAACTGGCCATTTCCGAGTTGCTTTGAATTTCATTGAGAAAGCGAGGCTAAGTGCGAAGCTTTTCATATGAAAACTAGCTTTCATTCATGTGTAATCAAAACTAATTTCATGTGAAAAGCTTTTGCACTAAGCCTCCCTTTCATAATGAGGTTCGAAGCAACTCGGAAATGGCCTGTTATTGTTTTTTTGCATTTATACTACGTCCCACCTGCGATCTCCTTTGTAAACGAACTTATAAAATATATGGGTACAAAGACTGCGCTATACAATTGCATTGCACGTAAGTGACTTTAGTTTATGTTTGCCGTAATACTTTTAAAAGAGTGTCATAAAGAAGATAATAGGATGTCGTTGGTACGTACGATAACAACTGAAAACAGGAGGTACCATGAACTGGGAAACTGAATCTCCCTGACACACTTACCCTGCGGCTTGACACTACTTACCAATTCATGTCACCTACCGTGCTGGTATTAATTTGAAATTCATTCTGTGACGGCACGATATTGAAAGTCAGACTCGCTCCAGGTCTCTGCTGGGAAACTGTAACTTGTAAAACTGAGGTCCCTGGGGGTTTGTTTTCTGTCACGTTTACTTCATACGATGACCTGAGGAAAAGTAAGTGCACTTGAGTCAGACATTCTGTCAGTTAATTCTTCAGTCGCTCAGTTTGTTCGATATCCCGTCGCTAAGGCACTGGAAACAGTTATCGTCCCGTCAGGTCCTGGAACCTTACTTTACTTCCATTCAAGGACCTAGTGAGATGTCTGGTTGGTTGATTGGATGTTGGGTTTTTATTTATTCATTTATTTGGTTGGTTGCCAAGTTGTTTTGTTGGAGGGTGCATGGGTTGGCTTACCTGGGCGGCTAGTTCATTGGTTGGTTCGCTCGGCTAGTTGGCTTGTTAGTAGCCAGAGTATCAGGTTTTTCGGAGAGGGGGAGGGACGATGGAAAGGGCGCCCCCCCCCTCCTCTTAGGAAGGCCTGATACTTAGGTTAACTTGTTCGTTGGGTGGCTGACTGCTTCATTTAATAAATTCATTCAATAAATTCTTAGAATGAACCTTACCTGCTAAATACAGGGCTATCATCGCCTGCATCGACAATATTTATCTCTACAGTTATATTAAGGGAGAGTGGGGTGATCCCATGGTCTCGTGCCACAACCTTGAAAACATAGGAGCCATTGGCGTTAATGATACCACGGTGAAGGAGATCGATGCGATTGATAGACTTGTTAACTCTGAGGAAAAGAAAAACAAAGAAAAATTTATTGCACATACACATAAATTACAGGTGCTGACTGTTGACAGATTTATCAATCAACCGTTAGAATTTAACGAATCGGTGTACACCGGAATCTATAAAATGTCTCAAGTAGGAGATTCTGCGTTTGCAGCCTGCGACATTTGTGTCTCTCCGACAAACCAAGAAAAGGCATAAAATCCAAGTGATTACAGTAGTTGTTGTAAAATCTCTCTGAAAGTGGAATATGGCGAGACATGAAACCAATTTATTGCGAAATTATTTTTAAGCCTTTTAAGCCTTTTTTTTAGGAGGAAGGGAACCGAAAGTTTGATTTTATCTCAAGCTCGGGAGGAAGCAGAAATTTTTGCAGCCAGAAACTGGACTCTGCAAAGGTTGTACAGCGACACCTAGGAAGAAGGTTGAAGGATTTCCCTTAAATTGCGCTTGGATAAATGTCGTAAGTCCGAAAGTTCGTTACGGATGAAGTGGAAGTCGAGGTCAACGAGGTTCGTTTGCTTAGGTCCAACATTTGAGTTCCTCAGTCTGGCTGGAGGGTGTTTTAAACGAAGCCTTCTAAAACTTGTGAAAACTTTTAAAAGTTTTCTTGCATTTGCCCATATGAAGAGAAAGTCCGAAAAAAGCGAGGGATGCAAGAACTTGACATTACGTCCTGACGCTCAAGCGAACTGATTGGTCGGTTTGTTTTTCTTGACTTCCGCGAACTTCCCAAAGATGGTACTCAAGAAACTGAATGCCCGCAAGCTTCTTTCAAGACCTTTGTGAATTCAATCTCTCACGTTTCAACCCTTATGGCTTTCTGATATTTTTATTAGTCTTTTGTTTTACCCACGGGCATCCTCCACCCTCAAAGGTGAGCTGAGGCGGGGGTGGGGGAGGGGGGTGGTTGGGGTTTAATTACCTCTTCAGACCCCCTCGAGAAGTGGTAAGGAAATTCTTCATATCCAGTAACAACTTAATACAGAAGAACTTGCTACACAAGACGTACTGAACATGTATTAACTGCACTTACCTTACAAAGCCTGCATTTGGTTCAATACTAAACAAGTCGTCTTTGGCGTCCGCGATGGAATACGTTATCTCGGCATTTTCATGGATATCCTCGTCTTCTGCCACTATAGTCAACACAATAGCACCCACTGGAGTCTTGTCAATGACATCTGTTTTATATCTCGTGCTCAAGAAATATGGTGAATTATCATTAGTGTCTGAAATTACTACGTTTACTGCTACACTCGATTCCAAGCCTCCTCCGTCATGAACGCGCACAATAAATGAATACGTGTCTAATGTTTCTCGGTCCAATTCCCCCTTTGTAGTCACGCTGCCTGTTTTGGGATCGATCGTAAACTTGGGATGATTCATTGAGTAGGAGATATCTGCATTTATCCCAAGATCCGGGTCTTTGGCTGTCAAGTTAACCAGGTAGCTACCAAGAGGAGAATTTTCTAATATTGTTACTTTGTACACCAGCAGTTCAAATGTTGGTTTGTTATCGTTGATATCGGAAAGGCTTACAAATACCATACCAAACCCCTCTAGCGGATAATAACTACCATCTAACGCAGATATGTTTAAGGCATAATGTCCTTTCTTTTCTCGATCCAAAGCCCCGGTCACGCGGATAACACCATCGTTTCTCCCAATCTCAAATTTCCCGTCAGCACCTGCCAACAACCAGTAAGAAACTTTGCCATTCAGCTTGTAATCTGGATCGCTTGCAAAAACACTGGTCACTGCAAAACCAACAGAGGAATCTTCCCTGATCGTCACGTTTTTTGTTTGTGGTACAAATCGAGGAACGTTGTCGTTGGCGTCAATCACTTGTATCCTAACAAGCGCAAACGACGCATGACCAGAGCCATTTTCATCGACGGCCACTACGTAGAAAGAGTAGTTTCCAGTCCTCTCGTGGTCTAATGTTGGTGGCGGGAATTTTCTGGCGGAAATCACTCCTGTAATTGGGTCGATAGCAAACTGGTGGCGCTCAGAACCATTCAAATGAAACTCAATGCTGCCAAAGAGACCCAGGTCAGGATCTGTGGCTTTTATCTCTTGGTTCTGCAAGACAGGCGAATGGGTTACAAACTACTGTTCTTATACAAATGCAACGCAGAAATGTGAAGATCAACTCGATACTACTTATCTAGAGGTCTGTTTACACATATTCTCATTGCAACTTTTGTCGCGTTCAAGGTACAGATAAGGAGGTACAAAGATGTTTGAACCTTGGTGCAAATTTTCCTGATTTCTTAGAAAACGTACAACGTTATCTCACTGAAAACACACTGAAATCGCAGCCCTGCATGAGAAAAGAAATTTGCAATGAAGACTTCACTGCAATTTTTTTTAAGTGCAACAAAAGCTGCATAACAAATTCGCATGCGGAAACGGGCCATAGTCTAGTGACTTTGAAAAGGGCTTGATGACAGTCAGTAGTTCTTTAAATTACACACATTAAACAGGCAGGTAAACGATATTTTAAATCAATTAGTACCGTTTTCGTAAATAAGGTCTTCAAACCCTGTTTGGAGTAACTGTAGTTAAAGTAAGGAGCGAGGTGGGGGAAGGCCTAAGATAAGCATTTAACAAGAATTCTATACCATCTGTGTATATGGGAATGCAAATAAATTGTTGTTGTTGTTGTTACATCGCGTTCTGTTCAGGGTGATTTTCTCGAGTTTTTTCTATATCTTCCAGAATTGTGCTACCACTATAAAGTGCAAAGTCATTGCGATTTTAATATGTAAATGTGGGGGTGATTAAAATATTTATTATCTCCAAGCCCCTTTGGAAATGTGACAATTGGCGTCTATGAGGATCTTGATGAGGCCACGCATCGATGGCTAACGGTCAAATGGCTTAAATTTTATTCCTCAACCAATAAGGCAGAGGGTATTACATTCAACTATCAACAAAAAAACTTAAGTATCGCGCGTCAAACTGACTAATGTTCTTCTTTAATCAACAATCGAGGATTGTTTCTATCCTCAGCTGTAAACGTTGGTTCCGAGGATGAAAAGAACAATGAAGAATTCATGATCAGCGATGGGAAATTTAATCTGCAAGTTCTTCAAGTTTAATACCCTTGCCGTAAAGATATTCATTTTTGTACAGTTAACCATCAAAGGTGTACTTCTGCTTAAAGTCCTCGTCTTCGTTTAAACAAGCCCTGCTCTACTTTTCTACCCACCATATCGATTGTTGTGCCGGCTCCTGAGTTTTCCATGATACTCCCAGTGTACAAATCTTGTGAGAACTGTGGCCGGTTATCATTCCGATCAAGTACTGTAACAAACACAGTGGCAAAAGCCTGCAAGAGAGTTAAGATAGTTTACTCTTGACGAGGTCAGGGGCACCCAACGGATCGTTTCAGTAAATTATCTGTTCGGAAGGCCCTTCATCCCCTACCATTTTCTTAAGGGAATTTTCACCTCGAACGTTCGTGATATGGGAAATTTAAGTCCTAGTGTTTTCGGATTGATAAAAATGTCGTTTCGGATACCGAAAAAAGGTCAGCTAAGATTTTCGGAAAGGAAATAAGACCTGAGGTTTTCGGGAAATGGACAAAAATGCCCTAGTAATTTCGAAAAGACTCAAGTTCCCCTAGAATGACCGAACAGATAAAAATATCATAGGGCGGCCTGAAATGAACCTACAGAGCTTTAAAGGCACTCCAAATAGCCAAAAGTTGCATTTCAAAGGATCTGAGAGAAAACTGTCGTTGGGTGCCCCTGCGAGGTTCTTACGCCAGTCACAGTGTCGTTCAACATGTCTAAGCACAACATTCTGTAGCAAGCTGCACAGAAAAAAACCTAGTGTAACATAACCTCCAACAAAATTGTTTCACCCGGTGCAGTCGTCTTCGCCAAATATTGTGCCGAGCTCTACTTCTCGCAACTATTGTAGCAGCAGATCAAATGCCGTAAATGTCAGTTTAGAGTAAGTAATGAAGGGTTATTTCTTTCAATACATATATCTTTTTTCATTACCTTTCTACTCAGTGGTACACCCCCATCAGCTGCTGTCACTGTCAGAGTGTAGTTATTCTTTTGCTCACGATCAACATTGCCTTTGATCTGAACGGTGCCATATGTGTCCTGTAAAGGAGAGGTTACAGGTATATGAAACTTTCTTAATTTTAATTTAGACAGTCATTATTTTTTACCTAACTTATTACACATTAATTATTGGTATATCTTTAAATTATATTCTGTAAATATATACTAATCAACTGCACTACCCGCCTAGATTAGCCTATGCTATTTGCGGGCTAGTGCATTCTTGCCTTACCTTCGTGAAAAATGTGCTTTAATAAATTGAATTGAATTGAATTGAGTTGACATTAATTCAAAGAATCACTAAAATTGTCATTGCATGACAGAAAGGCGTATTTGCAACGGAAATAAAGTCATTGAGCGCCTAACCAAGCCCCTAACCGACTGACCGTCTGATGAACTCAATGTCTGACCGACTTGACAATTGACCATATGACTGCGATTGACTGTCTGACCGACTGGCTGGCTAGCAATGTAACTGAGTGGGTGACTTGACTACGAATAGTCCTTTATTTTTCCCAGGGACACTAAAGTGAGCGAAACACGCAATCACGCGCGAAAATTGACTCTCGCGAGGAGACGAGACGCAGGGTGGGAATACGTCGCACCTCCTCGCGGGAGTCAATTTTTGCGCGTACTCGCGTATTCCGCTCGCTTTAATATCCCTAATAAAATGAGAGACTACTCATGCGTTGTAAGATCCATTTACCCGCGTATCCACTGTAAATAGTGAGTGTGGGTCCCCTCCGGTCACACTGTAAGTGATCCTAGCATTCTGACCACTGTCTGCGTCTGTTGCTGTTATGTTAACAAGGGGTGTTCCAACGGGGGAGTTTTCGTACACGGACACGGTGTAGTTCACTGGATCAAATACTGGATTGTTGTCGTTTATGTCGCCAATCTCAATGTAAACTTGAGTCTGCAAAAAAAGATAATTAGACAATGGCTGAGAAGTCTACAAGCTTAATAACTGCATTACAACAAAATTTTCGAATCTGATTGGTTATCAACAGGCCATGTTTGAGCATTAATTTGACAGTTTACTCGTCATGCTAGGTGTAATTGGACAGTACAAGTCATTTGCGTGCGCTGTAATTGAATCGATCTCAAAACTTAACTCAACTGCTGTCCTCAATTTATTCACCAAAAAGTTAATCTGTTGGCTTTTTTCTTCTCAAATTTTGTTAGACTTTTATGATTAATTGGTAACAGGACTTCGTGTCCTCCAATTCTGTCTATAGTCATACTCGTGATTAGAAAAATCGGACTCCCACGATTTTGTTAATCACTCGTATGATTACAGACCGGATTGGACTCCAGTCAGTCCTATTATCACTATTAATGAGGATGGTCCGACATTATTATGGACGCAATACTGTACAAGTGACATGCATACGTGTAATAAGCTTTCAAGTTTATTCAGCTGTTGTTTGGTGAAAACCCTGGGAGGAATGCTTGGTTGCCTAGACTATTTTTGTTCATTTTAGTTTGCCATGAGTAAACAAGTTACGAGGATACAAAATAAAATAATAATAATAATAATAATAATAATAATAATAATAATAATAATAATAATAATAATAATAATAATAATAATAAAAATAAAAAATCCCGGGGAAACACTACAGCTGAGGCCAATTACAGTGAACACCTCTGACCGGACACCAGACTACACTTTTATCTTAGAGTGACCGTTTGAAATGTGAACTGTAAACTCGAAACAAGAAGTTTAGTTAGAAGAGTTAATCAGAGAAAGTTCGATACAAGTTAATTACCGCGTACGTTACGCTACGGAAAGCCGACTACACAGAATGCCCATTGTTGAACTCTTTCAACGTTGATCTCCAGACCTTTGACAAAAGAGTCCTGTATTGTTGTCCCAGCGATGAGCTTAACTTTTAATTATTTCATTAATAAACTAATGAGGGCTCCTGATGGGAGCACTCGGATTTCTTTTTCAGAGTTTGCCTGTGTCATTACTGAATAATACATCATTCTTATTTGTTCACCAGGCTTAAAATATTACATCACATTTCCTTTCATTGCGCATATGCCACTCGTTGACATTCCAACCCTAGCAGTATGCAGTTGTCTATCTCCTGTAGCTCAGTGGTAGAGCATCCGAACTAGTAATCGGAAGGTCTTAGGTTCGACTACTGAATTTCTTTTTCCGAGTTTGCCAGTGTCATTACTGAATAACACATAATTCTTAATTAGAGAAAGTAACCCACGCATGTAATATTTTACATTGATGTGTTTTTACCGTGCTGACTCTTGAAGGTTTTCCCTGGTCCGACGCGCCAATAGTGAGATTATATGAGAAAGTTTGTTGACGTTCAAGATTCTTGCGAGTTCTGATCATTGCTGTGTTTGGATCGAGTGTGAAGTCACCTGAAACATGATGAGGGGGAAATTAAAAATACGTGCCTTTTTTCGATTTACCATGTACAGTCAACTCTCGCCTTGCGGACACCTCGCTATTACGGACACCCCGATATTACAGACAGCAGCTAAATCCCCGGCAATTATAAATTACAGACGTTTGACTGAAATATATTTCCCCTATTACGGACTCTCGTTATAAAGGAGACTAGCTCGTGGTCCCGAGGGTGTCCGCAATAAAGGGTGTTCACTGTGATCATCGGTAGCACGATTTAAGGAGGCAAGCAGTGTAGACTGTAGTTCGCTTTGCAGTAGTTCACTGTTTGTTTCTAAACTTATCTAGAATGCGATACGATACAATGTAATACACTGAACACGATTCTTAAATTGACACTCCCGTTGCGGGAGTTTACCAAATGACATCTACCCAACATAGTCTTTCTTATCACAATACACTATCCCAATGTTGAAACCTTTTGGCCAACTCTGAAATTTTGGGAAAGTCGTACATTTTTCAAGACCTTTCCACTACATTCTCGGAAAAGACAGAAGAAGAACTATAATAAGTATAACGCTCAAAGAAAAATCACCTTTGCAGGCTGTGTACACGCCGACGAACTTTTTCTTTTACTATTTCTTAGGCTCTCTGAATTCGGGTTTTCTAGAATATAATTGTTCAGCTGGCACACTTCTTGTCTACCCTCCAATTGACCTCCAAGAGTTAATGGCCGACAGAAAATCTACTTGTTCCGAGAGATATAAATGAAGTTTTCGTCAACTCTGATAATGAGCTTCAACATAACACTTGCCTCCAGTGTTCCCGGATAATAGCTCGTAAGTCAATTCGCTGTTGCTCCCTGCATCCGGGTCCTTAGCCACCGCGGCGATTACCTCACTATTGGCTTTAGCGCCCTCTGATATTTTCACGCTGTAACCGCCAGGTGGAAAAGACGGTGAGTTGTCGTTTATATCAGTGATAAGAACACGAACCTGGAAAACAGAATTGTAACATATATTTTATTGCTCAAATAGCACTACAGGAAAGATCTGCTCAGCAGGTTTCATTTTCGATGGCTACAATTTAGAATCTCTTTCTCAACACAATTAGGACTTAGAGCTACATAACATGACTTCTCCGAAAAATGTTACTAAATTTGTAGAAAATGGTGCGCTCTGAACTGTTTTGAACGACAATTGTTCGTATAAGTTAACTATTTTGGAAAACGAACACATCGATAATAACGTCGCGGAAAACGATCTGCAGAGTATCGTAGCACTAAATATTACAATCATACAACTCTTTGATTCAAGGAGTTAATGTTTTTGTGACAAGAGCTGGTTAATGTTGATTTTACCGTCGCAGTCGCCCGCTGTACAGGTGAACCATGATCAGCAGCTTGTACTATTAATGTATACACTCCTTTGCCATCAGCATCGACAGCCAGCCCAGGCGCCTCACGGTCAAGATTTTTGCTTGTGGTAATTACTCCCTGCATAAGAATATTAAGTGAAGACGTTAACGTTTTGTGACGCCTTACTCATAAAACTGTTCAGCCTAGAATCATATCAAAGTTGGATTGGTTTGATTTTTCTTTCGCTTTTTCTCAGTGCAATTTTCAAAGGAGATAGGTGAAAATTTAAACGTAAGTTTTGGCATTGTTTTTTTTTTGACTAGCCGCAATATCTAATCTTATTCCACTTTAGAAAAAAAATATGATGCATTCACCTTGCGTTAAAAGAACTGATGTTTTCATGATTATTACAACATAAAAAAAAAAAAAAAAAAAAAAATACCACAGTGATTACAGGTCCCGGCCTTCTGAAATCGTTTCAGTTTAATCGAAGTTTATCAAAAGAATTGATTGTAAAGTAAAGCAAAAATAGGCATTTTCGTGAGAAATCAATCATCTTACCGTATTATCATCAATTTGAAAGACATCGCCCAAATTCCCTTTAATAATGGAGTATGTGATAAGCCTGTTATTCCCCTCATCCTTATCAGTAGCATTTACTCGTATCACATGTTGTCCAGCCGTGGAATTGCCTTCAGTGAGAGTCACATTGACTACAGGAGGACTGAACTCGGGAGCTTTATCGTTTAAATCAGTCACGTGAACAATAACGTCCTTACGACCCTGTGAATGGAATTCAGAATAATTCTCCTTAGTCTGAATGTTAGACTTTTATTTTGTTTCATGTTGCTTTGTTTTTCTCAATTCACACAATGTTTTTCCAATAATTTAATTTACCCAGGTCCGTTCACGAACACGCTGAGCTAGTACCTTTATTTTAAAATGATTTTTTTTTATAGCAATAACGTTTTTTTATACGGTCAGGCCCTCCAATCATAAGAAAAACGACACAATAAAAAGGCAACAAAGAAAAATTAAATTCACATACAATAAACTTAAGTAAAAACAGATAATTTATCAAACGTATAATCATATGCCACGGCAACATAGGTGAACTACAAAACTTCTTTAATTTTGGAAATGAGTCGCTTTATATCGTCGCGGAAAGGCATATCAAAGTGCATTAACCAGTTTGAAATTCAAAACGTACTTGTCTGTTTCCAGGGTCTGTCGCTACAGCCGTCAAACTATAAACGCTCTTTTCCTCTCTATCAAGAGGAGACGAGCCTGTCCTGATTTCACCTGTGCTGGCGTCAATGGTAAACTTGGCGTCTGATCCTATAGACGTGAATGGAGAGAAAAAAAGTCGCAACTAACTACTTTATCGTCATATAGTTTTGCATAGATGTCCCGGCATTTACATTCCGCTCGGAAAACAACCGTCAATCTTCGCTTGTTCTAAAATAGATATTACGTTATCTGTGTGCGAGGATTTCAAGTATTTCTATGCTTACGAAATATCGCATCCTCCTTTACTGTTTCACCAAGTGGCCATAAATTATGTGAACTCAGCTATGTATTTGCACCTTCGACATTATACGATATTTAATAAGTGGTGGTGAATAGTGATGGATATTTACCGAGCCGCGAAGCGGCGTGGTAAATATTCATCACTTTCACCGACACTGAGGTGAATAATTGTTTTAGTATATGCCACACAAGCTGAATAAGAAGTGGACCAAAAATTACTTTATTTTTGACAATATACCGACAAATGGCGGGAAATTTTAAAATCTCGCGCGCCGCGCGGTGAGCGATTTCTTGTTGTTGAAAGTTCCGTCTCGCTTTCTTGCAGAAATATAAAACTTCTGGAGGAACTTGCTTAAAATTAGTTGCTCAAGTGTCTTTTCTTCGATTGTTGTGTGAAATTTGTCTTGTTGTTGAAACCATACTGCAAAACATTAGATGTTTCATTGTTTACATTGTCATTATAGTGCTTGACAGTTTTCGTAAACAATGCATTGTATTTTTATTTTTCACCTAAGAATATGAGGTTTGAAAGATTAAATAACTTACCATGTAATGCCATCAAACCAAAATTTGTTACCATTTTTATATTTTTTGTAATAGCCGTCTCTTTTATCGAAAAATTGTCCTCTTAAGTGACCGTGGCGAAACGGGAAGCCATCTTGTTTCTCTTCGGTTGCTCGGAGGTGAATAGTACTTGGCTAATCACCTCCAAGCTAGCCAATCAGCGTGGGGGAAAAGCACTATTCACTTGCGTGACTTTATTTGCCATCACGAGTAGGATAGGATAAGCAGCGTTTGTTTGTCTTATTCTCTGAATTCGCAGAACTCCTTGACTCACAGCCATTCTATAGCCGTATTTAAAGAGCAAGTATTGTACCTTCAAGACTGTAAGTTATCTTTGCGTTGGAGCCAAGATCCTCATCAGTTGCCGACACACGCAAAACAAACAGGCCTCGTGGAGAGTTCTGCAAAATGTAACGTGTAGCTAATTAGTCCAGTCCTGGTCCCTCAAACATCCCACAACGTGATAAACCAACTGACATAAAATATACCCAATGGAGTCCGTCAGAGGCAGGAAGGTTTGGAGTTAGCCCGCCCAACAGTGATCACGTGGTTTGACGTTCCCTCTGATTGGTCAAGGAACATAAAACATTCCAGAAATCATTCTTAGTGTTCAGGGTTTTCTTAGTAAATAAAATAAATAAAATAAAATAAAATTAAAATAAAATAAAATAAATTATTTATTTATTTATTTTATTTTACATTCCAGAAATCATTCTTAGTGTTCAGGGTTTTCTTAGTATGACCGTAGAGACATTTATCCACTTGGTTGCATTTTGCTAAGTTTTCCGTATTATATTAAGACACATATGTAAAGAGACTACACTACGCGAGGAAGTTCATTGTCTGTGGAAAAAATAGGACATCTAACATAGATCAACGTCAATACCCGGTTACCAATCTGTAGATTGATAAACCCACTTTGATGAGCTAACCACTAAACGAACCGCGTCTTCACCCAATTCGAATTGCACAGTTGGCTGGCTAATACGGAAATTCCGCAGTCAATTCTTTGTACATACAGATGTTATTGTACTTTTTTTGGCTGAGCAACATACCTCTGGCACATTGGCTGAATACTGGATAGATGAGTTGAATGCAGGATTGCGGTCATTGACATCAGTGAGTCGAACTTCCAACAAAACGGTGCTGTTGTGAAGATCGTCTGACACCATCACCTGCAAGGTCAGGTCAGGGTTTATTTAAGTGATAGGAAAAATACGTGAAATCTCTATATTGCTACAATTCAGCCTGACTGACAAATAATTTTTGTATTTTTTAATGTTAAAACTGAGAACTAAATAGGTTACGATTAGATCGCGAGCGGCGTAAGCCGCGAGAAAACCCAATCGCCTTCTCTTCATTCCAAATAAAGATCCACTGTCGAACTTCGCACAAACTTCGCCTTCGCCCATACAATTACGTCAGCTACGCAGCATAAAATCCTTCCAAATGATAATTTATGATTATCTCAATAAGAAAATGAAACAACTTAACGTTAATCAACTGTTAAACTAGTAGACGGTACTTCTTAAATCACATGTACACTAAACATTTAGTCGTATTATAAGTAGTTATAAAGTATCACATCCCGAAAAAGACTTTTCATTATCACAAAAAATACAAAATACAAAATACAAAAACTTTGTCACTTAGAGGTGGGAAAGGATCGAAGTAAATTCCGTCTTTCCCAGTCACGTGACAATATTAACGTTGTTAAAGCGCGCAAAAGAAACCCCTTGATACCATTGACAGAAAATACTTCAGTGGGATAAACTGATCTTCTGTCTCTGTATAAAGAAAATGAGTACACCGAAGGGTGAAATTTCTAAACGACGACTGCACGACGCTTTTGTAGACAATTTTAAAATGTTAAATTAAGCAAAAAACGTAGTGTACTAACGTTAAGTTTATAGATTTCCTTGGTCTCTCGGTCAAGCAGCCCAGCTACTGTGACAACTCCAAGATATTTGCCGTCCTTTTTCACTGTTGTTATGTTCAAATTGCCATCTGGGTCACCACTAAGGATACTGTATGTTAACTAAGAGGAGAGAAAGAAATAAGATTATAAATAATAGAATAAAGAGAAACTGTTTTACCTCCCTACCCCGTTTTCCCGGTACCGAAGGCTTAGGACATTTGAAAGTATTAGCTATAGTTTGCATGTAATTACAGGTTAAGGTAAACAGAGGTTTGGGAAATTTTACGTTATTGTTTCAAAGGTCTGTGATGTATTTTAAGAACGCAACGCCAATCCCTGCCCATCTCCCAGCCTCAAGTTTTAAACTCCGTAGATTTCATTTATCTCTCCAAAACCATTCTTAAGGTATCTGCCTCCTAGGAAGTAGGGTGTTTTGGGTGAAGAATTGTAGCGTTATACGGTCATAGCAGAGGTAAGTTTTGAAAAAGGGCCCTTGGTCTGATTTCGAACTCTAAGACGAATGCATCCTTCGAGCAGAGGTTTCTTGGCCATCTTATGTGTCGGCGTGCTGGCACTTAGGATGACCAAGGACCTCTGCTTGCAGGGTAGGATGAATACCACAACGCACTTTAATTTTAAAGGGTATGTAGGCTTCATATTTTTGTTATACACGCTTGCGCCAAATTCTTACCATTGTATTCTCAGCACTGTCCATATCAGACGCCTCCAGTGTAGTAACAGTTTTGCCTACAGGACTGTCTTCGGAGACTTCACTCTGATAATCACGGAATTGAAACACTGGAGTGCGGTCATTCACATCCTTTAGTATGATAGTAACCTGAGAAAGATAATTATGAATTAATAATGCATGATCCTTTCAGCGAAAACTATTATTAAAACTATTAAATCAACTTTGTTTCTTTTAACGAGGGTGACACTTAACAGTCTGACGACTGACAAACCTGTGGCCCTCGGATTCCAGATCGAATTGGAATTTGGAAATTATATACATTTGGAAATTATATACAATTAGGGTTATACAATTATATATATTTGGATATTATTGATATTATTATTTATCTATCTAGTTAATTATTCATTTATTAATATATAAAAAAACCGGTCAATCTCCTGTATGACTTGTGCCATATACTCCCCTGGCTTCGGCATCTCAAGGTCGATTTATTACTTATTAGTGTGCACTCTCTCGTATTATTATTATTATTATTATTATTATTATTAATATTATTATTATTATTATTATTATTATTATTATGAATTTATTTTTACGGTTCTGGCCGACGAGTTCAAAAATGTACAAAAAAAACAACAATAAAATAATAAAAAAACAACAAAAAACAAACAAACAAACGAACAAATTTTAGTTGTAAAAACAAAATACAAACGAGAGAAACAACATGAAAGATCTTCTGTGAAAAGATACATTGCACAATTTCGTTTAAAGACTTTAAAGTAGCAGTTAACATGTACGCCATAGCAAACTTCAAAGCGGATCAGGAAAACACTTGTTAGTGTAACTTGGATAGCGTACTCTATGCATAGCATAATAAATGCTCCCTATCGCGCAGTTACAACCTATGGAATTTTTACACCCTGCAGACGGTAACTCCTTCCGCGGTTCACGACACCTTTCTTACCGATGTTTCGCCGTATCGCGGGGGATTGCCATTATCCGTTGCTGTGATACGAAGTGTATAGTTTGGTACAAGTTCCCTGTCCAACGGCTTCTGTACCACGATTTGTCCCTTGAACAAAATACAGGAAAAAGGAAAGTCACTTAAAATGAGTGTCGATAGTGAAGTCTAATTGTATCCCAAGATGGAGCTTAACTATTGCGAATTTTCATTTTATTCCACTTTTCATCAGATTTTGTATGTATTTACATCTTTCGGTATTGTTTATATTGAACTAGTTAGTATGTGCCCAGCCACCTTACTACCTGATTACAAATCAAGACGATGATGATGATGAAAATTAGTGATCTTCACGATATGAAACGGGATAAACTAACAGTATTGAAAAACCATTTTTCTTTCGTTTATTTTGTTGATCTTTGAAGCAATTTTTTTCCTTTTCCATCATTTTTCAATTGGGAAATACTTAGACAGTGTTTAACTTACAGGCAACAGAGCCTCGTGAAGGAGGTTCCGTTATCAGCCTATTGAGACTACCACATAATTCTGGGAAAGATGGCCTCCTAGCAAGCGTAATGGAACGCCTGAATTCGTTGCCTGCTTACAAGAGACAAAATAACTACTTTTCTGACGCTATCAGCTAAAGAAATTTAACCTACCCCATCGATCACTAAAAATTCCATTAAATACTCACAGTGTAATAAAATATCTTGAACTGGCCTTGAGGGTCTCCGGCAGAAATGTTGTAACCGATCCTTGACCCTAAAGCCGAGTCTTTTTCTGTTGCCTTTAGCTGTATCACATGCCCTCCAAGTGTTTCGTTTTCCCAGGTCTCCACACTGTACGTGGTTTGCTCGAACTTGGGATTGTTGTCGTTTTCATCCACCACAGTGATGTTTACATGAAGTGTGGAACTGTTGAGTTGCGGGACACCCTGATCCATGGCTACCACATAGAACGTGTAACTAAGCAACAAGACAAAGAAAAGGTACGAGATACGTTAGCTGTTCAGATATGTTAAGAAATATTTCGAGGACCATTGATTTACTACTATAAAAGTAATAAGGAGCCCGTTTAATTCAATTCAATTTAAGGGTACATTCTTTGAGAAATCCCAGAATACACAAAACTGTATCAGTTTTTAAACGCCAGAACAAAATTCTGCCCATTCTGATTAAATCTAAAATATCCCAAAAGAACACCTATTCCTCTTACTTTTAATAGACCGTTTTCCTTTCATTCTCTCTCCGATGGACAAATAAACGGAACGCTATTCTGCTCATTCCGGAAAAGTTATTGGTGCAAAAAGAACAACAATACCGCCACTTCCATGTGTTCCTATTCTGGAATAGCTTTAAAAGAATGCGCCTTAATTGTTGCAAATACACAAACAACCAGTGAACGCACGATCCCATCGCTGTCTGATCTCCTTATTGTCTCAACAGATTTCTCTAAGAAGACTAATGTTGTTTGTCAGTTGCTCAGACTAGAAATGTTAATTGATAACCAATGCTCGAAATGCGGAATGACAGTTGTAGCAACGATGTAATCGCTGAAAATCACGCGACATTACGACGATAATCGAACTCGTTCGCGATGTACACTCGACCAAATCAAACCTCTTTTGATGGTAATTGAAAATGTTAGGGCTCAGTGCCTTTGTTGAAAGTCTATTGAGAATCCTGTAGAATCTGTTGGGTTCATCCGGGGCAACAATCTTTCAAATACAGTGGAACCCCGCTTTACAGACACCCGCTTATTACGGACAGTTGTGTTTGTCCCGACGAAAAGATCTTATATTTTCTCTTACGTTAGCCCTCTAATACGAACAGCGAATAATACGGATTAACACTCTCAGACAAATGTAACCTGAGGCTCACTTTACGCACACTTGTTATCTGCGCATGGTATAAATTGTCTCAGTAATATTCAGTTTGTCTGACTGAACCACAAACTGAGATTGTCAGTGCAGAGCAAAGACACGGACTATTTTAAATGATTACGTTGTCAGTCGCGTCATAAGCACTGCCAAACATTAATTTTAGTGCGACAATACTTGAATGTTTATAAACATCCGACTGTTGCTTTTGAATTGTATGCCTTAGTCTTCGTACAGTGAAGCATGTGTCCGTGACGTTTATTGTGAGAGCCCGCTTAATACGAACACCCGGATAATACGGACACTTTTGCTGGTCCCTTTGGTGTCCGTATTAACTGGGTTCCACTGTATATATTTAAAACTTTAAGTAAAAACAAAGATAAAAACAAAATAATAAGAGAAATAAAAGCTTACCTTTGCTGCTTTTCAAAGTCCAGCCTACCCACTGTAGTTATGACGCCAGTTTGGGCGTTTATGGCAAACTGTCCTTCTGGGGAGTCTCCAGTGTACGTGAGAGCTTTGTTGCTTCCAACATCTGGGTCATCAGCTATCAAGGTATAGACCGGCGTGCCTGAAAGAGCTGACTCACTGATAAGAATAGCCAATGGCATTGCGCGGAAGGACGGTGGGTTATCGTTTGCGTCAGCTATGGTGATGTCTACCTCAACGCTCGTAGATTTTGATTCACCTGAGGAAGCGAGAACAAACAAAACAAAATGGCTCATTCACACGATGGTGCTTTTTGGATTTCTGTACATTCTTCGATCTCATGCAAATTTTCTCGAAGGTACATTACTATAACCAGATTTTCCCATACTGGAATTATGGAGTGAGTTTTATGTAAAAGAATTGAGTCATGATCACAGAGTCTAATTAGTAAGGCGCAAACTCTGAGAAGGTGTCGAAAATAGTCGATCTTCTTGTCTTTGCGTCACCGTTTAATGGGTTTTTCACAAACATCCGGTTGGCCCTCTGGGACGGACTGCACTCCATTATTTGTGACTATTTTGAACTACTTGTGGAATTCAAGGATTTTCCTTGGTAAAGCCGTTTACACCGTTTGTCAAAAGGCCAAAGTTTATATCCTATCGACTCATTTTATGATCTACGTCGATCATTCGTGGCAAGCTACATAATGTCAGTAGTTTATGCAAAGCTTTCAGTTATTTTAGAATAGAAATCACTCAGAAAGGTTGCACAAAGCTGTTCGTATTGCATACCACATCATTTGCTGTTGCTGTTATTTGTTGTTGGTGTTAGCATTGCTTTTGTTATGGTTAATTTAGTTTATTTTGTTAGTAAGAAAAATGTGTTTGTTGTTATTGTTATTTTTTTGGCTGTCACTGAGGTTAAAAAAAGATCGAATCTAGACGCGGTCTGTCTTCCCTATTTTTCCTTTGCTTGGTTCCATGTTTATAATCCTTGCTTTCAGTAGTTTTTCTGTAACTTTCAGGGGGAAACTGATCGAGCTTAGGACCAGTTTTCTATTGTGTATACTCTTATAAACCATAAAATGACGTCATAAAATGTTCAAAACTCAAGTGGAACCACGAGCCGCAGGCGAGTGGTTTCAATGTCAAGTTTTTTAACATTTTATGGTCTGTACTGGAGTATAGACCATAGAAAACTGCTGTCGATTTGTTTTTTATAGTAACATGGAAAAGAATACGAGCGGAAGTGGTTTTATTTTCCGTTAAGAAAGCGCGCGCGTTACATCTGACATTTTTATTGTCTGTACTCTTATAGACAATAGCCAATAGCTACAAGCCAATCAGCCAGCGTCAATTTTGACATTTATTGTAAAATAATCTGTATCGTTGCTTTTCAGTTTTTTAAGACTAATAGTGTACCTCCACGATCCTGAGCAGTTATTGTCAACTCATAAGCGCTCTTGGTTTCTCTGTCCAACTTCTTAGCGACGGTTATATTCCCAAATCCGTCAATGGCAAATGCACCACCTACATTACCAGCTGCAAATTACAAAAAGAACCAGAGTTTGGCTAAGCAGGAAGCCCGAGGCTTAACTGCTACGTGAAATAAAAGCAAAGTTTCAGATGATCTAGTATCTGTACTCTCTTCTACCCTGTGTCCCCATTAGTCGGGCGTATAAGTAGTAAGTGGGCTATCGGAATAAATGACACTGGAAAAGTTTTGTCCACATAAATCTCTGACAGCAGCAGATCAAACTCAAATGCCTCTCGCTCGTGTTGTCAACGGAACAAACATCATTCTCATTCACTTGTTAAATGTCTCGCATTAAAATTAATGTTCTGTTGTTTCAAAACGTGCATATCAGAGCAAAATCAATCAAAAATAATCTCTAACTTTGCTTTACGTGACCATTTTCACTTTACAGTTTAGCTAGACGGACTGAACATGAACAAAATCTTTGAAACACTGTTGACCACTTTCCGTAATATGTACCAAATTATAACCCGCAACACTTTTTTATTTCTTCACTTGAAAATGATATCATGATGATATCAAAACGCAGTATAATTTCGCTAATTTTTATTCTCAAATCTTTCCCTTGTGTTTCTTAAAAATCGGTAAAACAGATTGCGGTCTGACCTCCTCCCTTAGAGAAAATCTTGTGACATTTTTCTCTTGGTTTTCTAGGAGTAGTCTTCAATTGAGGAAAGGTATTTAGTTTCAGGTTCATCGCAGGTTTGACCAAAAACATTAACCTTCGCAGGACACGGCCCCTCTAAAACAGCGGAGTCCGATAATGATAATTTGCTAACAGACCTGTGATGGAGTAAATAATTTCTCCTGCGAGTCCTTCGTCGTCGTCCACAGCATGAACAGCGGTAACAACCTTATAGATATCGCTGTCCTCCCTAACTTCAGCTGTATACGTGAATTTATCAAAACGAGGAGCATTATCATTGATGTCATCCACTGTTATATTCACCAAGGCCGAGGAAGACTGGGGCACAGGGTATCCATGATCCCTTGCTGTCACGATCAGAGAGTAACCACTGGGATTGGCTTCACGATCAACTTTCTTCAAGATAGTTATGACGCCTGAAAGTAGAGATAGAGACAATAGCTAAATATGTTTTTTTTTTCAACGTAATTTTCGACCTTGGAACATTACTAGGGGTTTTAGTTTTAGTAGATTTGCAATGGTTGATGAATTCATTGACTCGTGGAGGACCAAAAGTTCACTCAAAACCCTTTCAGGAAAACTAACGCCAGAACCAATCAAATGCTAACACTGGGTGTAGTCAAAGGCACATGATTTGCTCATTAAACCTATAGAAAGTTTGGTTCGCTTTGGTCGCCTATTTCAGTAAACGCGACTGATAATATACATGAAATTATCCTTCAAAAATATCCCGCTTTTCTACACCTATACTGATACCTTACACCGTTCACCATTAGGAGTTTGAATTTGTAGGGTTTTCCTAAAGGCGTACATTTGGTTTGAAAGCTACCCAACGTCACCTGATGTTTTGTTGATGTCAAACACCCCGTCCCCTCCCTTAAGAGTGAAGGTGATGTCAGCGTTGCTGCCGTAGTCCGGATCATTGGCAAGTACCCGGATGACTGTTGAACCGATAGTCGCATTCTCGCTGATGGCCACCTTGTACACCGCCTCGGTGAACTTGGGAGAATTGTCATTTTCATCCTCGACGAGCACTTTTAACGACACACTGGAACTCTGCGGAGTGTACGTGCAAGTTCGGTTTAGACTGAAGAGGTCCCATTAGACGGCTTTCAACTTTCACATTGATGGTTATAAGTTTGATTTATAAACACGCTACATAAGCATCTACAAAAGTCACTCATACAGGCAAAATTGAAACAAACAAACAAACAAACAAACAAACAAACAAACAAAACAAAACAAAAACGTTGTCGCCAATGCGGCGTGCTGCATGTAACAAAGTTAGAACGATATTTTATTCGATATATTTCAAAACTGAAATAATTGAATGGGAAGATCTTGAGGTTGACTCCATTATAAGATCTAACTTAGCCCTGTCTGGTAAATGTACTGAATAAAATCATAATACCAGGAAAAAATCGTCGGACAATTTTGTTCCATCCATGGCAAAGCAAAGTTTGCGCATAATACACTAAAGTAAGCTGCATGACATTGGTCAGCAGAAAACTAAACAACTTCCCTCCTGTGTTACCAAGGCAAGATAAATCAAAACTGGAGGTAAAGAAAGTCTCTAGCAAATGTAAGTGGTCTTTTGCCATGGTGTTAAGTCAGCTCTAAAAATCTATACAATGATGGGGTGGTCTTCATTACCCGTCATGATCAGCTACCCACCTTTGCAGCGCCCCCTCCCCCATCAGTTGCTTGCACAGTTAGCTGGTATTGAGCCTGCTGTTCCCTGTCAAGCGTTTGCGTGGTGTAGAGTATACCCGTGGATGAATTAACCGCAAACTTGTTGCTGTTTACGGTGAATGTGACTCGACCATTTGACCCATGATCAGCATCTTCAACCACAAGCTGTGCAATAAACAAAGACCCAAATAAGTATGAGAATGGCGCGAGAAAACTAATTAGATCAAGAGTTTTGTCTGATGTAAAATTAGGTACAAAACCAAAAAGGGTGTTAATTGCTTTGAAAAAATTTTCAACAGGTTGCATGTGCAAAACCTTTAAAATAGAAAAAGATTGTCTAAACGCCATAGCTGTGTGAAAGATAAGGTTTCCAGGATGACGATTAGGAACGTTTTATACTAGAGAGCAACAATATGATAGTTATATTAGTCCTCCCTCGAGAGAAAGTTTTTAAAAGCTTCACAGGGCAGCTGGAAATGTATAAATGTGGCCTGGGATTTAAACACGGCACTACCATGAAACAAATCCAAACGTTCACAGAGGAGGACGCGGACCTTAGCCTTCAGATTACCAGTCCGGTGCCCTAGCCAGTAAGCCACGCTCCTCTCCGATAAAGTGAAATTTTAAATCGATTTAAAAGTAGTTATAATAAGCCTTCGAAAATTATTGCGTACTGTGTTAACTGCGTTTCAATCGTTATCATGCCAAAATTGAACCTAGCATTATTTGTTGTGGTAAGGAATAGTTGCACGCTAATTTCGGTGTACATACCCGAAGCACACTCTGACCAGACGGTAAATTCTCCTTGACTCCCGCGACGTAAGAGCTCGGTGTAATGATTGGAGAATTATCGTTCACATCAACGATGTTTATAGTCACTTGAACAGTACTCTGTAAAGCGGGAGATCCTCCTGAAACGGACGACATGACAAGGAAAGTCAGCGAATAAGGTGCGTCCGAATCCTGGCTTAACATGATTCGAACATTACACCAGCATGCCAATCAAAATCCAACTCCAGTACATGGGTCTATGGCCTTGTTGTCGACTACATCTTTAGCAATCCATGGATTTAATTGAACGGTTCGCACTTAAGCCATCAGATTGTTGTCACAATTTATAAACTAATCAAAAGCTTTATTCGGTGGGAGTGGTAGGGCTTATAGCACTGCAATCCTATTCGTCCCTAATGGGTTTGTCCACTTCCAGTATCAAATCCCTGCGGAGATCGTTGTACATGCATATATTCTGATTTCCTGAGTAATATTTCCAGTGTGTTTAATTAATCTTTTCGATTTGCTGTTATTTTTTTAGCTTCAATTCTAATTTCAATGTGAAATACCACATTCACTCACCGTCCTTAGCCTCAACTCCAAGAACCAACTGTTGAATGCTTTCTCGGTCGATGTCTTTGGCGACTTTTATTTCACCCGTACTGCTGTCTATGATAAAGGCATTCTGCAAGTTTCCACTGACGATACGGTACGATATTAGGCTGTTCGAACCCTGGTCTGCATCCATTGCCTCGACCTAGAAAAATAATTGTCTGGTTTATCAACAGCGTTGATAACTAAAGGTAAACTGTTTCGAGCGTTAGCCCTTTGAACGAGCGAATCTACTTTTAGTTAACAACTCTGTTAATAAACCAAAATTTCGTTTCTACTCCCCACCGACGCAGCAACGTAGTTTCTTCAGAAACTAACCCCCCCTTATTTACTAGAATTATAGTCGTTCGATGTAATTTCAATAGAACAAAGTGAGGCGGATCTAGGATTTATAGAGAGGGGGCGCCGAAGGCGGGAGTATCTAGCGGGTCCGGGGGGCAAGCTCCCTCGGAAAATTTTAAAATTATAGTCCTCGGAAACGCGTTTTCCAGCATTCTGGGGAGCAAACCAAAGGGATTTCATTACTGAAATTTAAGCGAACTTTTGCGTCAAAACTAAAAAAACAAAAACAAACAACAACAACAAAATGATAAAAAAAAAAAAAAAAATCAGCAGCTGCAGAGAAGCGTTCCAGTTTGTATAAACAAATTTATGCATGTCGTAAGGATACATCTAGCAGAAGAAGTGTTTCTAGGCAACGGTTGGTGCCTATCAAGGCATGTACACCATGGGTTCATTTTTTTGTCTTGGGCGGATCTGGGAGGGGGAAGTTCGGGGGGTTTGGTCGAACCCCCTAAAAAAATTAGGAAATAAGTAAAACACGAAAGTAAAGCCTTTGCTATTTGATAAAGCCACAACTGAAAATTTGCCATTTATTTTACCGGTCCGAGAAACGTTCGTTGTTAGTCGAGTTTCTTCACGTTACTGTTTTTTTATTTATTTTTAATTGTTCAGCATCGCGACAAAAGCCATATTTTGTCTAGCCACGTTTCCTGTCAAGTTGTGAAACATAAGTTTGTACTGAAGGCATCAGCATGAGTTCAACTCCCATTTACAAACTAGAATCGTTTTCAAAAATTGATTTTGGCTCGCTTGAACCTTAGCACTCTGTGTGCACTATTTAAACGTGAAAGGATGACATTTTAAAAACAAGGAAAAAAGAAAGAGAACAAAGAAAAAGAAATATTGAATTAAAAAAAATGAAAGGAATGAATGTTTAGCATGTTTGCGGAAGAGCTTTCTCGTGTTTTCGAAAATCTTAACTTTTGCACAACGTACCTCGGAAAGAAATTTTAATACAGTATATGTTGAATAACAATCGTACCCTCAAAACAAGAGATCCTACACTTGAATGTTCCTTGAGATAAGTTACATAGCTTCCATTCGTAAACACCGGTGGGTTGTCGTTAGAATCCACAACTTCAATTTCCACCACAGTTGTGTTGGACCGCGGATTAACTGGGTCTAAATCAGTTGCACGTACATCCAAGGTGTAGTTCGCAATCATTTCTCGATCCAGTACTCCAATGGCAGTTATTACACCATCATTTGATATCACGAATTTCCCCACGTATTGGGGAGAGCTCGGCATCTCGATACCGGTAATATGTCCTGGAAATTTAAAGGTAGAGATTATTAGACAATTACGACCTGCACAAGTAGACAAAGAATGGCTGAACTAACGCAAGCGCAGCAAACACCATTTAACTGAAGACAGTCAACAGTCCTTAAAATCATATAAAAGCCGTGGTCAAGTGAGTTCAAAATCAAATCAAATCAAATCAAATCAAATGCTTTGTTTATAGTGGAAATGCGCTTAGCTACCCCAAGCTAGTTTACGGGCACTCCACTCGAAAATAACGGGAAACAAAAAATCCAAATTAAACATAATTGAATTGAATAATGTCGAATTCCTTGGACTAAACCGTTCAGCATAGTGCGACGAACTTCGAAGGATTTTGAATGATGTCGAATTCGTTTGGCGCAGTAACATTTGTGAGTTTACTCACGTGATATCTTGTACGAATGCAACACCTCATAGTCAGTAAGGTGCGTGCGCCAGATGAGAAGATCGCTGATCTCTATGCTGCTATAGTACTCAAGGTTGCCAACATCCAGGTTGTTTGGTTTCCCGACAGTCATTTTGGTGAAAATGTCGCTCGCACGCGTAATATTCTGTGGAGCCTGGATCGATGCTATTAGCTGTCCGTCTTGGAAATAACGTAACCCTAATGTCGGGTGCCAAGTGAACGTGGCATAAAACCACACCTGCAACGGTATAGAGATCCAGGCTTGTTTCATACAAAATAAGATACAACGAAGAAACAATTGACCTTCCATTAATAACATTAGGTAAACACAAGAAAGTAAAGTAAGTGCGGATGAAGATGAAAGAAGTAAAGAGAAATGGCTTGATAAATTGATAAATTGCTTTATACATGGTAATGGTAATGGTAATGGTATTTATATACCGCATTTTCTATATGCATATATTCAAATGCGGTTTACATTACTACTTATAATGAAACAGCACAAAGACCAGACAGCACACCGGGAACTCCATGCCCTACTCTTTGCGATTAGTGTGTGGGTTCTTTAACGTCCCACAGGGTTATCAACATTGAAGTGTTGTGAGACGGGGCCTACGGTTTATCGTCCTTATCCGAGAAGACTAGAAAGTCTAACCATTTTGCAGATGTCATTACAAAGGCAGCACTTTCTCCTCAGTTATTTTAAAGACCCTGAGTGTTGGTCCGGCCGGGATTTGAACCCACGACCTCCCGCACGGTAGTCCGATGCTCAACCAACTGAGCCAACCGGTCGGCGGTAAAAACGACAATGAAATACAACGAAGAAACAATTGACCTCCCATTAATAACACTAGGTAAACACAAGAATGTACAGTAAGCACAGATGAAGATGAAAGAAGAAGTAAAGGGAAATGGCTGAAATGATATCCTTTCGGAAGAAACGGATACTATTTTTTATTAAAACGTTAGTGCATCGGTTTTCGTTTGTCGCCTTGCCGTGTAACTGTGCTTTGAACAATTCAGATAGACACAAGCTCTCCAGTATGTAGGAAAGAACAGAGCTTTGGCGGCACAGGCGTACTGGGTGAATTTACTTTTAGTCCATCTATTTACATGAAGATGCTTTATTGTGTACTTCTGCATACATCAAGCAATGAATCAATGAATCAGTCAATCGATCGATCGACCGATCAATCAATTAATAAACTGATCAATCAAAAAATGAAAGAAATAAACTAAATTTCTTTGAATAATTATATCAATAGGATATAAAATCCACAGAACATTTGACCAACCCTCGGTATGTTGTCCATTCTTAGGCTCCACTGTTGGGTAAAAGTCTCCAGAATTAAGTTGAATTTGCCAGCAGCTGATTCTCGATAGAAATCAAATCCTGTAGCAAAGCTGGATTTTCCACCGGAAGAAATAATATGTTGACCGGAAATATACTTGAGCCATAATGCTACTGTTAAACCTCGAGGACAGAGTGAGGGGTTACTGATGCAGCCGTCTAAAATACAATGAGGAAGAGTATATATTTAGGAATAAGACGTGGCTAAATTTTGTTTCCGAGGGAACTGATATCGAGGTGAGGTGCTCTTCAAGAAAGCAAGGGCACTATACTCTAATAGAACCGTACTAAAATAGAACCGAGCTCTTCACATCAGTACAACGTCGGCATTTTGGGATTAAACTACGAATCGTTCAACTTGTGTAAACGTGTCTGTTCATGTTTACATTCATTTCTAAAAGATGAAATGCTTTTCAAACAGCTCGAACCAAAAAACAATTATTTTTTGTTTTCTCGAAAATATCATGAAAACTTCTGGAATCCAAGGCATAGTCAGTATTCGAATTTCATTTTCTTTTCCGTTACTGATTATATGTGTTCAGGAGCCCGTTTCTCGAAAGTCCTGGTAACTTACCGGGCCCGATAAGTAAATTTTTAAATGTTTTTTTCGCCGATTACAGAATAATTACAGACACGGTACTTGGCCAATGTTTTCACAGAATTATAAGATTTTAAAATTTAATATTCAATGCTAACAAAAATCGACTATGGTTAAGAAACATTTATCACCAAAGACACTTATTGGGCCCGGTAAGTTACCGGGACTTTCGAGAAACGAGCCCCTGGAGCTGACTTGCAATTATCAGGACCCAGTCATTTTAGGGGAGATATAAATCCGTGACGGAACCCTTCTTTGATTTTTTGTTCGCAAAACAAACAGAGAAAAGAAAAGAAAAAGAAAATCAATTACCTATAATGTACTAACATCGCAGAAAAGAAAATGTTAAAACAGAAAAAGCGAGGTCAAGTTAGTGGAAGAGGGGTGTCAGATTCTAAGAGATAACCCTCAACCGTCCGGACCTCGACAATGATATCGAAATTTATCCTATTTATATAACATAGGTCTGTGAATCGCGTAATTGTGGGACAGAACGTTTGATACGCACGCGCAGTAGGTATCGAAGTATCTATTTTCAACCTTTCTGCAGTGTAGCGCATAACAGAAGATTTTTGTCTTATCCAATTTTCATAATCAGTTTGGCAAGCTCCTCTGAAAAGCAAAAACATTAGATGTCATGAAGAAATATTCTTGGTCTTTTCTAGCAAAGTTGCGACTAATTGTTATAAATTTCTCAACAATTGTCACGAAATATATCACTCCATCGCGAAAATTCCCTGCCAAGAAATATTTTCTACCGATTCTCAAGTAATATTAGCTGAGATACTAAACCGCAGTAATGGAATTATCACCAATGATAGGCCCAACCAAATTGGCTTCAAATTCATGTACATGAATTTCGCATGCATATGTCTGTTATGCAAAGCGAAATGAAACAACAACGTATGGACATTGTCACGGCAGATTTTTCACTTGTTTATCATACACTGAAAGCAAATATCAGAGGTCGAAATGCGATTTAAGCCATTAAATGCAGTCTACATATCCGAAGACTTGCTATAACTCCACGTCGAATAGTCGAGTTAAGAATGGCGAATTAGCAAGCCAGTAGCTTTGTTCGAGTCTACTAAAGCACGAAAAATAATGCTTTGATAAACGACTCGTGGGTAGTCTAGCAAACGGCAGACTGATGGTTAAGCTGATTTGATGACAATGTGGTTCGCAACTGAGGAGCTTCATATATTTTGGGTTTCTAGAAGCTAGCTTTGGCTTGTCCCGTCAAGGCAGCGCGAGCGATAATACAACGCAATTTGTGACTGCTCTATTTTGAAGGCATGGGCTCTGTTTCCACCGGACTCCAGGTATTACGATGAAAATTAAATTGTTCATACGAAATTAAAGCGTTGAATCGTTGACCCGACTCTAGACTGTTTGGTAACTATTTCGTTTCTGCGACTCAAGACTGTTGGTAACTAAATGGCAATTGCTTTTCACTGAATCAACATTAAAAAAAAGCTTCATTATCAGGTTTCTCACTGCTTCAGACAGGCTAAGGTTTGATTTGCAAGGAAAAGCGAAACAAAGCCACAAATCTGATATGCTAACCGCTACAAAAACCAAACAGTCATATCATTCTAGGCAATTGTAATTCTATGTTTTCACCTTGTTCTGTTTCGATTTTTTCCTTAGTAACATTTTCATTTTATCTATTTATCTTTTGGTTTTAGTCGTTTAACATTGAGTAGCCTGCGAACATTGTGCTATAAAAAGGTATTACTCACAAACGGATCTAATTATTATTCATGTTTCCGCAATTTCTGAGAATTTTGAACAGCTGTCAGTATTATGATCGGTTGCTTCGGTCACGCTTTACTCATTGCATATATTTATCTCTGTGTATTTTTTTTACTGGATGTTATAATAATTGCCATTACACGTGAGAGCAAATATTGTACATGAAATCCAAGAATACTCTACATCTGATTGTTTGTCAGTACATATATAAAGTTCTGGTATTGTTTTGTAAAAGGACGTAGGACATCTATTATTAATCATGAAAAATGTTAGCCATCGTCTCACGAGGCAAATGAAATGTAAATACTTCCAGTGGCTACGACTTTGAGTTTAGTGCGCATGTCCACACGTCAGAATTTCATGTATTGTCGGCGGAAGAGCGTGAAGTTGTCTTCGCCAAAGTGAATCAAAATGACTATTAAATCGCGGCTTTATCTTATTAAAAGTGGAAAACTAAAATAAAATACGCGTAGCAAAATCGTCAACCATCGGAACCTAGTGGAAAGTGAAAATTGAAGTTACATAATTATGTGTATTTATTCACTTATGGAACTTGAAAACAGTTTTGTGCATGAACCGTTGGCATACGATTTAACGCATAATACAACCAGCAATCTGGACTCTTGTTATTACAGGCTCATGCAGAAACCAAATTCAATAAACTCGTTTTTGAGCTCTTTATTGAGTTTCTGTTTGTGTGCGCATGTCAAACATAACACCAGTACAGGTATTTTTGGGCAGGTATAAACCCGTGAGGTACCCTTCTCTGATTAAATTTATTATTTTGTTCGCATAAAACTTAATAACTGTTAATATAACAGTGAAACAAAAAAAAATAAATGCTAAAATAGGAAAACAAGAGGTCAAGTGAGTGGAAGAGGGGTGTCGGTGTCTATTAGATAACCCTCAACCGTCCGGACCTCGACATTCTAGTGTACGTTTTACGTACTTATATAAAACAATATAGTCAATCGTTCAATTGTGGGACAGAGTTTGGGGTACGCACGCGCAGTAAGCATAATAGTTTGTAATTCCAACATTTCTCAACTCCTCCTTCAATTATCATTACTCATTTTAGAACAGGTATGAATCCCTAAGGAACATTGCTCTGATTGATTTACTTTTTCGTTCGTAAAAAAAAAAAAGAAAATAATTGCTAACATTTCAGTAGAGAAAATGTTAAAATAAGAAAAAGCGAGGTCATGTTGGTGGAAGAGGGGGTTCAGATTTCTTGAGATAACCCTCAATCGTCCGGACCTCAACCAATAGCTAGAGGGTTTGCCTTGTTAGATAACGTAGGTTTGTCAGTCGCACAGTTATGGGACAGAACGTGTGGTACGCATGCGTATTAAGCATCGTAGTCTTTATTTCCAACCTTTCTGCAATGCACCGTATCACGGGAGATTTTTTACGGCATCTAATTTCCGCAATCTTTCGCAACCCCTTCTGAATAGCAAAAATTTGATGTCATGAAGGACATTCTTGATCTTTTTAGCAAAGTGGCGACAAATGGGCATTGTTTAGGGCAACTGTTTTCAACGTATGCATATTAATTAGGCTGTATAACGGGGAATACTACGTGATACTTATATTGCAATTAATATTCGCGTGGCTTTGTTTCTTGAAAAACGTTACTCGCCAAAATCCTACAGAGTTCAGCTTTTAGTTGGTTCTCTCAAATAGCTGCCTTACGCTTCACTTCAATAACTCTATATAACTTCATCTCCATCAGCTATTTGTAAGTATGACTCACAAACTCCTTTCTTATTCGATTAAAATATTCATATTTCCTCATTTCTGAAAAAATCTGAAGCCTAGTTCAATGTTCTGTCACGCTTTACTGTATTTACTTGTATTTATCTTGGCACTTTTCCTTTATTTTATACCTACGATTATGTCATAAACAAGAACCGTATGCAGAACATAAGGTCTGCTAGCCTACTTAAAATCCTTATGAAATTTAACTGTAGTAAATGAAAACAATTGCGCTATAATGTATTCACAATTCTGGTTGTTTATATCGCGTATTATCAATATTCAGGCTGATTCCGTCTGTGAACGAATGTTTGAATGTGAAACAAGACTTCAATAGACCTTTCTGACTCGGTGGCCACGTTGAGTCTCAGGAGAAAAAAAAAGCTTTGTTTTTTGCACGGCTAGCTTCGCTCTGAATTCGCGTGTGGGCGAGGCTACCCGCGCAAAAATTTTTATTCTCCAGAGACTCAACATGGCCGCCGAGTGAGAAAGATCTATGGAATGCAATTTTGTGCGATATGTAGCCGAATAGATATAACAGAAGTGATTCCACAAGGCAAGAGTAATTATTTAAGGCATTAATATGCGGTATGAGAATGTATCTAAAAAAAACAAAACAAAACAACAACAACAAAAAAAACATGTACCGTTAGTCAAGGAAACGGAGAGGTTTTGGCTGTGTTTTTTTCGGAGAATCTGAAATTTAAATTGTTATCTTAGATCATATGGATTCTTCGCTACCAAAGAAACCGGAAAATCCGAAAACCAAAAACAATTAACTTTGACTGAATTTTCGTTTCCATGATACCAGTACCTCGAAACGGAAACAAATTTTTTGAATCCTCAAGGATAATTGAACTTTAAATAGATCAAGTTGGTGGGAAAAGATGTTAAGCGACACTGGCAAAGAACCCTTAACCTTCCGGATTTAACTAAATCACAAAAGAGAGTTATTCTGTGGAACAAAGCCTAGAATTGTTCTCACTGCTAAAATACTCACGTAATCAGCCGTTCGGAATTCTTTACCTGTTTAAAACTCCCTCTGTTAATAGTTCATTACTTGATGGTTCTCTAGGGATCCCGTTTGCTTATTTCAGTTAAATTATTCTGGTTCTTTTTGCCTTAATTGCAAAGTTACGCGCTCTGCCTCGCCTGAGAGGACATGTTTACCCTCCCTCCTCCCCTTCGGCGACGTTCCGGTTTGCCTTCTGCCTATAGGCTAAATTTTGCCTCCCATATCTTAATTCGGCTAAGGCAGTGAGTGATGTTTTGGCAGTGAGGATGGTTTACGATCTTCCCAGCAAATAACGACGGATACCGAATCCTCATTGCATGCAAGAAAAAGACCTCTTGTTACCAGGGTAGGTGTTTATCAAAATAATTGAAAACAGTAAGACACTTTTGAATAAAGGCTTTATTTGTAATTTTGAACTGCTTCATTTAACTTTAACCGACGACATGAATTATTATTAATTGTACTCATGAAATAGAATTTTGGTAATCATTTGAATTATTAGAATTTTCGTTGATTTAGATTCGATCGGCTCCAGGTCAGTTGTGTAAGACGTCATAAGCTGTCTTGCTAAGAATAATGTAACTTTTGTGTTAATTGAATATAATACCTTTAAAATCGCCCATTAATATCCAGGCTTCTGATGTGTTGAGGGATACGACATTGCCAAGATCTGGGTCAAAGACGATTTGCGCACCCTTCTTCAGGATTCCTTCTGCTCCTCCGCGAATGTCAAGTACTTTACCACCGTCTTCACTATCAAAGGGCCACTGATGATCACGATAGAAACCTTATCGAGACGTAAAAAGAACGAACGTCTTTAACAAAAGCCACTGGACTTGAAGCAAACTGAACATCTTGGTTGACGAGTAGGATTGGGAAACTAACATTGAAAACGTTGACCTCAGTGGAGGCAAGTTCATTAGCTAACTATGTATTTGTACCTCAGCAACATTTTTCCAAAACAAAGCACGGAGAAAACAAATAAGAAAAGGGTTTTTGATGTAAACCTTACAAGCACTGTGTCGTTAATTGTCTCTTTGAGAATAAAAGGGATGACTCTTTTCCACGTTATCAAGATCTTCGGCTAATATTAGCTTGTGTTATTTCTCGATTGAGCGGAATAATAGTTAAAAAGCCGGAGATTTGTTTCAAGGCATTCTTCAGTTTTCCTGTCCCTTTTGGGACTGCAAGTCCTCCTTGTAAGGATTTCCCAAATTGAGAGTTATTTTACAAGGTGATAGAGCAAAGCGCTTTCAGTATAGGGTAAATAGACGAAGGAGCATGGAATTATGAGCGTAAATTAATCGTTGCGAAAAGAAAGCCCGAAAAAAAATTGAGCCTGAACTGGACTCGAACCCATGACCACTGGGATACCTGTGCAACAACAACAACAACAACAACAACAACAACAACAACAACAACAACAACAACAACAACAACTTTTAAACAACTGAGCTACCCATCCCACTAGGAGCTGGCCATCTTGTGAGTTCGTAATATATCCGCGGGGGATGAAAATTTATATTACATGAAGTACAGATGAAAGACTAAATAGATGAAGGAGCATCGCAGTTATGAACGGTACTTAAATAAAGTTCTGAAACTTAGGCATGAAAAATCATAATTAACTGCCACGATCATTCCTTCTCAAGATAGGATTAAATTGTAGCCTCGGCAACATGCGATATGATTTAACAACTCTCGACATTTCCAATTTTTTTTCCTATTTAATAATAATAAACGATCAACTGTTATTTGGCTCCGACGCCGATTCCCGTACAGCAACGTTTCCATGAGATGAGAGCGAACTGTAAGGTTGGTTTATCAGAGAAGGGGACTTTCTCGTACACTTTTTAGCGATCCCTTCTTGAAACGTGTTTGCATTTTTCTAGACATAATTTTTTCTGTTCATTCCTCAAAATTTGATGACCTGGGACGGGCGAATCGTCTTAACGATAACAAAGCAGGAAAAAGCTCAAATTTGTCGGCAGCGGTGTTTGGAATTTTCAAATTGGTGGTCACTTGAGCAAACTCACTGAGTGGGAAGCTCACCTGACTGATTCAAAAACTCATAATTTATTTGCCCGTAAACAGAGTTCTTGTTATCATGGTCTTTGTCTGTAGCAGTCACTTGTCCAACAGCCTTGCCACTACCGGCGTATGAGCCCTAAAATTAAGCAATCAATTAACAAAAAAAGAAAAATAACGCGACATAATTGGACTCCAAGAACTGTAGGGATATTCGGAGCCTAACTACCAAAACTAAGTAACCTTGAAGATATAAATTTGGTCTCGATGCAAGCTAAGAGGATAATGTTACGTGCTCCCTAAGACGTCGTCGGTTCTGTACGCCCTCGTCCCCGGTCGTCATTAGCGCGCAGTTAGATGGTGACGTCACCTGCTGAGCTTATCAAGAACACGCAGCTTAACTTATAGCGATGGGCCCCAAGCCTCTAACACGAAGCTGGGTCCGCTCTATAAATAGTGCCCCTAGTCTAGGAACGAGTCTGGGTTCGGCACGTGTTATGTACCCAGAAATACAATGTCACGTTACATTCAACGTTACACGCAACGTTTTGCCTTCACTTGTGTCCAGCCTGAAGGTTTCTGCGAGCAACATTGCGCGCTTGGATTGATGCAGCTATGTTTTGTTAGAGATCGTGAAGGGAGGTCACATATTACACAAATTTGGTACCCACAATGCTACCACGTGTGTCCAAGCCATATGTCTTATGAAGAGACAATCGTGGCAACTTTCAATCCAAATTACAGCCGCGTTGTTTTGCAACACATACTAGGTTGATTTAGCAAGAACACGGGAACGTCAGTTGATAACGGCGCACGCATCAAGAATACCCATAAGATAGTCGAAATAGACACGCGTCGAGACTGTTCCGCGCGCTCTTGCTTCCTCAAATAACGTTCCCGTTCTGTTGCTAAATTACCCTAATAATCAAAATGGGACGTACGGTAGCGTGTTTTGATTTGCATTGATTTATCGCTCGACAACACTCCAATATAATTATTACTGATGGTATGGTCGTGTCCTGGGCTTGTCGTAATCGTCTCCAGGGGTGTTGCATGCTAAAAAAATACCATCTGAATTGTCCCTAAGGTGCTTGTCACGTACCTCATTTGCAGTGAAGAAGTACTTTTGTTGTGTAAATGAGGGAGTGTTGTCGTTAACATTGTCAAGTTGAACGATAACTGTTGCATTCCTGGAAAATGAAAAGCATTTCGTTTTATACAGTAACTGTCCTTATACCCGGTTTATTATCAGGAAAGCTTAGCGCAAATAGACCATTTCCGAGTTGCCCTGAACCTCATTATAAAAGCGAGGCTAAGTGCAAAACGTTTCATATGAAAATTAGTTTTATTTGCAGACGAATGAAAACTAATATTCATAATAAAATTTTTGCACTTAACCTCGCTTTCATAACAAGATCCAAAGCAACTCGGAAATGGCCTATTGCCTTGGCAACGTTGTAAAATAACAATGAGCCGTTTATAATATTCAGAACACACAGCAGTGTGAAAACGAATTTAGTTAAATTTCGTTCGTTGTTCCCCAGAAATGGGGTTCGTAAATTAACCGTATTGGAACTGAAGAGATACTTTTATTAAGTATTACAAGTTGCTATTTTACCGCCACGTTTTTCGTGGCAATTAATGAGAAGATGACACTGTTTTATTACAGCATAACGCATGACCTCTTAATGTAACACCACACGGTATATAAGTTTGTCCCTGAACGTACACATAAAAATGTAACTACTTTTAAAAAATACGTAAGTAAATAAATACTTAAAAAAATACGTAACTAAAGTAAAAAATACGTAAGTAAATAAATACTTTTAAAAAATACAGAAGTAAATAACTTTGTTTTAAGGCGATAACGTGAGAAGTGGTCGCCCAATCTCCCGAGCGAGGGGTTCATATTAAAAAACTCTCAAAAATAAGAAGTATAAAGAAAACTTATCTACATCGTATCAAACAGATACATTAAAAAGTTAAAATACTCCTAACCTTAAAAATTCTCCTTTATCCATGAAAGACAAACAAAATCTGAGGAACATACAGAGGCTATAGGGAATATCAACCTCGTTCCCAGGCCTTTTCTTTTGTAACAAGGGAAAAGCTCTCGGTACGAGGTTGAAGGGATATGAGATGAAGATTACTGATCAAGTATGAGGCCAAGATGGTTTTTAGACCGACGTGAAATCTAGATCCAAAAACGTGTGAAACTAAATCAGATTTATATCCTAACACCCAGCCATTCGAAACAAGCCTAGGCCTACATTAAAGCAGGAGTTTTAAGAGAACCCGTTTTAAGAATCATCATCATCATCATCACCATCTTTATTTTCCATAAAGCACAATACGAAACAACATAAAACCCAGATATATCAACTTACCCAGTTAGTGGAGGCTGGCCTTTGTCTGTGGCCGTTAGTGTCAGTGTGTATTTGTTTGGGCTTTCGTCATAATCTAACTTTTGATAAACCGATATAACACCAGTCGAGCTGTCTACAGTAAAATGAGGAGGGACCTAGCATTGAGAGAAAATAATCAACTTTCACAAAAAGCATGAGAGGGCGTCTGCAGTATACCATAATATACGATTTCGTCGTATGCACTGGTCGATAAGTGGATAATTACATGAAATGTTGTAAATACAAAGGCAACTCAAAGAAGAACAAGTGTTTCCGCTTCTGAATGGAACGATTAATATTTAATAGTCAGAAAAAGGACTGCCATTCTGTTTGTCTGTCTACCTACAGGCTCAGCCGGAATGCGATACTGTCCCCGCAAGAATAAGCTAGTTGAGGCCGTTAATAAGCCGTTGAGGCCATTAATAAGCATAAGCTAGTTACGGCCATTAACCTAGTTTAATGGCCTTAGCTCCCACGAGTCGCCTGTAGCTCAGTGGTAGAGCATCCGCACTAGTAATCGGAAGGTCTTAGATTCGACTCCTGATAGGAGCGCTCGGAATTTTTTCCGAGTATGCCTGTGTCAGTTACTGAATAATACATCATTCTCAAGAATAAGCTGTTCCAGGTATTCACTGTAGTGGGAAGCGGCGCGGGGGAAATTGCTGTTCGCGCGAATAATAAAGTATTGCGTGTGAGAAAAAAACGACACGAGACCGGTAAGAAGGAGAAATAAGCACAGGCTTTCTCTCGTCTTTTCTCTTCAGTCTCCTTGCTTTTATTATTTTCTCGCATCGCAGTTTTCTTTGCGTGGCTCTTCATTATATCTCAACGTCTGGACCAGGCTACTTCAAGAGACGAAAGGGTTCAACATTAATGTTATCTCCATAACTGATTAAAAAAGACAAAAAATAATCCATTGAATGAATGCAAACATTACGGTTATTCTTAAAGCATAGTTAATAAAAGCCTGACAAACGTCTTTGTTATATGTTTTTGTTAGCATTTTTGGCTTTGACCGAGCACAAACTACGATAGATTTTGAATTGTGTTGGAGCAACTGACATGACTGAACTGACCAATAGAAACGTTCCTGTTAAAATATTCAGCTGTGATGCGAACATTAAAACAAAGGATTGTGCACGGTCGCGGCCCTTCCAACATAAATTGTAGCACCATTGTTGTCATGGCAAGGTTTCATAACCAATCTCTAATTTACTATGCTTAGAGTTGATTATATTAAAATATCGAGCGATGTGTTTTAAGATCATTGGTTTGTTTGGTGAATAATGGTGTTAATCAAGGGATGTAGATGAGGATGACCGTGAGATGCCGTTCAAAGCGACATAAACTTTCTTCATCGGTCGTCACACAGAATAAGAAAACTGATTGCATGCTTTACGTTACCTGGTCATTTCCTTTAGTAATGGCAAAGCTTAGCTCCCTATTGCTCGAGGCATCTCTGTCATTGCTCACAGGTGTCAGAATTGTAGTGCCCACTGAGGCATCTTCTGGAACAGTCACGGTGTACTCAGCTGTGATGAAATAACGGGGAATGCGTTACCAAGAGCTACGAGCTGTTGTGACAACATGTAAGTAGCTGCGTGTGTCATGAGAGTGGTTTGATGATTTGGATCTTTTTTCTCTCGTTTGAACTAAATAAACATGAATCAAGTTAAAAGCTTGTTTGGAAAAAGATATTTTGAATTTGGTATTTTATTGTTTGGAAAATGAACAAAGGAATTTTTAAAAAAATATAGTTAAGTTCAGCAACGCGTAAAGAGCTCCATAACTGTCGGAGCTTTTTTCTGTGGTATGAGGCGATTAGGAGAATTAATCTCCCCAAACACCCCTGACTGGATAGGATGCTAACCATCACTAGTCCATCACATGATAACCCCGTGCGTCTGGAAGGGAGCAGTGATGGCGCAGTAGTGAGAACACTCGCCTCCCACCAATGTGGCCCTGGGTTGAGTTTGTTGTTGGTTCTCGCCCCTTCTCCCAGGGTTTTTCTCCGGGTACTCCGGTTTTCCCTCCTCTACTGACAAAAACACTTCTAAATCCCAATCCGACCGGAAACGCACGGTCACCTTTGAACGAGCGCTTGGAGAGCTCTTTGGCGCTCCGTGGGTAAACAAATATTATTTACAGTTTTTACTTTTTACGTTTACATATGGGTATAGAGGGACGGCGTGGCGTAAACATTTTTAATTGAACGAGATACCGTGTATAATAACAACCCTTGGCTGCAGTCAACGAAGTTCGACGTGCTAACCAACAGCTTACCAACATTCCACCTCCAGAAATATTAAGATCTGGCAACCATAAGTATATCACATTTGGAGAGCGATTTAAATCTCGTCTTTCTTGCACTAGTGATGGCTGAGGTCGTTGGTCTACTCACTGTTAAAGTGACGATACAGTTGGACTGATACTGCAATGCAAATGGTGGGTGCTAACGACGAAGTATTTTCAGTACACTTGACAAAAGTAACTTAGCAGCCCTAGCTCCCCATACAAAGATAAGTGGTCACGTAATTTAATCAGGAGACTGAAGAAACTGATTTCATCTTATAGAGTTGTCTAATCATTCTGGTCTTAAATGACGTACCAGATTCAAACTCAGGAGGACTGTCGTTCACGTCAAACACAGTGATGCTGACCTGTCAATCGAAACGAAAGCCAGTCAGTGTAAGCATAAAGTTGTGACATGCACTAGACATTTGAGTCACTACAAAGTTATTTAGCTTACAAAAATTTAGCTTTACTTTAAAATCTAAAATTTAGCTTTATTACGTTAGTATAACTTCACTCTGTGAAGTGGCCGTTTTCCTCAGCATGTTTCAATCAAGAATTCGCAACTTCTAGAAACTGCAATGGACAAAAAGTTTGATAGGGAAACTGCAATATGGGCAACTGTAAATAAACGTGTTATTGATGGTTAAATATGAAAAGAGAAAATTACGTAGAGAACGAAGCATAAGAAAACATTAGAAAATTGCAAGGCTAGTAGAGTCGATCAAAGGCTAATTTACACGGATCGATTTATTGGGCCGATTTGGCAGCGCTACACATTTTGTGAGTAACGCCGATTTTCACCACTAGCTCCATCAACAGAAAGAGAATTAATCGGCCGATGACTTGTAACGTGTAAATTGGCCCATACAATTGAACCTACTATTAAATAGGGTCGATATACCGATACGCATGATTTAGCCTTTACACACACCTTTGTAGTAGAGTTTAAAGACCTTTCTCCCTCGTCTTTTGCCATGACCTAACGCATATTGAAAAAAAAAAAAAATTAATGTGGTGAGATGGAAGTGTCTCCTTTGCTTCCAAACAACTCACGTCCTTAAGGGTAAAAGGCAAAATTCGGTTCCAAAAAAGAACGTTGAACTATGAGGAGATAAAAGGCAAAACGCTCTTGAAGCTTTCTTCTCCATCTTTTGGGTTTAAATGTCCAGTTGTTATGCCAGTCGCCAGCACTAATGCGAAATTAGGGTAACGGGATGGTGCAGCTAGTCATTTTACCCCAATAGCGAAGTGAAGGTGATATATGGCTCAAAATTGTTTCGAAGTTGTTGTGAAACAAATATCCAAGAATTAATTTTGTGACTTTTAAACAAAAGAGAGATTTAGCATCGCGTTTACGTGAAACGGCAAACGTCACCTTGCCGTTTCACGTTTCACGTCAAGAGACTATGAGGTCTCTTCTTCACGTAAAATAGCGTGAACCTTTTGACTTTAGCTTCGCTTACTTGTCTAATTTTGCGAGTTTCGATGAAGCTGTTTTGCGACTCACTGTGGTGAGTGCGGTAAGGAGTGAGTTATGAAGGATTTTTAAACATGAAACTTAACTTGCCCGAGTATGACTTGCCGGAAAAATTATTGAGGTACTTCTTTTCAACAATTAAGTACTTATATGCATAAGAAAAAGAGGAAGAAATACTTACATAGTTCTCACGTAGACGGCAAACGCGAAATAGCCTGTTTTCACGAAGAAACGACAACCGGCAACCTTCAAACGCGAAAAATGGCGGGAATATCGTGGTCACGTGGTCATTTCTGCTATTCTAGTTTCACGTATACGCGATGCTAAATCTCTCTAAAATGTGGCAGGGGTTTCTGAATTTTTTCTAATTATTGATTTAGAGAAATCTTCTTTATTTTTGGATTTTCATTTACGAAAGAAATAACAGTTTACGAAGTCTAAATACTAAAACCAAGTTATACCGTTAATAAGAAGGCATTCTCGTTTCTTGGTGGGTCTCTGTCAATGGGACTCTTTACGTACAGCACACCGCTGTAGGAATCAATAAAGAACCTCTTAAGGGTGTTGCCACTGACAATATAATAACGCAGGCCCGTGTTTACGCCGAGATCCTGATCTTGTGCAGACAACTGTAATATCACGCTACCACTGGTGATGTTTTCGTATATTTCAACTGGATACACAGATTTGGCAAACAACGGAGTGTTGTCATTTGCATCCTGTGAAAAAAATTTGAACAATCAGAGGTATCACGCACGATGTCGGGAAACACTACTCGATTAGGAATTCTGATTTTTTCAAATCCATCCCATTTTTTATCTATTACTGATCTGTTTTTTCTCTGTTAAGTTGGCCAGTTTGTTACATAACATTGATAAGGTTGTAAAAATTAGCGTTCGAAAGCAATAAAAACTTAATCTCTTTTGAGGAATATTGAGTGTGCGCAGAAAGGATAGTTTTTGGGCGGCGTAAGTTTATCAGGAATTTCGGAGATGGGTCTCCGTAAGAGAACGTGTTTTGCCCCATGTTTCTTGGAACCCAGCTAGACGAATCTGTTTTTTTATGAATATGAATTGGTGTTATCAAAAACGATTCTTCAGTTAGCTGCCTCTGTCTCTTGACAGCGTGTTGCCATTTTAGAAATAAAAAATTATTATAAAAGAAATTGATGACTTTATTTAAGTGTCGAAGTATTTAGCACTACGGTACTAATTGAGGACACTATAAATCAGTGAAATAAATATACAAACTGAACATAACATATGTATTAAGGTAAAGATGGCTATTGATATGGCTTGGTTCACGTTTTAGCTTCTTCGTTCTTATTGTCCAATCATAAACGAAAAACAAAAAGACAAAGAAACATGTAACTTATTCAGAAAAAGCTAAATAGAACCCCATGGTTGTATACAAAACCAATGGAAAACGTTTCTAACGTGCTCTGATTGGCTACTCGAACGCTGGATCATATTTGCTGTTCACCTCCAAGTACGCGAGTTTTTCGCTTATTTGCCACAAATAAAGTGACTTGTTAGGCATAGCCTTCACTGGTTTGGAACATACTAAAGCAATTATTCACCTCTGTATCGGTGACTATTGGTGGGTAGTTGCCAGTATTTCCCACTTTGCGGATCGGTAAATATCCGCCACTAATCCTCTTATCCTCGATGGATAATTGTTAAATATCATGAGGCAAATAAACAATACAAACGCAAATGAAACATGTCGACCCGAAGAGAACGGCTCACCTCAACAATCACCTCAACCACAGTGCTGTCGTCAAACACTACCCCATAACTTTGGTTACCATGGAGATCAGACACACGGACCAATAGTATGTAAGAAGCTTTTTTCTCTCGATCCAAAGGCGCTGTAGTAGATAGAGCACCCCTGACGGAGTCTATAGTGAAAATGTTGTCAGAATTCCCAGATAGGATGGAAAAGAAAAACGCAGCATTAACGCCAATGTCTGCATCGGTGGCCTGAAAGAAAAAAAGGGAATTGTTAATTTGAAATGGAAATCCTCCAAGTACTTATCTTCCAAAGCGAGGATCGAAATGCGCCAACGTGCTACTTATCAGTATTGTTACACAGCCAGTCAACACCATCGCCTGATAACCGGCGACCAGCAATTTAGCGGTCAAAACGTCGCGATTCACACCTATGTCACACGATGGTTAGACTGACGACGAAAGAGAAATGACACTTAGTTGGTAACCATTAATACACATAAGAGATAATGAGAATATGTTTTCAGGAGGTAGGATTGAGGGGGGGGGGGGGGGAGGGGTTGGGGCTTAGGAGGCTCACTGCTGCACGATTGAATTGAACATCAGCCTCTTAATATAATTGCGTCATACGACAGTTGACCATAGGAAAATCGTTTGGTCTCCTTTTTGTCGCCACAATTGCTCGCTCCATACGTTTACAAGCAGAATCAAACAAACGATTGATTCTTCCTACCGTTAGATTTAAGATGACGTGCGCAGGCTGCTGTTCCTTCACCTGTACAAAGTAATGCCGCTGGCGGAATGCAGGCCTGTGATCATTGATGTCAGAGACGTTTACCACAACCTGAACCTCAGCCTGGTGAATTGGCGATCCTTTATCTCTAGAAAGAACTCGGATGTTGTGTTGGTCAGCGGTTTCACGGTCCAGTGCGACAGCTGTCTTTATTTCACCAGATGAAGCATCGATGGCAAATCTGTCAATAAAATGAAAGATCATATTCATGGTTATCAGTTGGGATATTCCACTGTTTTTGACCAGCGCAATCTTGGGCCCAGTTGGGTCACCTTATTTACCTCACGGAGATACGTTAGTAGTATAGTAAGGCACTGTGTCCCAGTCGTTATGATATCAGTCAACCAACATGACCATCACTTACTTCATGTAGTCTTCTACTGACTTGAGGCTGTAAGTGATCTCTGCATTTGTACCATCGTCCTCATCAACTGCCTGTCAAAATGATATGAGGTTATAACGTAAAGCGTACGCACTTTACTGTGGGTGAAAACCAACGACGGTAAAGAGGGAATAATTCACTTCACTACAGCACAAATGACTACGCATGTGTGAATCCGAAAACTTTAAGGCCCGGTTCAGACGCCGCACTTCATATGGGAAGAATCGAATTCGAATTTAGATCGACCTAAATAAAATAACCTCGGCTGAATTGATTCAGACGCCGAACTTAATTCACAGAGGCATACATGACTAAAGAAACTTTAGGATTTGGATCATTTTATGAATTTGATTCGACTCTTGTGAAGTACGGCGTCTGAATCAAAGCCTGTCCACAGCCGTTATACTCGGCTGGGCCGGGCAGGAAAAACAGCTGAGCCGCTCCAAATTAGATCAGCCGCTCTGAATTGATTCAGTCGCTGTACTTCCCATGAACTTAATTCATTAAATTCGATTCGACTTATGTGAAGTATGGCGTCTGAACCGGGCCTAGCACTTTGGGTGCCTTTAACCAAGTGAGCCTCTTGCAGTGATGTATTTTAACTGTACCACGACCAATGGAACAGGAGATTGAATCACAGGATGAACACAGAATCCACTTGGATGACCGCTATTACGGTTTCAGTTAATTCATCCTGCATCTGATTGCCTAGCTATTGAATGCTTCTAAATTGAATCTATCATCCCACTTTTTTGATCCTTTCTGTAGTGTTCGCAATAAGGTTAAACTAGAAACAGAACGGTGACTCACCGTGACCACTCCAACAGTCAGACCGGCTTTTCCTTCGTTCACAGCGAAGTTATAACCCGTGGGCTCAGTAAATACGGGTGTGTTGTCGTTGATATCAGTAATACGCACGAGTAGACTTCCTGTTGTCGCCTATCAATAATAAGATACAAGCAAAATCAAAATTCGAATTGGTAAAATTATGGCCCTTGACTCTTCATCCGACATCCGTGTCAGGTCGGTAAACTAATTAAATATTTATCCCACATTCTACTCGAAAAAACCATGGTAGATTCCTTTTCCAAGGTAGGCATGCACGGAAGAGACACCCCCATATTGAAACCCTTTCCCCCAAGGTTGTGGGTTGGTAATGAGGCCAGTCCCCTCATACTGTAAAACAAATGTGATTACCAAAACGGAAGCGTTGCGAGAACTCGTCTCTGGCCCTATTTCCCATGGGGAATAAGGAACTAATATCAATAATAATGATAAATGCACGGAGGGACTAGTGCTGAGGAATTGTGCCAGGGAAAAGCTCCCTTGTTGTTGAACAAGGGGTCAAGCCTTTTTACGGAAATCTGAGGTACAGAAGAGGAGACTTGGCACAGGAACAGTGTCATTGTGTTCCAGGGCCCTACAATTAAAAGTCAAAAGGTCGAGCAGAAGGCGTTGTTCTTCAATTAGTAGTTTTTGTATCTTCCTTCCATCGTTATTATGCGTACAAGCGCACGATTTGAGCGCAAACGAGGTCCGATCTTGAGAGTTTGGTCCATGGGCTACGTACGAAAGGTAATCCCAAAGGAGACCAAGAAAGGTTCAAAACAAGAAAGGAATGATCACGAACTATTCCTTCAATTCAAACGAATATGAACGGATGAGACACGTTCTGGATACTAAAGGCGGGTTGAGTCGACTAGAGGATTGAACATGTGTCAGGGACAAGTATTGGGACACATTTCTTCATGATCATGTATTTCCTCTGTTATCTGCTAATTGGTGGCGATGATGATCATACTTTCATGATGCAGCCTCAATCACTCATTACTAACCTTTCCTCCACCGTCTGTGGCCGTGATTTGAAGAGAAAACTGGGCACTAGTTTCCCGGTCCAGCTTTCTTGCGGTTGAGATAACACCTCTAAGGACAAAGTAAATTAGAGATATGTTAAATAAATTAGAAATATTACATCCCGAACAGCAGTTCATGAACTTTCATATTTAACCTTGAATATCAAAACCGCTGTCTCTATGCCTTTTGACTTAACAATTGGTATGGCAAAAATCTGAGCCCGCCCTTGAGTCATAAGGGACCTTGCGAAAGCACGACGGCAACGTCAACGAAAACGTCATTTAGAATAAAATCGGCTATTCATATAACCTGATCTACTTTGTGATTATTCCAGCCCGTTCAACTTGCATAATGTGAACGAATTATCCTGGAACATTAGTAGCAATGGCGTTCAAGTTCAAAGAGAGAGAGAAAAATTCACCATCTTGTGCCCACGTTCTCCTTAAGACTTTGAATTTGGTTATTTCATGTCATTAGGGAGAGCAGCGACGACAGCGACGGCAATGAAAACTTCACCTGAAAATATATCTTTATTTCATTTGTGCTACTTCTCGATTATTTCACCTCGCTAAATTTTTACAAAAATGGCGAACTATCCAGGAACCAAATTGTTAGGAGTGGCATACAAGAAAATGAAAAATTCACCGTCCTACGTTCACGTTCTCCACAAATGTAAAACGCACGTGCAGAGTGATTGTTTTTGCTCATTAAACCTATTGTTTTGCGGTGTTGTCGTTGCCGTCGTCGTCGTCGTCGTTCCTTAAGCTCCCTAATCTCTACTGAATAGACAACGACCTCTAATTAACGTTTTACTTATTACTTTCCATTGTACCTGTTCGTATCTATAGAGAATGCATCATTAGTGTTTCCTGAGGACAGACTGTAGCTCAAAGCAGCGTTCACACCGTTGTCGGCATCAACAGCCTAACAATCACAAATAAACAGCGCTAAGGCAGTGTCATTTAAATTCATCCTTCATACCAGTGAGGCTGAGGGCGCAGGTTTCCCAATCGGCGTTTCCAATGCAACAGATGCTCCCCGTTTCAGTCGAACAACAACGATCTGGAAGCTCTCTCTATTTCGCATAAAAACTTGTTTTCTTAGCATACTGTTCAGGTTAACCCTTTGTGCAAATGGGATGGATGCCATTCCCCCGTACATTTTTTGGCTTGACTATTTCAAGAGTTGAATTTCGTTTATCCGTTACAACCATTCTGGGAAAGTTAAGGATCAACAAAAGTCAACAAAAAGTGGGAAAACTGTTTATTTTCCTCATGTTCGAGGTGTTTAGCATGAAACAATTTCGTTATAATCCAAGATGGCGAATGAAAATGTTTTTTCACCTCCACAGCACCTCCTTACCAGGGCAATGCTGTGCTTGCACTGCGGATAAATTATCTAATTTCTCAGTTGTATTATCAGTGCTGTGCGGCAATTTCTTGGTTAGTTGGTGGGGTTGTTTTACAATTCAAACACAACTCTCTGAAAAAGCATTGTACACAACACTTTTAGATGCCAGCTCTGGGCACTCCCACTTTCCATTTAGGTGGAAGATTTAGCTGTGGCCAATTCTATAAGACAGTCGTAGCCTTCTTAAAATCAACTTCAACTATTCACATTCCTATGCTTACGTACTCTGACAGTAAAAAAGGCGGTGTTGGTGGCCGCTCCCTCCGACACTCTTGTGTCGTTTGGTAAGTTGGTGAACTTCGGACTGTTGTCATTCTCATCTCCAACAGTGACTTGAACTTTACACTTCCCAAATCTAAAAGTAAAGAAGTAAATAAATAAACAAATGAACGAATGATTAAATAAATAAATAAATAAATAAATAAATAAATAAATATTATAAGTTTTTAGAACGTGAACAGCACGACTTCCAGTTCTTTAATGAGTGCCGTTTTTCTCCAGACTTCTGCAGACTTCTTCAGTTTTTCTCCAGACTTTGAAGTAGTTCTAGTGCATACTAGAGAAATTACTTTTAACAGTATTTCATTCATTGTGTATTTAAAGTGTTAAGCATAGACATTTTTTTATCGCCAATTCAATTTGTGGGTGTCCTGTGCGTAATGATTACCTCTCTTGTCCACTGGTTGGCTGGTCTGTGGCTCGAATAGTTATAGTATACAGGCCCAGCTTTTCACGGTCAAAGGTTGCATTGGTATGGATGGTGCCATTGACAGCATCAATCGTAAAGGACCTGTAATGGCCGTTAGAGTCTGGAACTAAGCTGTAACGGACCACGCCACTGGGTCCAAGGTCAGGGTCGGTGGCAGAAACCTGCAAAAAATTTCATAAAAAATATTCTTTCCACGTCCCCACAAATACATTCTTTGTTAGGTTAGGTTAGCGTTTCCGTCTGCCCAAAACCGATTTTCGCAAGTATACAGCGAGAATCTTGCTACATCAAATACACTATATCACTTGAACCAAGAAGGGTCTAGTGAACTTTCTTCGATAGATGAAGCAAAATACCTTGCTAATGTTCAAAGGAAAGACGCAACATATTGCTCAGTTGGTCACGTTGGAGTGATTGATTGACGAGGTAGGAAGGTCTGGCTAGACCAGACCCTCTCTACTTCCAGACGTCTTGTTTCAGGAAGAGATGTTCGTGTAATATATCAAATACGACGAAGAATGTTTCATCCGATTTCCCAGCCCCGAGAAGTGGGTTCAAAAACGAGGAGCAGCCGGTTTTCTTTTTTGTATAGCATCTTATACTATTTTAATATGATTTTAGGATTTAGATCTCCATACTAATAGGTTAGGTAAGTATCCCCAATTAGCAAACTGCGTTTTTGCAGCAAACTTGAATGACTGACACATTAATAAAGTTATTATTATATTATTATTATTATTATTATTATTATTATTATTATTATTATTATTTACCAACTTCGAGGTGTTTGGAAATTGGATGAAACACTGTTTCGAATGGTTGATATAATTATTAAATCAACCTCCTTCACGGTAGCGTTTTTCTTTGATTTCTCTCATGAATTACTGATTACTGGCTTAAAAAGTTAAATAAATAAGTAATTACTTAATTATCTTCTCCCCGAAAGGGGTTTTTCAGGGACAATGAAACAAACACGAAGAAACAAATATTTCAAATACAACATAACACGGTTAAGAATACCAGCTGGCAGTAGGCGGACCATCTGGCTATTTACAAACGAGGCCGAGGAGTTGAACCCGGGGCCACCGAGAAACAACTCCAGGTAGTGGTCAGAACGGGACTTGAACCCGCGACCTCCGGATTTCAAGTCCGGCGCCCTAACCACTCGACCACGCTGCCTCCCTTAAGAGTTATTTAAGAGTTATTGTTCTTACCTTCACTACAAACGTATGAGCTGGTCTGTTCTCCAACACAGTCTTTGTGTACACTGCTTGAGAAAACTTCGGATTGTTGTCATTCAGGTCCGTGACATTGATCGTGACAGACGCGACTGCCTGGCGCTGCTCGGACGTCAAAGTCTCCTTGGCAACCACCTTTGCAAATTAAATATAGGGTAAATAAGAAAATCACGTGATCACAAGTTTAATTCATCTTGGTTTGATTTGCGTGAAAATTCATTATTAATCGTCACTTATGCAACTTAGGTCCATAGTCTAGTTTGTGTACCTTTGCAATAATGCACGTATTTGCGGTCATTTGAATAAGACTACTTGTTTCTGTTGTTAAATGTCTCCGTGATCTTGCTTACGGGAAAATATCCTGAACATGTCAACCTTTAAACCTTAGTAGTGACCAGTATCTTATTTCTCCTCACAGTATTTCTACTTGTCTTAATTTTAATCAAATTCTCCCAACTAGAAACATAAGAAATATATAGAGATGGGTAAGGAGAATATAGATTTTGATGTTGGAGCTTAATAGCTCAGCTCATCCTGCATGATCTAAACGTCTTTTTTACCGTACGTATGCACCTCGCCTAAACGAGGTGGACTGCAAGCTGACTTGAAACTTTCTGCCACAGTAAAAAGAGTATGTATAGGCAATTCTCACACTTGGCGCCCTCGGTAAGGAGGGCTACTCAGTAAAGCTGAGATTGTTTACGGAGAGCACACACAAACGAATTTGTCTCACGAGCCAAGTTATTCCGGGGACAAGTTCGTCTTTGTGAATTACCGAGTTCTATGTAAACATCTCTTAGGATAAATTCCTTTGACTTATTCCCTTGACTTAAAATACATTTTATCGAGGGAGCAAGTTTCTATCATGCTCTCGTTTGTCATTCCAATAAAAATGACGTTGCTCACCACGAGCTAACATTAAATTCGAACAACTTTCACAACACTTCACACGCATGACCAGCTTGATATCCTCTCCTAAACTTGTTTCCAGACCTTCATGTGGGACAATTTCCCGCGACCAAATGAAAAATTAACCAATCGCAGAGTGAATCAGACTGTCTCTTTAATACCGGAGTCCTCTTATGGATGCATTCAAGGAACTTGCGTCGGAACAGTCTTGTGACTAGCCGAGGGAACAAGTTCCCTGGTGAACTACCACAGGGAGCTTGTCTCTTGTAGCAGGACTCGTGCAAGTCCTTGCTTGGATAATGACTTTTAATTTTTCTACTCCTAAAAAGACACCTCTACTGCTCTAATTACAACGGCTAAAGCTCAATTGTCTGACTGATTATTGCGAATGTATCCGTTCCTCATTTTATCCGTGTGTACATTATACGTTCAAAGACTTCGAATGTAAGACGAAGCGCTTTCATATAACACTTGACTAAAACTATATGATACTCGAACAAGGCATAAGGTTCTGTAGCTAATTGACCAAGCACACAGTAAAAAAGCAAAATTTGAATGTTAACCACTGACCTGAAAAGAGTGCACATCAGCGGTTTCGCGGTCGATCTTGTCATTGACCAAGATGTACCCCGCAGGCGTGACAGTAAACTTACCGCCTGCTCGTTCAAGGCTGTATGAAAACACAGCGTTGTTGCCCTGCGATACAAGGTTGAAAGAGAACACGAACCCTTACCAAATTTGCGTACATTAACATACGTAAAAGTTATTAAATAACTTAGTTATCTTTAGTGAGCTGGTTACTTTGCTAGTTAGTGTGTTAGGTTTGTGAGATTAGTAAGTTAGCTAAATAGTTAGTTCACGGTTAGTTAGGACACCCTTGGTTTGTTCGCTGGTTGTTCGGTTTGTTGGATGACAGGTTCGTAGTTTAGTTACTTGTTTTCCAACGCCGTCATTAGCGAGATATGACATGAAAACTACTGGTGGTCGTTTAATTATGATCTAATGTCAAATTACGCATCTCTTAGTACATTACCAAGACGAAGTTGCTCTTGCCTCGCTGTACGCACGTATCGATACAACCTAAATTCAGACTTTAAGGAGGCAAGAGGCGACTAGGATAGGTGTTCTTGATCCTCGCGCCCCTAACAAAATTTGACGACATTTCTTATATTGGCTTCAGTACTAATTAAGGAAGAGAAATTTGAACGAAACCTCCACTCTGACAAAAACATTGATATTAAATTGTTGCAAATAATGCCTAAATTCAAAATTTTAGTTTGAAAAGTAGAAATGACATTCAAGTGTGCTAAAAATTACATATGATTATCGCCAATTTTCGATTCAACTTTCCCTTGCGCCGCCATTTTGGATTTTATGACGTCATACGGTTGCAGCTATTATCAGTAAGTTCTTTTGTTTGAAACCATTAAGCAACCGTATTACGTCATGAAATCCAACATGGCAGGACCCGTGAAAATAGGGGATAATCCAATCCTGTTGGGTCCCACTCAATATCATATTTCCACGCTTTCCCACGAAATTTGAAACTAGATTGTATTTTCAACAATTTAATTTAAAGAGTAGAGGTTTCCCTTAAACAATCGTTTGAGAAGTTACCTCATCTATATCCACAGCTGTGACTCTCATGATTGTCATTCCAAGCGAGGCGTTTTCCAGCACAGCTCCCGTGTAGGGTGTGTCCAAAAACGTGGGCGGGTTATCATTCATATCCTTCACTGTTATGCGGACGGTAGTAAAAACTGCTTTATGAGTGGTGGAGGTAGCCTGTGAAAGAAACGATGCGCTATTAAACGAGCCATATTCAAGCTCCACTAGCACAGAACTTCAATTTTTAATTTTCGGTGAGAGTTTAACTAATGATCATCGACACAAGAGGCGGAAGATCTGATCGTTAAGGTTGTGTTCGATTGATGTTACTCCGGAATAAGAATAAGCAGAATAGCTGCTAAATATCTCTCTTTTAGTAATTTGGGAAGCCATTTCTGCAAACTATCGCTGACACATGAGAATTTAAGAGCCGTCTCGTACTCCAGTAACTCCTAAAATCTCTTATGAGGGATTTCTTGTCATCGTTTTACGTATCAGTCCTATTCCGGAATAGGGTCAATTGGACGCGCCCTAAGTATATTATATTTTTTATTCACTAGCCACATAGCTGACACGCATCCTAAATTCTCCTGAGATCAATGATGTTGAAAGCGAGCATTAAGCGCAGATCACACGTGGAAAAACTTCAAGCATCCTTTCTTTTCAAATCAAATTACCTCTCGCACGCTGTTCAAAACGATATCACGAGCCACAACATTACAGAACTGAGGCTACCCCAAACAATTCCCCAAGCAATATCCTTCCATTTTCGATATATGTCCAAGACATTTTAAGACGTAAAGAACTAACTATTTCGCGCAAAAAAGAAGGATTTGCCTAGCTAATGAGATCGCTTTGATTATTGAATGATTGATTGATTGATTTCAATTTAGCACCAGTTGTTCTCTAAAGTTTTCTCTTTGTTTGCCTTTTTGCTCTTTTTATTTCGTCCTCTACACTTGCATTTATATTAGTACTTTCAATCTTGTAATTTGTGAGGGAACCTGAGTCTCTTGATTAAGCCTCGTGGTTTTCTCGCCATTTTCTAAATCTCTAAATCTGAAATCTACTCACCCCAACTCTCAAAGCGTACGAACTCTTAGTCTCTCTATCCAAGGAGCCGTTAACTGTGATGACACCAGACTTCCCCAGAACCATAAAGGCACTTCCAGTATTGGTATCTGAGAGGAACACAACCGCGACAGTGAACAACGTTGTGTACTTAAAACTGAATACATACGGACGAGAAATTACAGCGGTTACCAATAACACGCGACCTATCGCCTTCAAAAGACTCCGATAAAGTTGCGTTTTGGTGGACGTCAATCAAAGAAAAGCCGTTGAAATTATTTTCAATTCTGACAAGATTTCAAGGTAACCCGGCAAGAAACTAAGAATTTTTGCCTCGTTAAGAGAAGGTAAATTTTATTTAAATTGATTTCCCAGCGAGATCAAGCAAAAATAAAAGGTATTTTTGATTTAAAAATTTTAATGTTCACTGCACGTGATAATTTGCTCACTTGCACGCATCGCTGATTTTGCAAAATTATTACGTGCAGCGATTTAAAATGTTTCATAAAAAATACGGCTTCGTCTAAACAATGCCCATTCTTTTAGATAAACTGGCTTGGAAATCAACTTTCATAAAGATTACCATCTACCAGCGGATAAAACTGTCAATTTCTTGGTTCTGTTGCCTTGAATTGTGGTCAGAATTCAAAATAATTTCAACGGCTTTTCTTTGAATGACGTCCACCAAAACGCAACTTTATCGGAATCTCTTGAAGGCGATAGGTCGCGTGTTATTGGTAACCGCTGTAAGGAATGTTCGGCTCAAGCTGGATTACCAATCAAATATCAATCTGAGAGAGCGACCGAAGTCAGGATGGATCGAGCGAGCGTTTTCCATGTGTTATTTAAAAGTTTCAGGCAGTTTAATAATTTAATAATGCACGATGAATTATTATAAATTACTATTTACTTAATGACAGTTTCTAGGATATCTATAATACGCTCGAACTAACAAAAAAAGAAGGCAAAACAATGCCTAAAGCGTCTGAGAGCGTAAGAAAAATGCACAAACGATCCTGTCTTTGTAATCTTATTAAAAGTACCTGCATCAATAAGGTATTCCACATCAGCGTTTAGCATTTTGTCTCCGTCACGTGCGGTCACTGTGGTTACGTAGGTTCCCTGTGAAGAGTAATTTAGATATTTTTAAATAAATGTTATTTACAGTATATCGCAAAGTGATGTTTATGTAATAACTCGTTATCAGCATCAGATACAAAGAGTGGATAAAAGTCTAACCAATAGGATTAACAAGCAGTTCCAGCTAAGTGCAGATACAGTGACAAGTCTGATCTTTTGCGGCGGCAACTTCCTCTTTAGGCAGCTAAGTAGTTATTGCTTTGTTGATTGAATATTCCTGAGGTTATTTGCCACCCTATACTTGCTAAATTAGTTTTAAAATCCGTTTACATCGATCACTGTGTTGTTTAGCCTTAATTAAACTAAAACTGCCATGCTCCACATTCCTACCGTTTTCTGGGACTAAATTAACACGGTAACCAATTATAAAGGGAGTTGTAAATGTAACTATATTAATATCATCAGGCCGGCTGCACTATTGGTGTATTCAACGATTCTCATTTTCAACGCTAAAATTAACCCTGACGTACAAAACTGATCACTTCAAATGAGCCAACATTAACTGAATTCCATGAAGGATTGCTAAAACATACAAAACAAAGAATTTTATATAAGCAATCTTGACACTTAGGTGGACATGGCAACCAAGTTTGATTGTCATGGCATCCTCACATGTCGAAGAAAAAGAGTTCCCAACAATAAAAAAGAATAAATACTGAGAGTCTTGGCCTCCCAGTACGAAAGACACTAAAGAAATCTAAAACTTAATTGAGTAAGAAGTGGCATCTTTCCCCTCTCCGTCCCACCCGGTACGCCCCAGAGCTCGATGCAATGGGAACAAAATTGACCTTAGCTGCATTTTCTTGTACTTCTGCCGAGTACGAAGAAGGTGAAAACTCTGCGGGCAAATCATCAGCATCTTCAATGAGAATATTCAGTGTTGCAGATGAGTTAAGGCTGTTGTTTGGTCCACTATCCTGAAAGATGAAAGTCGAATCGAATGTTAGAAAAGTATAAAGGTCATTTATGTTCATCAGTTTAAATGTCAGCATCAGTTAATTTTGTTTAAAATTGAAAATTTTTACACTTTTGCGGGTATAAAACCTGGTGACTTCGATAATAAATGAAAAGAACATTTGCTACTAATCTCCGTGAGGGCAGGAAGAGGGTGTCACCCTTAAGTCATGATCTCTTGCTTCTATGTCTGCTCGCATAATTGATTTTCATGAGCGTTTTGCTTGAGTTATAGAATATGATTTTTACCAGTTTAGTGTTAACTGAAGATAGAACATATTTTACTTGCTTGTTTGCAGTACGTCAAAAGACTTTCGAGGTTTAGATTTGAAAGAGTGTAGATGAAAGTTGGCTAATTTAGTGTGAAATGAAGCCCAAATTGCCTGAATAAGGCCGTGGTGTACACACCATGTACACACCTTGGCAATAATTGTGAGTGTGTAGTTATTGTTCGACTCGTAATCCAAACTGTTTATTACTGTTACAGTTCCAGAGTAAAGTCCGATGTAGAACTTGTTTCCCTGAAAAGATTAGAGAAATAAAGAAGACGATTATGTCGTGATAAAATACATTTAAACAATGCCAATAAAAATAAATTATTCCTCGAGAGCGCGTTGAATTAATGTGAGATGATAAAAAGGCAACGGGCGCATAGCGTCGAATAAGCTATTATCATCCTTTATCCAGCAAGCGCGAGTGGAATAATTGTTTGATTTAAAACAACCAAGAGATATTGCTAGATATTTGCTGATTTCATTTTACAAGAAAGACCAAAGCTTGGTCATAATGGCATACTCTGGAATTGCATTACTCACCAAGAAAAGTTGCAGCTTACACCAATCCTGACTCTGCACTCTATCGTAATTGCGGCGCACAGTAATATTTACGTACTTTCGATACCCAAACCCTCTTTTTGCTCGTCAGGTTCCCAAGTTCGTTGCTCGTGTTTCGTGACTTTTATCGCTCGTGTTTATTGCGCGAGTAGTTACTATCAAGAGAGGATTTCCCCCTTGATCCTCTCTTGTTACTATCCAATCAGGCCCTAGTTGTTCAAAAAGCAGATCTGAACTTTATCCAGCAGATACAATGTATTGCTTAGAGTACATTTTATCCATTGGATGGCGATTTATTCGCTGGATAGAGCTATCCTCTCTTTGAACAACTGGGGCAAGAATTGTAAGATGTTTTTCACGAGATCAACCCACAGAAAGACGTTTGTTGAAACATGAGTTAGTTTCCTTAAAACTGATCTGACAAGACAATTGTTTTGTCGAACGCATGCTATTTTTAATAAGATCACACCGTAACTTCTCACTATAGTAACAAGTCCGAAAAATACGTAATAGCAAAGTAATCGCTGACCTCACTTTTTCTATGCTAATTTGACAACCAGTGGCCTATTGGATTTTGGAACGAAGATTCTTAAAAAGCATATTTCTAAACAGATATCTTCCCTATATAACACATTTGGCGTATTAACCAGCAATATTTCTGCTGTGGAATAGGAACAGTCTTTACTTAGGATTTAGTGAATATTGAATAGAATGCTGAATAAATACTCACCACGTTTCCGTCTACTATTGAATATGTTACCAAGCTGTTCCCTCCTATATCTGCATCGGTTGCTGTAACAGTGATAACTTCACTTTTGGAACTTACGTCCTACAATTATTAAAAGAAAGGGGTTTACATGAAGTTAATAACGATTATTGTTATCATTATTATCATTAATAATAATTATTCACCGTTGTGGAGGTGAATAACAAACACTATTCAGAGCTTGAGTATCCAATCAGAGCGTGCTAACAATACTATCCGCTAACTTGGTGTCAGACCCGTAAGACCCAACAGCTTTCTGGGCCGCATTTGACCTATGAGCTCATTTGCATTCTTCTTGTTAGAAAATAAAAGCATTGTTAGATATTATTAGTCATTTTGTTACAAACCCTGCTCAAACCAAACAGTCAGCTAAAGGGCGCAGTCTTACCACAAACGTCATGAGTTTTGCAAGTTTTCAACGCTTATCTTTATTATCTCTCCTGAAATCATATTCTATTTCATAAAAATTTACCCAGACTATCCCCTTAAACCTTGCCTACGTTTAATCCGAGCTTGCCGACATTTTACCAAAACAAGTACAGCGTAAACATTGCTCAAATGACCACCACTGACTTCATCAAACTAGACGAATAATTTGAGTAGACTAATACGCTTATAAACAGAATAAGCTTACGAATAAGCTTATAAACAATAGCCAAACTGAACGTGGAGTTCCACTGTCGCGCAAATTTTACGTACGCATTTTGCTGACGTAAACAGTAAAATAAGAAGGATATATGAAAGACCTACAGTAAAGTCAGTTAAATTTACTTCCGTACTCACGTAAAACGTATGCCACAGTGGAAAATGGAAATTCATCTTAAACATATAAAATTGATGTGTGTACGGAGGTAAATGTAACTGACTTTACGCTTGGTTAACACGAGGTCACGTGGTTGGAGCATAGTGACATTATCGTTTGGTGAGGAGATGCCTTGACTCATATATTATCACCAGGAATGGTAGAGATACGGTTGGATATTTCCCATACAAATCTTTCAAATAGTCCACAACTTTGCATTCCAACAACAAAACCAAACAAACGAACAAAAACCCAATCAATACTTTTGTTTCCTTGCTGAGAAAATAATTTTCAAACATGACTCCTGCAACCATTGACAGTTTATTGAACCAAAGTCGTTATAAAAGCGCCTCCCTCCCCTCTCCCCCAATTTTCCGTCAGTAGCCCATAGTAAGATCTGCTTTTCCAGCATAGTCATTAACTGCACAAAACTACTTTTGTATTAGGACGCACCGCCCTTAAGAGGAGTGAATCCCGAAAAGCCTCAAGTTTAAATGCCAAATCAGTTGCCGTGCAGACTATGACATTGAAAGCCTTCAAAGAAGCTACATCCAGAATGACACACTCAGTATCAGTATTTGACTCTCCGTCTGCCTTCATTTTAACCGAAAGGATTTCAATACCTCACCTCACGAATATTTGCCTGATAAAAGGATTTCTTGAAAACTGGAGCGTTATCATTCACATCCACGATAGTAACTAACACTGACGCTGACACCTGAAAAAGAAACAACACAAGTCGAAAATAAGTACTCGGAAATTTTCACCTGGCATTTAATTTTTCCTTTCGTTTCCTCGTTTCTGACTGTTCGACGGCACACTGCAAAATGCCATTTACATGTACAGGCTTAATAGCAACTGAATCGAAAATGATGATATTTTTATGTTGATTTGTTTCAGTTTTTTATTTTTCCTTTGGAAAACTCTTCAAAGTTTTCCTTCAAATGACGTTGGTTCTTTAGGTTTCCGAATTGTTGTGTATTGTGGATTATGGCTGTTCTGCCAGCAACTTCCTGTATCATGCTCTTTCGTCCCTTAAATGTTTGTCTTGTTTTCAAAGCTCACTTGCAGTCGGCGGTGATTTGGTATTAATTGCTGTGTCCTTGGATATCTAAAAATGCTGTATTTCAGTTTGTTGTGAGACGCTACCTACCTTAGCACTCGGTCCGTTGACGTTATCGTAAGCATACACAGTAAAAGCAAGGCTTTGATCTTGTGCAGTCTGTGAAGTAAATATACTGGATATCAAATATGGTTTGTTAGATATTTGAAAACTGGGGGGATCCAACCTAGTTCCTTATCATTTTGCATTTTGGGCATAGGCATTTTATCGGCCCAAGGAATTCGAATGTGACGTTAGTACTTCGCGCCAAAATACTTCAAGTGAGTGGGAACATGTTCGTAATAAGGGAAGTCAATTTCAAGTTAATTTCAAGTCATTTTCAAGTCCATTTATTTAATTCACACGAAGATTGAGTTAGGATCTTGTATTGGCCCTATGTAAATACTGCTCTAAAGTTAGCCAGTACGAAATCAAAGCGACGACGGCAAAGTGTCGACGTTGTGTTGACGTTGTCTCCGTAGTTGATTACGTTCCCTAGATCAGGATGCGGTCCTGCCTTGTTGTCATGCCAGCGTTTTTTACTCTGATTTTGCATGCTATTTTTTCGAAGTGCCATTTAATTTAGAGTCGTATTAATATGTACAATATAACCACTTAGAGCAGCATAAGGTTATCTTCTTTTACTTAGGGACCTTAAGATCTACGACAGCGATGTAAACGAGAATGTCACCTGCCGAACAACTAGATTTAATGTGCAAAAACATCGCTCTGCACGGTGCATCATGAATTTTGGCTGTAAATTTCGCCTTGGCCTTGGACGTGAAATGACCAAATCCAGAGTTTTGTGGAAACTGGGAGCACAGGATGTTGAATTTTTCATTTGTTTTGAAACTTTTAATTGAACGCTGTTCCTACAAATGGAGCGTTGTCATTCACGTGACTACCGGCCATATTGGTTTACTGAAACAAAAGAAAGTATTTGCATAAAAAGTAGAGTTCAATTCCCAGAGGTTTAGTTTGGGACACCAACATGGCCTCCATTTCTTTGTTTTGGGACACCAACATGGCCGCCGTAACGTCATGTGAAAACACTCTATTCAGTCCCATGGTTGTTCGACTACATTGTTCAAGTTAAAACAATTGGAATAATCGCAAACTGAAGTTCAAATCATTAACGTTTAATGACGTTTTCGTTGGAGTTGCCGTCCGGGTTTTTAAGGTCCTTATTAATCATACGGGAATACCTCTCGATCGAATACCGCATTGGATGTTATCCAGCCCGTAGATCTATCGATATTAAACTTCCCTGCGGCATCGGAGCCAATTTCGTAAAGAATGCCATCATTTTCATTGTCAGTTGCAGAGACCTGTATCACTTTGCTACCTAGAAAAGGTAAAAACACAGGTTTCAATGACAAAAAGCCATAATCATTGAGTTATCTCGACGTTGTCAGTTCTAATGAAAGATTCCAATCGGTGGCAGTGTAAACATTGCCTTCAAGCCTTTCGTTTTCCTTAATTGCTAGAAATTATTAACAATAAGATCTTTAGTTTAATTTCAATTTTCCCACTTTTCTAATTCTATCATCCTAATTAAATTGTCGTGTGTTTTTTTTTTATCTTACAATAACTTACAATGGTCGAGCGTTTGTAACATAAATCACTGGCTCGGAAAAATGGGTGCCCACACCCTAAGTTATCGACTTTAAATAAATTAACTCTTTTACTTGCTTACTAACTATAAATAGGTCACTCTTTTTTTATTTACTCTAAAAGAAATTTACCATGCCCTGCAAACCTTTCTGACCGTTAAAGTTTTAGCTAAAGATGCAAACAGGTAAAATTATGTTGCCAGTTGTTTACTAACACGCGTTATTTTCAAAACTCAATACAAAAAGGGCGGAACAGATAAACGACTTTTTAAGACCCGCGCCAAATGCCGAGACTACCAGAGAGTTCAAACGTTCGCTTTCGTTTTAGCTGAAACTCTCTCGTGCTCTCGGCGGCTATTGTTTGTCATCAACGGATTTGAATCAGTTCAAATTTTCACAAGAACCGACCGGACGTTCAAGTTCTCGTTAACATTTGGTTTTGAATTCGCATGCGCTCTCTTTGATTCGTGGAATACACGCTTCGCTCGTTTCATTTTCCCGGGGAATGTACCTACTGTTTTTCATTGCTCAAAACTGCAATAGATGCTTCACATGAGCACTGAAATTAATAGGGCAAGGGCAACCAAAGTGTTTACACGTATGTAGTAAAACATCTGCCATTAAAAAATCTGAACAGTTTAAAAATTTTAGATAGTGGTTTCAATAATTCACGCCCCCCCCCCCCTCCTTTGGGCGGAGACCGTCACGCACACTCTGTTACTCTCGTGTGCCCTATAGCGGGTTTGAGAGTATTGTTTGAAGCGCTGAAAGTGCTATGAGATGTTTCCTTTCTTGTCAACTATTCATTAAACTATTCATTAAAATTGGAGTGAACGGCTAGGGGTGGGAACTTTTTCAACCCTCACCCGTGATTTAACTTTAGCTGAAAAAAAAAAAAGAAGAAAAAAAACAAAACAAAAAAAAAAAAAAACAAACAAAACACGTTTGACAAAGAATCGAAAAGAATGGCTTACCAATGGGTTGTTCCTCCTCAAAAGAAGTGATAAATTGGTTTTTCACAAATATTGGTCTTTCATTGGGTGCTTGAGCTTAAAATGGAAGCAAAGTTCTCCTGATCATTACACAACAACAACAAACATCAACAACAAAAACAAAAAACAAGGACCAAAACAACACTTTTAAATTTAAGTCAGAAAATTACAACTTTTATATGCAGTTATTCCGGCAAAGGCGAAGTCATGTTGAGGTTGCTTCCTTTTCAAGACCGAAGAACGGGATGCGGCACCGAAACTGGCCAAAGTCATTTTCACATTGACTGAACAGCGCTATAAGGCACAAACCTTGTGCGATGTTTTGTTTCAAGTGCGATCAAAAAGCCTTCAACAGCATGTATGATTTTGTGTCATTAAGTATTGTTATGATGAAAATAACCCTTCTTAAAAAAGCAAACAGCATCTTCTGACGAGGTTTTGCGCAATCATAACGCAATGGTATGGGTTAATCGAATCACGCCGTGTAACAGTTTTATGTGCTGAATTATGTCTGAAGGTTTGTTCTGTTTTAATCAGGCGCGTCACTGGAATTATTTCGGCAAACGCTTCATTTGAATTCATCAATTACATATAAAAACAAAAACAAGTCGTAAGCATTAAAAATAGATTTTAAAAGTGATGCATTCTGAGGGTGAAGGGGAAATAGCGGATATAATTGCCTTTACAGGGAGCGAACATCGCTGATAATTGCAACTGAGGGATCAGTTCTCGTTTTGGAGATATTTAGCATGTAATAACACTGAATTAAAACAGTTGCTTTGTTTTTCCTTATTATCTTTCTCGTAATCGTTTTTCTTTCTTCCTGGTTACAACACCTTGATATAATTCTGAGACGAACTGTGTAAGAATTTCCGCGAACTGGAATTCCTGAATAGGTCCCATGAGACATGGAACCGGCTGTATTTGCTCTTTCCTATCTGAGAAGAAAAATTAGCGTATAGCTCACTGTACTGATTGTAACTATACAAAATAAGAATAATTATAAATAAAGCAATAAGGGTGACTACTAAATCTGGTTACGCGTCACCGCGATCTGCCTGCTTTATCAAACTAACGAGAATTAATCAGTGTAAATATACTGTTACAAAAATACAAGTTTCGACGGCATAAGAAGTAAGTATATGCAATAACGGATGCAGAACTTTACCTTGAACTCGCTGAACAGAAATTAAGACAACCCACAAAATCGCGACGTTAAGTGCCCGATACATTTGCTGTGGAGAGAAATCTGAACTGCGATATGAAAGTCTTAATCAAATAAAACTCTCCAGTTTAGAAGAAGGATGAAGAAATTCTTCAAGCTGTCTTTAGGTGAAATAATGCCTTGGGAAAGATGTCAAACGAAAATTTTCCAAGGAAGCATGCCAAACGAATAATGGGCTTTTAGAAGCATCATACCTAAATTAGCCAGAAACCGCAGACATCTTATAGGTTGGTTTAACAATAATGTATCGTTAAAAATCTGTTAATTATTGGGCTACGCGTGCAATAACTACCGTTATTTAACAATAATATCATGAAACGAAGTTTTGGAAAGAACCTTAATGCGTGCTTGTGACGACAAGGTTAATTGTTATCATTTTAAAGCTGTGTGTATGCTGTTTTAACACTGGTCAGCTTGTGGAAAGTTGAAGAAAGGCTCGGAAAAGCTTTATTTGAATGCACTTCAGTTTTGTTAGTTCTTTTTGTTTTAAATGAATCACTTATACATAATTAAAATAATTAAATATTTACTTTATTGTGACTATTCTGCATTGCGAAGAGCGTTTCTTCTAACTAAATTCAAATATATCATGACAAAAATCTGAAAAAAGAAACCGTGAAATATAAACAAATACATTTTGATCAGCTAATAGATATAGTTACGAGGAACTCATAGAGAACTTTTAAAATCACGGTTATTTGAAGATGAAAAACGATTTCTCTACGATAAACAGTTGCATTCTTGAATGATGTCGTACTATAATAATTTTGTTTTCTTTTTCTTTATAAACTCGTTTAGATGTGACGGAGTTGGTGTAATTAAAGTCCGTAATATCTGATGTAAGCATTCAAGCTTAACTTACACCAAACCAAATTCATGACAAGGGAAATAGGGCAGGTCTCACAAAACCTTGCTTGTGTCGGTCTGAGTTAAAACCGCTCTCATCTAATCGGGAAAGCACGGACGAATAGTCTGGGCTTAACTGTTTAGTACACAATATAACCCTTGCAATCAGCAAACAACAATGTTTAGGCCATACTTGCAAAAGCAACAGACAAACAAAAACCAACAACAACAAGAAATTCTAAGTCAATATTACTTCCCAAGGACACTGTAAACACAATAGAATCATTGCTTATCAGTGAATGGACAGTAATGATTGGGCCACTTAAATAAGAATGATTGGAAGTAGAGTAAGGAGAGCTTAATGCATAATATATATATTTAGCCAAGCCTAAAAGCGGAGCTCCACAATTTCTTTTTTTAATAAACATTTATAGAAGTCTGCTTATTGTATGAACGTGATAACCTTATGAGTTCCTCATCAATTCTGCAGTTGTATAGTACATTTTTAATGCATATGCAGCTAACTGCTCATCAACAATAACAATGTATAACAGAGGGCAAAATTACTGAATGCTGATTTGTTGTAACAGAGGGCAATTTTTCGTAATTTTCCTTTCACCGAGGGCAAAATTACTTACTCCTGATTGGTCGAGCGGCGAAAATACTCGCTCCTGATTGGCTGAGCACGACAGTTTTACATTTTGTTAATTTCTGCATTTTGTGTCCAAAAAAAAAAGTTCTTTGAGGTCCTTTCGAAGTTCGACTCTTTAAGCCGGGTTGTTTGTACCAAAAATACATGGAAATCAAGTGCTGCAGCTAGGAAGGAAGTTCCTAAAGGTTAATTTTCGTGTCTCTCACGAAAAACAGCAAACGATTATTTGTGTCAAAAGCTAAAGACTTGGATCGGATTGATTTTATTTTGTTTGAAATTGAAATCAGTCATGGCGTCCAAGTGCTTTCAACGAACGATAACCGAGCATGAAAGTGTCCTTTTGATGGGAGAAAGGAGCAGGAAGAAATTACTCCGCAAGTTCCTTCTTTGGATCCATCGTTTGCTATTTTTATCGATTTATGTTCGTGTGATTTCCAAGCGGTAGGAAGCTTCACAGCGCAGGTGAACAATTAATTGATGCCTAACATTTGATTTATCGTTGTTAGTTTGCTCCTGAATTAAACTTGTATTCTCTCTTAATTACATGTGTATAATGGGAACTGTTCTCGTCGGTTTTGTTTGTTTTGTACGCTACGAAAAAACTAAATAATTTGTTGGTTTGCTTGCGCCTTCGGTGAGTGTTTTACTGACTGTTTTACGGAGTTCCTTGCTAGTTTTAGGAACATTTTGCCACCTGTGTTATAAAAGCGGAATTTAAATGGACTCAAATGATATTTTCTGTTTTTATTATTCTTTTTAGTTTTTTAAGATGATCGAGGCAAACCGGTTTGTGAACAGCCAACGCGTGCTACCGGCACTGCCACTGTCTAGTAAATTTTGCTTATCAAGAAGGCCGTACGCTGTAAACCTCAGAGAAAATGGATACACTAACCAAAAAACAGACTTCAAATATATCTTTGAGTAATAAATGAAAAAAGCACTGTGATAATTTATGGCATTAAGTACAGAAATAAACTAAACAACGATCTTTGAAAAATTCACAAAAAACAAGCGAATGAATGTTTTGCGTAAGCTTTGTTTTGATGAAAATGGAATCACACTTTAATTTTACATTCGCTTTTAACGTTCTTTGAAAAGACTCTCAGTGAAAATTACTCACACATCTTAATCTTTGCCGTTATATCCTACTGTTTTAAGAATTTTTGTTTGTTCTCTGTCCAGATTGTCAGAAATAAATGCTAAAATTAGAAATATACGCGAGATAAACTTGAGACGTTTGTTTGACTGACTATTTTAGCTCAGAATCAAATTTCTTAAATGAAGCAAAATGAGATGAGATTAGAAAATAAAACGCCAAGGGAAATAACGAGCATGGACCGAAAAATGAGCTCAAAAGGCTGCTCTGAGGTTAAACAAGTTGCAGTGTCAATACTACAAGAAAAAATATCTTGCAAAAACAGCAAAGTTTTGTCAACAAAATCACATGAATATACTCGCCTCTTTGGAGAATAACCAGTCCTTTTATTCGATTGCTGATTTTTTCGTTCGTTTACAACGTTAAGTCTCACTTCAAGAGGAAAAATCCATCGCATCTTAATTTCATTTCATCTCGCCGGATTAGAGTAAAAAATTTCTCTTCAAGATTCGGCCGCAGTTTATGAAGTGCTGCCTCTAAAAGCTGCTAAAAGAATCGATTTGTTTCTCCCGCCGCGATCCGCTTTGCTCTTTCTCCCGCTGTTTGACGGCAAAATTGGACAAGATCAGAAAATAAAACTCCAAGGGAAATAATCAACATGGACCGAAAAAATGAGCTCAAAAAACTGTTCTGAAGTGCTTAAGCTTAAGTTAAACGGCGTGTCAAAACTGCAAGAAAACAATATCTTACAAACCTGTCCAGCAAACTAGCAAAGTTTTGTCAACAAAATTGCATGAATGTACTCGCCTCTTCTGAGAATAACCAGTCCTTTTATTCCATTGCTGATTTTTCCGTTCGTTTTACAACGTTAAGTGAGCGAAACGTTTTACTTCAAGAGGAAAAATGCAACGTTTCGTCGCGCCAGATCGGAGTAAAATGATTTCACTTCCAGATTCTGATGATGTGCCAGTCGATTTGTTTCTCCCGCCACTAGTTGCCTTGCTCTTTTCCTGCTGTTGGTCACATATAAAAATTGACTTTGTATCTCGTCGTCTTCAAAATTGTTTTTTGTTTTGTTTTTTCTCAAACACAGTTGGCGATGCAACTTCCCGCCAAACAAACGCGGCCGGCAGCGCAGTGGGCCATGCATTTTCCCGCCGAAAAACAACCCGGGTTACAGCACATACGCTCATCTATGTAAGCCAATGTGAAATGAGACACTCAAACCCCGTGATGCAACACGGGCTTTTTTCGGCACCCTGTCCTATTCCTTCTCTCTTTGTTCGTCACTCATGTTTCGCCTGTTTGCTACCGCTCTTAATCGCTCTCTTTGACGTCAAACTTCGCTTCTTCGTCGCCTGTTTTCTCGATCTGTTTCTATCTCCCTTTCTTTGCTTTACATGTTTGTAGACTTATTCACAAATTGAGTTTGTGTTTTGTCGTACACGTCGTCTACAAAAATTAATATTATTATCATTATTTTCTCAAACGCAGTTGGCGATGCAATTTCCTGCCAAACAAACGCGGCCGGCAGCGCAGTTGGCCATGCATTTTCCCGCCGAAAAAAACCTGATTTGCAGCACAAGGTTTGAGTGTCTCATTTCATGTTGGCTTACATGGAGTAACGTGTACGGTCGATCGGGCGGTCGGTCAGACGGAAGTGACGTCATAACCAAACCAAAATTTCTCGCACTGATGGGTTTACCAAAATCTCTCAGCTATGGGGCTCCGCCGCGCGTGCCTACGGCGCGCGCGGAGCTGCGCTAAAATTATCCTCAAGTCTTAGTGAATCAGCCTATAAAAGAGCAGTCAAGCTATACTCAGTATTTGGGTGTCGTTGGCTGTGATGGATGTACAACAGAGGCCACTTAGCGGATTTCCGCCGATTCCGCGACCCTTGGGTCGGAGCGAGGTGAGATCAAACATTGATTTCTCAGATTTCCGAGTGCGAGGTTTCGCTTCCTTTGAATGGAAATTTTCCATACCTTGAACATCAGCCTGCTTATTCCAATGATTGGGAAGATAACTTGTTTTCTATAGTGATTTCTGGCTTGTGTAACGCAGAAAAATTCAAGCACTTTGGAAAAACAATTTTAAAAGCTTATCATGCACACCACATGTTTGCAGCCGTCAAATTTGACAGCCGAATGACATGCGGGGTTTTGCAACGTCTCGTGTAATCGCTAGCAGCTTTCTTCTTCGTTACGGAATTTTTTGTTTGTTGTGATTTGGCTAGTGAAGTCATGTTTGCTATGAATTTTGAAGAAAACATAATCTTTAGTAAGTACAGTGTAAGCGTACCCTCTTGTTTGATAAGAGGCACTTGAAAACAAGAATTCACATGAGATCACTGCAGTTCGCCAATGTGTGGGAGACGTTTATTTCATACTTACACAAGACGTTCCCGTCTTTCAACTACACTGTATCTACGTTTCATTTGAAACTTCAAATTGCTCGTTTACAGTTAATATATCCCCAAGAAACAAAAGACAGAAAACAATACAATTCCAAACAAGGCCTGCAGTGTAACCACAATAGGTAACACAAATACAATGCTCGCCGGTACTTTCAGAAGTTGTTGTCCAAAACACATATCAGCTAGACCAGGAACACTTTCCATTGGATATGGAAAGGCTTTTGGTAAATAATTTGGTAAACTTTGTGATGATGCAGTGATGGCATACATGTAAGAAGAAAATAAATTAAAATGTAAATAGAAATCTTCTGCAAATGGAATTATGGTAATTTAGGTTTGAACGGAAAAGGAAGTTGAGTGCTTTGAAAGGTAGGCCGTTTTTTCTGAAAACTTTCCATTTGATGCTTTCAACCGGTGGAACCAAACATTTTGGCTAAATGGAAAATAACCCAGGAAACCAGTTTGGTGTGGGGGGGGGGGGGGGGGGGGCTTGCCAAGATCTCACCTCACCATTGTTTCAAAGAATGCAGGATAATGAAGGAGTTACGTGTGACGCGTGATCCAATGAAAAACAGCAGGAGTTTCATTTAAGATTTAAGGCTGGTTTCCATATGATCGCAGACGATCGCAAAAAAGGCTCTTTCTATATAATTGCAACGATCGCAGAGCCGAAACTAGCCATTTCGGCCAGCAGAAATGTCAAATATACATGCGCGTGTAGGCTGAAGAGCAAACAACATGGCGGATGTGGAAGAAAAAATTTTGCGGCAAGGAAACTTACTTCTTCTGTTTGTCATGAAGCGACGTCGTCGTCAGCTCCAAAACCGTAAAAAACATCGGTTTTGGATTCAATACTGACCGTACACAGTTTTTATGTTGCGAAATTTGGCTCCGCTTCCCTGGCTGATAATTAAACTTCTGCCCGATTTTTTCCCAACAATTGGCTTTTTGTTCTTGTCTTTAAAATCTTTGCTGTTGCGATGGTAAACACATTCATTTTGTGCAACTTCCTCCATAAATTTCTCTTTACTAACGTTAACATGTTCAATCTCAGCCATGATGGCAACGAAATGAGTGTTGCTTCGGAGACCGTTCCTACAATGGAACACACGAGCGTTGAATCATGGGAGAAAACTCAAAACATTATGGGATGCGTTTTGATCGCAGCCGGATCGCAAAACTTTGGTTTCCATATGATCGCACAATCGCGATTGATCGCAGGGATCGCAGATGATCACAGACAATCGAAGGAGATAGAACATGGTTCTATCTTCATGGATAAATCACAGAAGTGTGTTTCCATGTGATCGCAGACCTTATTGCGATCTGCAATCATATGGAAACCAGCCTTAAGATTTTGAACCGTTGGACAAGAGGTTATTGCACCTGGGCAGGATATTTAACTTGGATTATGATCTTTCAATGGAAAAAGTTGATCGAAATGTTAAAAGCACCTGGGCAAAGTTGTATTCACGGATGGTCAATTTGCCGGGTGGCTGGCCCTTGATGAAACCCCTGGACTTGTGAATCAGGTCAAATTCACACAGTGATGTGCAGGATGCAGGCCTACACTGTAGTGGGATGCATGATCTGTCTGCGATACAAGAATCTGATCAGAACTTGTACTGTGAAAGCAGAGGATTAACATTCATAAATTGATTTGGTTAAAAACGGACTGTCGGAAATCGATAAAAAATTAATGTTACATGTAACTCCAGGTGCTAGGTACTTATTACTTGTCATACATTTAGGTATATTGCATCCTTTAACAAATTACCACAGCTCCAGGGTGTAAGAAGTCCTGGGAACTAGGTGGGTAGACCAAAAAACAAAAGCAATTCACAAGATGAGTCTGCTGCCTCAGTTTGTTTTTAAAGTCCAGAATTATTTTTAACATGTGAAAAGTACTTGGCAATAAAAAGGTAAAAAGGGGGATTATGTTGAAAAAGGAGTGAATTGAGTGGTCTTGAAGGTTTCTATAATAATTATTAGAGCAGTATACAAAAACGGTGTAGCAAAGTAAAGGGCTTGGGTCATAACCCACCTTTGGTGCTTTTTAGACTACCTTTTGATGTTTTAGCTCAGATTTATCAGAGTTTTTGCATATGGCATTCAATTCCTCCAAGAAAATGTGACTTACATTAATGTAAATAGCACCATACAGAGTCGCCACTGCCAGGAAGAAGTCAGCAAAAACATAATTTTTCTAAATCAGTGAAGAGTCAGGGAATGTGTTAGTTTGGGGTAGCCATCTATATGTAGTTTTGAAACAGGTTTCCTTGTTGGAAAAGTAATGTTGGAAATATTTTTATAGATTTCTGTGGCTGCATCATTGGCTTTATTGCCAAAGAATTTGAGTTCTATGGTCCTTGAAAACTGTTTGGTTTTCATTGAAACTCAGGGAAGTGTTGTTTTCCTGTTAAATGGCAACCATGATTAGAGAGGTCTGTCATGCTTTCAGCCCTTTGAATGACATACAATGTGTAAACTATATTAACCAACTGCCTCGCTCAAGTGGAAGGTGGGTGCCTGGGATACGCAGGGGCTTCCACTGTGGCCAGCCAGCTCCTAGATAGAATACTGCCCCCATGGCTGGCAAATCCCTACAGCCCAGCCATGAGCCCCCATTCCAGGCACCCATCGCACTGATGAAACAGTGGAAGGAAGAAACATAGGGGATGGGAGGGGGAGGGGGGGAAGAAGACGCTAAAACAACCGCTCTGCACGTCGCTACACAAACGCTCAACGAAGAACTACAAGATCCTAGCTATGTACAAAGCTACCACGTACCATGTGAACCTGCACTTACGGGATTGACAGCTGGATGCTCGCTAAGCTCATGGGCCGCTTGACCGCTAAGGTCATGGTGGTTAACTTATGCCCCATTCACACCAAGGCTTGAAAACGTTTAAAACCTGTTTAGTTAAACACAGTTTAAAATTGTTTCCTTCATAAAAGCTGCGACCGGTTTTTTGTCGACTATAGATTTAGCATAAATGAAAGCACAAGTTAAAGTTTACTTGAATCCTACATGTATGTCAAAGCCAATGGTTCAGCTTTCTGTTACCAATTTTCATTTTGCTAAACCTGGTTTAATTAAACATGTTTTGTTGGTGTGAATGGAGCTTTAGTTAAATTACGTTTAACCAAATTTAATGTTTGAGGACAGACTAAGTCATCTTAGTTTATTGGCAAAGTGAAAAGTAATGAGTACTTTAGGGAGTTGAATTTATCATTGATATCATCCATTGATGCTGCACCATCTTGTTTCAAGGCTGGTTTTGTCATACTCCTTTCGTAGCTTCAGTTTTTAGTACATTATGTTCACTGACAGTTGAAATGTTCCTTTAATTTTCCTGATGTGCATGTAGAACACCTGGGCTGGTCCAAATGGAGATGCAAGACCCAGTCCTCCAAGGTAAGAAAATGTTGAATTAAGGTGATGAGTGTACCATTAAGATTAATTTTTAACAATATTATAATTTTTTGTGGCGTTGCTGAATATCAAGACAAAAGAAACCAACAAAACAAAGGAAGAAAAATAATCACATTTGAGAGTTATCTGTCGATATCCAGTCCTGTATTTCACCCTTGCCTACGACCTGGTGCCACATGCAGCCCTTGTTGCTGGCACTTTACTTATCATGAGCACTATTACCAACCATGAGGACTTGTGTACTACTAGGCATATATAAAGGAGATAGGTAACAGGTAACAGGAATAATAGCCTGTGAGAACAGTTGCCTTTTCCAGTTTTTGTTTCATCTGCCTGCCACATGTGTGTTTGCTCTCACAGGCTACAGGAATAACAAACTGCTTGGGCTCTCCTTTGATGTGAGGTTCATGCCAGCATTTTGTATGTTTTTTACATTGACTGATGAAAGAGATCTACCTGTATTTCAAAAAAATTAATTATTGGTGGGTGAATGGCATGGGCAGAGAACGGTGACAGGTTTAAATTCCAGTGTACTTTACACTTATGACACCACACTGAACATAGTCTGTATACAATATACATGTACAGTATATATGGCTGTCAAGTTGACAACCTCTGCATGGAGAAAGAATCTAATAATTGCCTGTTGTTTTTGCATTTAACAGAGGTCCATTATCTCTCAAGTCACCTGTCAGCTCATCATCACCTTAGGCGAGTAACTCCAACAACCCAAACATGATAGGAACGAGTAGAAGAAGCTCTTTTGAAGGTAGGTTTCAGTTGTGTTAATCATCACTAAGGCAGTGCTCCGCTGTCTCTCTGGAACAGTGGCAGTTATTTCTGATTTTCGTTTTGTTTTTTTAACATCAATAATAATGGCAGATGGTGTTGATGCTCAACCTTCAAGTCCTCAAATGCCAAGTGGAGAGTTACCAGAGCTAAGGACTGGATTAGTTAAAACCTAAAACGAATGTACATTGCAAAGAACTTGAGCAACATTTAAAGGGCTGAGAGCATAACCGATTCAAATTACTTTTCTGGTCGCTTTTTGTTGTTTTAGGTCAGATTCACTGGAAGTTGCATGTGGCCTTACATTCCTTCAGGAAATGTTTCTCCAATGTTTTATCCGTTGCTTTTCGCCTTTGTTTGCAATAAAAACCTATGATTATGGGCAAGATTTTCATTTTAATGACAAACCGAAGAGCAAAGCAGTGGATAAAACATTGAAGAAATGTTTCCTGAAGGAATTAAAGGACAAAAAAAAAAAAAAAAAAATAAAAATAAAAATAACTCCAGTGAATCTGAGCTAAAACTGAAAAGTCGTTTGGGTTGATTATGCTCTCAGCGCTTCAATCAACTTGAACTAGCAGTCTATAGGCTGAGACAATATTGTTGAAAAGCTGCATGCATTATTTTCAGTGCAATTAAAGGTTGAATGAAATAATAATATTGCTCAATACTAAGATCGTGAAAATCTTTTGGTAAAAATTGGAAAGTTGAAATTTGTAAAGAAAAAACAACAACAAACAAACAAACAAATTAAACATATTTGACTTAAAATTAAATGAGCCATTAACAGGTTACTGGGTGCATTTCATTTACATGTATAAAGTCAAGTTACACTTTATGTATTCTTGAGTGAAAGAGTTCTGTAATTTTTTAGTGAACGTGTTTGTTCAAACCAGGATTCCATTGTTGGATCTTAAAGCCCTCGGTAAATTTGTAGCAGGAGTAATTATGGAGGATGTTTAGCATGTGAGCCTATTAAAGTGGCCTTAGTCCCACAAGTCTCCTGTAGCACTGTGGTAGATCATGTGAAGTAGTAACTGGAAGGTCATAGGTTTGTTTACATCTGTTGACATGGAAGAACTTGGTTTTTCTTTCTCTGAGTATGGCTGTGTCACTGACTGAAAAAAAAAATACACCTGTGAAGCACAAATTATCAACAGCCTCATTTAAGCCTACTGATACCGAAATATTGACTATGCAGGAAAAGCAGAACTGAGCAAGGGCTATTAGAATCGAAAAAGAAAATTGGGGATAACCACGCATTTTTTAGAGATAATCAAGCAACAGTTATCCTAAAAAGCCGTAAAATACAAAGCAATTTATGTTTTTTTTTTCGAAATTGAAGCTTTACTATCTCTGAAAAATGCATGGCTACCCCCAATTTTCGTTTTGGATACCAAGAGCACTTGCTTTCTCACTTACTTTCTCCACTTAGTTTTAAACTGCTAAAAATATCCCTGTTTTAGTAGGCGCATTCAAAAAATAATTTTTCCATAGGTGCTCCCTGTTTCTCCAAGTCGTTCGAAAATTTTCTTTCGCTGTTCACCCATTCACTTCATCCATTTATAAATTTTTAGCAGCCGTTCAGCTGGTCACTTCGTATGTTTAAAATTTTCTAGCTGCCACTCACTATAACCATTTCAAACGGCTTAGTGAACCATTCATCATCCATTAATTATCCGTAGGTTTTGGCTTGACACAGATGTTAAGGAGGGTTGCCATGGTCACGGAAAAGTCAGAGATAACATTTTTGTAAGGGAAGTCTGGGAATTTGATTTTTGTCTAGCCAGTCTGAGTTTGCAAACATGTTTCCTTGTTGGCAAAGGCAAGGTCATTCCAAAAATTATCTGGAAAGAGCTGATTTCTGCAGCTTTATTGCCAACAGATTTTTGGATGGTGGTCAGTGAAAATTGGATTTTGTTCAGTGAATAGTTGGGGAAAAGGGAATTTTTTTTAATCTGATGAGCGGCAACCCTGAACTGTTAAAAATGGTGCAGTATTTACACACATGATGATTCTGGTGTAGTAATTAACTACAGTCAAGTAGAAGCAAATTAATTCTTTTGTTAATCCCACTTCATTGTATTGTTTTTAGGAGCGAGTGTTTGTGACCCATGTCGAGAGTCCTGTTCTTTTTTGGGCGCAGGTAGCGTATTATTACTAACATGTATAAATTCCATGACTTTTGAGTTTGGACTTCATTTGTTTAGTTTTGTCATTTTTTAGGTTGCTTTAGTCTCACAAAAGCCACACAATACCCTCCTTAGTACACTTTTGTGTTTAAAATTCGTCCACTTTATTGTACCACAGCATTTTATAATTTTTCTCATCAATGTTTCAGGTTGAGTTACAATTTTTCTTGCGACTTGTCTCGGAATTTTGTTGCGAAACAAGTTGCACGAATCATTGCCTAGTGTAACATGCCCTGAAATGGACATGTCTTACAATTTTTTGTTGCTGCTACTAGTGCCAGAAGTAGAAGTCAGTTCTAGTTTGTGCAATGATGACTGCAACAAAAACGTTGTGAGACAGGTTAATTTCAGGGTATATTACAACGATCTGTGCAACTTGTGTCCCAATGGCTCAGCGGTTCAAACAAAAGGGAGGTTCTTTGTATAGGTTATTTCTCTAAATCAAAGCACAAATCAGTGGAAAACAAATCCAGGGCAGTGTTTTTCATTTGAATTAAAAGTCACATGCAAAAAAATCAGGTACTTTTGAGCAAAAAACAATTGACCCAAAAAGTCACTTCGCATGTTTTTGCCGCCATCCCTTCAATGCCAATATATTAAAATTCTAGCTTGGCTATAACGCTTATGGGAGTAAGACAAAAGAATGAATCATTCATCTCTGAGCCTCAATGTATTTACTGTTGTTTTATTCCCCTAAGCCTCGTAGCCAAGTACAATAAATTATATTATAAATGATGATCAGCACATCACCACCAGTGAATCTTTCATTATTCAGTTGTGGCTTTCATCCTGCCTCTCTGTGTTAGTTTGTGAGCTTAACTATATGAGACTAAAAAAAAAAGGCAATTGTTGCGCCTAGAATTCGATTTATCCCTAAGGAATTATTTCAGTGTGTTACATAAAAATTTACATACCGCGTCGGTATATAAGCTAATGTTTTCCAGCTGGGTTATTTTTCTTTCCGTCTCAAGTTTGTATTGCGTCGTGTTCTGCGAGCGGGAATATTTCTCAGCTGGGAAGCGTTCTTCGCATTTCATTTTTATTTTCAATTTTTTTATGGCCACAGTTTTGTAAGTATTTCTCTTAGTTGTTTGTTTGTATATTTCGGTTTGTTTATTTCGCGTAGTTCTTGTTGCTTTTTTCAGTTTGTAATTTATAATTCCCGTTTTATTTTATTTCAGTCGAATCACTCACTAGCACACTTGTTTTGGATTATACGTTATCTTCGTATTTCGCCTTTCTCTTCTTCATTAAACTTTGGAAGTGCACTCAAGCTGTGGCATTTTGTTTTTGTGTTCGTGGCAGCGGCGGCTTCGGCCTACCACAGCAATATTTCTTGGTTTATGTTTAGTGGAATTCGTGGAATTTCACTCTTTATGACCGTTCTTCACAAAACTTTCTGATAAGCTACATGTACGTAACATAATTATAACAGTATTAACAATGCGTTGGCCTCTGATAATCAAGGTGTAGGGAAGCGACATCTTTTATAACAATCTAAACATTATTCAGACTGCAGAACACGAGACTGCACAAGTGATCCAAAAAATGAGTAATGACCTACAGATTTACTGTAGAACAAGGTTGAATTTACCCTTGCATTTTCAAAATGACATTTTGTGTTTGTTTTTGATGTATTTCTATCCTGTTAACGGTCACTGTTCAGGACAGTGCCTTCTTTTGTTACTACACATATATACTGCGCATCTTGAGGTGGTCCAAGAACCTTGAGTTTCTTATTATAAGGAGGGTGCGTACTAACCCAGAAGTACTAAACAAGTATTTGTTGTGTGGATCATAACGATAATTGTGGGGTTATATACATATTGGAATCCCAAACGAACATTGATTGGGAATACCACGCGTTTTTCAGAGATAAAAAGGCTTTAATCTAGAAACCAAGAATATGTCTACATTGTTAAAATGTATTATTTTTTTAGCTTTTCAGAATAATGCTTAATCCCTCAAAAATGTGTGGTTACCCTCAATTTCCTAGTAATTAGTAATAGTAATAGTATACTGAGTAGATGTTTTCCCCAATAATGGCATGTGCCGCTTTGTTGTCCTCCTTTGTTTTCATCCATCCATAAAAGGTGTTTTTACATTAACGGATGAATTCTTTCCTTTTGAATGATTTTAGCAAAAAACTCTAAAATGAATTCATTTTTTCAAGCGCCACTAGCCTCAAGAGCTCCAGAGATTCAAACAGTATTTTCCCCTTTGCGGATCAGTAAACATCCGCTACTATCTCCTTTAACCTCGATAAATAATTGTTGAATACTATGAAGTAAATAAACAATAAAAACGCAAATGAAACATGTCGATGCGAGGAGAACGGCTCACCTCAACAATCACCTCAACCACACTGCTGTCGTCAAACATTACCCCATGGAGATCAGATACACGGACCAATAGTATGTAAGAGGCTTTTTTCTCTCGATCCAACGGCGCTGTAGTAGATAGAGAACCACTGACGGTGTCTATAGTGAAACTGTTGTCAGAATTTCCAGATAGGATGGAATAGAAAAACGCGGCATTAACGCCAATGTCTGCATCGGTGGCCTGAAAGAAAAAAAGGGAGTTGTTAATTCGAAATGGAAATCCTCCAAGTGCTTATCTTCCAAAGCGAGGATCGAAATGCGCCAACGTGCTACTTATCAGTATTGTTACAGAGCCAGTCAACACCATCGCCTGATAACCGGTGACCAGCAATTTAGCGGTCAATACGTCGCGATTCACACCTATGTTACACGATGGTTAGACAGACGACGAAAGAGCAATGACACTTGGTTGGTAACCATTAATACACATCAGAGAAAATGGGAGTATGTTTTCAGGAGGTAGGATTGGGGGGGGGGGGGGGGGGTTGGGGCTTGGGAGGCTCACTGCTGCACGATTGAATTGAACATCAACCTCTTTATTTAATTGCGTCATACGACTGTTGACCAAAGGAATCGTTTGGTCTCCTTTTTGTCGCTACAATTGATCGCTCCATACGTTTACAAGCAGAAACATTTGATTCTTCGTACCGTTAGATTTAAGATGACGTGCGCAGGCTGCTTTTCCTTCACCTCAACAAAGTAATGCCGCTGGTGGAATGCGGGCCTGTGATCATTGATGTCAGAGACGTTTACCACAACTTGAACCTCAGCCTCGTGAATTGGCGATCCCTTATCTCTAGAAAGAACTCGGATGTTGTGTTGGTCAGCGGTTTCACGGTCCAGTGCGACAGCTGTCTTTATTTCACCAGATGAAGCATCGATGGTAAACCTGTCGATAAAATGAAAGATTACATTCATGGCTATCAGTTGGGATATTCCACTGTTTTTGACCAGCGCAATCTTGAGCCCAGTTAGGTCACCTTATTTACCTCACGGAGATACGTTAGTAGTATAGTAAGGCACTGTGTCCCAGTCGTTACGATATCAGTCAACCAACATGACTATCACTTACTTCATGTAGTATTCTACTGACTTGAGGCTGTAAGTGATCTCTGCATTTGTACCATCGTCCTCATCAACTGCCTGTCAAAATGATATGAGGTTATAACGTAAAGCGTACTTGACAAGGAAAAAAAGTAGTGCTGAAGGGCTTGAAATACTTGTTGTTACGCACTTTCCTGTTGGCGAAAACCAGCGACGGTAAAGAGGGAATAATTCACTTCACTACAACAGAAATGACTACGCATGTGTGAATCCGAAAACTCTAAGGCCCGGTTCAGACGCCGTACTTCATATGAGGCGAATCGAATTCGAATTCAGATCGACCTAAATTAAATAATCTCGGCTGAATTGATTCAGACGCCAAACTTATTTCACAGAGGTATACATTACTAAAGAAACTTTAGGATTTGGATCATTTTATGAATTTGATTCGTCTCTTGTGAAGTACGGCGTCTAAATCAAAGCCTGTCCACGGCCGTTATACTCGGCTGGGCCGGGCGGGAAAAACAGCTGAGCCGATCCGAATTAGATCAGCCGTTCTGAATTGATTCAGTCGCTGTACTTCACATGAACTTAATTCATTGAATTCGATTCAACTTATGTGAAGTATGGCGTCTGAACCGGGCCTAACACTTTGGGTGCCTTTAACCAAGTGAGCCTCTTGCGGTGATGTATTTTAACTGTGCCACGACCAATGGAAGAGGAGATTGAATCACAAGATGAACACAGAAACCACTTGGATGATCGCTATTACGGTTTCAGTTAATTCATCATGCATCTGATTGCCTAAATATTGAATCCTTCTAAAATGAATCTATCATCCCACTATTCTGATCCTTTCTGTAGTGTTCTCAATAAGGTTAAACTAGAAACAGAACGGTGACTCACCGTGACCACTCCAACAGTCAGACCGGCTTTTCCTTCGTTCACGGCGAAGTTATAACCCGTGGGCTCAGTAAATACGGGTGTGTTGTCGTTGATATCAGTAATACGTACGAGTAGACTTCCTGTTGTCGCCTATCGATAATAAGATACAAGCAAAATCAAAATTCGTATTGGTAAAATTATGGCTCTTGACTCTTCATCCGATATCCGTATCAGGTCGGTAAACTAAATATTTATCCCACATTCTACTCGAAAAAAAACATGGTAGATTCCTTTTCCAAGGTCGGCATGCACGGAAGGGATTCCCCTACACTGAAACCCTTTCCCTCAAGATTGTGGGTTGGGAATAAGTCCAATCCCTTCATACTGTAAAACAAATGTGATTACCGAAACCGGAAGCGTTGGGAGAACTCGTTTCCAGCCCTACTCACCAGGGGGAACAAGGAGCTAATATAATAATGATAAATGCACAGAGGGACTAGTGCTGAGGAATTGTGCCAGGGAAAAGCTCCCTTGGTTTTGAACAAGGGGACAGGACTTTTTACGGAAATCTGAGGTACAGAGGAGGAGACTTGATGCAGGAACAGTGCCATTGTGTCTCAGGGCCCTGCTATTTAAAATCAAAAGGTTGAGCACAAAATTTAAAAGTCCCAGTAAAGGCGTTGTTCTTCAATTAGTAGTTTTTGTATCTCCCTTCCATCCTTATCATGCGAACAAGCGCACGATTTGAGCGCAAACGAAGTCCGATCTTGAGAGTTTGGTCCATAGGCTACACATGAAAGGTAATTCCAAAGGAGACCAAGAAAGGTTGAAAACAAGAAAGGAATGATCACGAACTATTCCTTCCATTCAAACGAATATGAACGGATGAGACACGGTCTAGATACTAAAGGTGGGTTGAGTCGACTAGAGGATTGAACATGTGGCAGGGACAAGTATTGGAGACACATTTCTTCATGATCATGTATTTCCTCTGTTAGCTGCTAATTGGTGGCGATGATGGTCATACTTTTATGATGCAGCCTCAATCACTCATTACTAACCTTTCCTCCACCGTCTGTGGCCGTGATTTGAAGAGAAAACTGGGCACTAGTTTCCCGGTCCAGCTTTCTTGCGGTTGAGAGAACACCACTTATGACAAAGTAAATTGGAGATATGTTAAATATATTATAAAATATTACATCCTGAACAGCAGTTCATGAACTTTCATATTTAACCTTGAATATGAAAATCCGCTGTAGCTATGCTTTTTGACTTAACAATTGGTATGGCAAAAATCTGAGCCCGCCCTTAAGTTATAAGGGACCTTGCGAAAGCACGACGGCAACGTCAACGGAAACGTCACTTAGAATAAAATCGGCTATTCATATAACCTGATCTACGTTGTGATTATTCCAACTCGTTCAACTTGCATAATGTGAGCGAATTATCCTGCAACATGGATTAGTAGCAATGGTGTTCAAGTTCAAAGAGAGAAAGAAAAATTCACCATATTGTGCCGATGTTCTCCTTAAAACTTTGAATTTGGTTATTTCATATCATCAGGGAGCTTAAGCAACGACGACGGCAACGGCAATGAAAACGTCACCTGAAAATATATCTTTATTTCATTTGTGCTACTTCGCCATCATTTCAAGTCGCTCAACTTTTACAAAAATGCCGAACTATCCAGGAACCAAATTGATAGGAGTGGCGTACAACTTAAGAAAGAAAATGAAAAATTCGCCGTCGTGCGTTTACGTTTCTGAAGTTCTCATTGCCGTCGTCGTCGCTGCTCACTCCGTTTAACACGTGTATCAGTACATTATTAAAGTTTTATTTATTTCTTTCCATTGTACCTGTTCGTATCTATAGAGAATGCATCATTACTGTTTCCTGAGGATAGACTGTAGCTCAGAGCAGCGTTCACACCGCTGTCGGCATCAACAGCCTAACAATCACAAAAAAAAAAAAAAACAGCGCTAAGGCAGTGTCATTTAAATTCATGCATCACACCAATGAGGCTGAAGGCGCAGGTTTCCCAAATGGGCGTTTCCAATACAACAGATGCTCTGTTTCAGTCGAACAGCAACGATCTGGAAGTTCTCTCTATTTCGCATAAAAACTCTTTTCAAGTCTTAGCATACTGTTCAGGTTAACCCTCTGTGGATGCCATTCCCCCGTACGTTTTTTGGCTCGACTTTTTTCAAGAGTTCGTTCATCCGTTACAACAATTCTAGGAGAGTTAAGTGAGCTTGAAGGATAAGTAGCCTCACAGTCAACAAAAAGTGGGAAAACTATTTATTTCCCTGATGTTCGACGTGTTTAGCATGAAACAATTTCGTTATGATCTAAGATGGCGGATAATTTTTTTTTCACCTCCACAGCACCTCCTTAGCAGGGCAATGCTGTGCTTGCACTGCGAATAAATTATCTAATTTCTCAGTTGTATAATCAGTGCTGTGCGGCAATTTCTTGGTTAGTTGGCGGGGTTGTTTTACAATTCTAACACGGCTCTCTGGAAAAGCATTGTACGCATCACTTTTAGATGCCCCTTCTGGGAACTCCCACTTTCCATTTAGGTGGAAGATTTAGCTGTGGCAAATTCTATAACACTTATCAGCACTGAGACACACGTACCATCCCCGTGTTGTTTACAAATTCTATAAGACAGTCTTAGCCTTCCCTAAAATCAGCTTCCAACTATTTAACATTTTTATTCCTATGCTTACGTACTCTGACAGTAAAAAAGGCGGTGTTGGTGGCCGCTCCCTCCGACACTCTTGTGTCGTTTGGTAAGTTGGTGAACTTCGGACTGTTGTCATTCTGATCTCCAACAGTGACTTGAACTTTACACTCCCCAAATCTGAGAGTAAAGAAGTAAATAAATAAATAAATAAATAAATAAATAAATAAATAAATAAATATATAAGTAAATAGATAAATAAATAAGTAAATAGATAAATAAATAAATAAATAAATATTATAAGTTTTTAGAACGTGAACAGCACGACTTCCAATTTTTTAATGAGTGCCGTTTTTCTCCAGACTTCTCCAGACGTCTCCAGTTTTTCTCCAGACTTCGAGGTAGTTCTAGTGCATGCTTCATCTTCCCAAGAGAAATTCAGAAGAGAGACATTACTTTTAACAGTATTTCGTTCGTTTTGTGGTCCTCTGTATTCAAAGCGTCAAGCATAGACATTTTTTTTATCGGCAATTCAGTATGTGGGTGTCCTGTGCGTAATAATTACCTTTCTTGTCCACTGGTTGGTTGGTCTGTGGCTCGAACAGTTATAGTATACAGGCCCAGCTTTTCGCGGTCAAAGGTTGCATTGGTATGGATGGTGCCATTGACAGCATCAATCGTAAAGGACCTGTAATGGCCGTTAGAGTCTGGAACTAAGCTGTAACGGACCACGCCGCTGGGTCCAAGGTCAGGGTCGGTGGCAGAAACCTGCAAAGAATTTCATAAAAAAAATTCTTTCCACGTCCCCACAAATCCATTCTTTGTAAGGTAAGGTTAGCGTTTCCGTCTGCCCAAAACCGATTTTCGCAAGTATACAACGAGAATCTAGCTTCATTAAATACACTATGTCACTTGAACCAAGAAGGGTCTAGTGAACTTTCTTCGATAGATAAAGCAAATAACCTTGCTAATGTTCAAAGGAAAGACGCAACATATTGCTCAGTAGGTCACGTTGGAGTGATTGATTGACGAGGTAGGAAGGTCTGGCTAGAACAAACCCTCTTTACGTCCAGACTTCAGTTGTTTCAGGAAGCGATGTTGGTGTAATATATCAAATACGACGAAGAATGTTTCATCCGATTTCCCAGCCCCGAGAGATGGGTTGAAGAACGAGGAGCAGCCGGTTTTCTTTTTTGTATAGCATCTTATACTATTTTAATATGATTTTAGGATTTAGATCTCCATACTAATGGGTTAGGTAAGTATCCCCAATTAGCAAACTGCATTTTTGCAGCAAGCTAGAATGACTGACACATTAATAAAGTTATTATTATTATTATTATTATTATTATTATTATTATTATTATTATTATTATTATTATTATTATTTAACAACTTCGAGGTGTTTGGAAATTGGATGAAACACTCTTTCGAATGGTTGATATAATCATTAAATCAACCTCCTTCACGGTAGCGTTTTTCTTTGTTTTCTCTCATGAAATATTACTGAGTTTAAAAAAATTAAATAAATAAATAAATAAATAAATACTTAATTATCCTCTCCCCGAAAGGGGTTTTTCAGGGACAATGAAACAAACAGGAAGAAACAAATATTTCAAATACAACATAACATGGTTAAGAATTCCAGCTGGCAGGAGGCGGACCATCTGGCTATTTACAAACGAGGCCGAGGAGTTGAACCCGGGGCCACCGAGAAACAACTCCAGGTAGTGGTCAGAACGGGACTTGAACCCGCGACCTCCGGATTTCAAGTCCGGCGCCCTAACCACTCGACCACGCTGCCTCCCTTAAGAGTTATTTAAGAGTTATTGTTCTTACCTTCACTACAAACGTATGAGCTGGTCTGTTCTCCAACACAGTCTTTGTGTACACTGCTTGAGAAAACTTCGGATTGTTGTCATTCAGGTCCGTGACATTGATCGTGACAGACGCGACGGCCTGGCGCTGCTCGGACGTCAAAGTCTCCTTGGCAACCACCTTTGTAAGTTAAATACAGGGCAAATAAGAAAATCAGGTGATCTAGATATGCAGTTGATCAAGTTTAATTCATCTCGGTTTGATTTGCGTGAAAATTCATTATCAATCGTCACTTACGTACCTCAATGTATTTGAAGTCATTTGAATAAGACTACTTGTTGCTGTTGTTAAATGTCTTCGTGATCTTACTTACGGGAAAATATCCTGAACATGTAAACCTTTAAGCCTCAGTAGTGACCATTATCTTATTTCTCCTTACAATAATTCTACTTCTCTTTATTTTAATCAAATTCTTCCAACTAGAAACATAAGAAATATATAGAGATCGGTAAGGAGAATATGGATTTTGATATTGAAGGTTAAAAAGCTCAGCTCATCTTGGATGATCTAAACATCTCTTTACCGTACCTATGCACCTCGCCTAAACGAGGTGGACTGCAAAATGAGTTGAAACTTTCTGACATAGTAAAAAGAGTATATACAGGCAATTCTCACACTTGGCGCCCTCAGTAAGGAGGGCTACTCAACAAAGCTGAGATCGTTTACGGAGAGCACACACAAACAAATTTGCCTCACGAGCTTATTCCGGGGACAAGCTCTTCTTTGTGAATTACCGAATTCTATGAAAATCTCTCTTAGAATAAATTCCTTTGACTTGCTCCCTTGACTGAAAATATATTTTATCGAGGGGGATTCTATCGCGCTGTCGTGTGTCATTCCAATAAAAATGACGTTGTTCACCACGAGCTAACAGTAAATTCGAACAACTTTCACAACACCTTCCCACAGTGCAGTGCAGACCACCCAGCTTGGTACCCTCTCCTAAACTTGTTTCCAGACCTTCATGTGAAACAATTTTCCGCGACCAAATGAATAATTAACCAATCGCAGAGTGGAGCAGACTGTCCCTTTACAGCCGGAGTCCTCTTGTGGATGCGTTCAAGGAACTTGCGTCGGAACAGTCTTGTGACTAGCCGCGGGAACAAGTTCCCTGGTGAAATTACCACAGGGAGCTTGTCTCTTGTAGCAGGACTCGTGCAAGTCCTTGCTTGGCTAATGACTTTTAATTTTTCTACTCCTAAAAAGACACCTCTACTGCTCTAATTACAACGGCTAAAGCTCAATTGTCTGACTGATTATCGCGAATGTATCCGTTCATCATTTTATCCGTGTGTACATTATACGTTCAAACTCTTCGAATGTAAGACGAAGCGCTTTCATATAACACTTGACTAAAACTATATGATACTTGAACAAGGCACAAGGTTCTGTAGCTAATTGACCAAGCACACAGTAAAAAAGCAAAATTTGAAAGTTAACCACTGACCTGAAAAGAGTGCACATCAGCGGTTTCGCGGTCGATCTTGTCATTGACCAAGATGTACCCCGCAGGCGTGACAGTAAACTTACCGCCTGCTCGTTCAAGGCTGTATGAAAACACAGCGTTGTTGCCCTGCGATACAAGGTTGAAAGAGAACATGAACCCCTACCAAATTTGCGTACATTAACATACGTAAAAGTTATTAAATAAGTTAGTTATCTTTAGTGAGATGGTTACTTTGTTAGTTAGTTTGTTACGTTTGTGAGATTAGTAAGTTAGTTAAATAGTTAGTTAGTTCACGGTTAGTTAGTACACCCCTGGTTTGCTCACTGGTTGTTCGGTTTGTTGGATGACAGGTTTGTAGTTTAGTTACTTGTTTTCCAACGCTGTCATTAGCGAGATATGACATGAAAACAAGTGGTGGTCATTTAATTATGATCTAATGTCAAATTACGCGTCTCTCAGTACATTACCAAGACGAAGTTGCTCTTACCTCGCTGTACGCACGTATCGACACAACCTAAATTCAGACTTTAAGGAGGCAAGAGCAAGTGGCGACTAGGATAGGTGTTCTTGATCCTCGTGCCCCTAACAAAATTTGACGACATTTCTTATATTGGCTTCAGTACTAAGGAAGGGAAATTTGAAGGAAACCTCCACTCTGACAAAAACATTGATATTAAATTGTTGCAAATAATGTCTAAATTCAAAAATTTAGTTTGAAAAGTAGAAATGACATTCAAGTGTGCTTAAAATTAGATATGATTATCGTCAATTTTTGATTCAAATTTCCCTTGCGCCGCCATTTTGATTTCATGGCGTCATACGGTTGCAGCTATTTTCAGTAAGCAGAAGTTCTTTTGTGTGAAACAATTGAGCAACCGTATGACGTCATGGAATCCAACAAGGCGGCGCCCGTGAAAATAGGGGATAATCCAATCCCGTTGTGTCCCACTCAATCCATTATATTTCCACGCTTTCCAACGAAATTTGAAACTACATTGTATTTCCAACAATTTAAAATTAATTTATTTTAAGAGTGGAGGTTTCCCTTAAACAACTGTTTGAGAAGTTACCTCATCTATGTCCACAGCTGTGACTCTCATGATCGTCATCCCAAGCGAGGCGTTTTCTAGCACAGCTCCCGTGTAGGGTGTGTCCAAAAACGTGGGCGGGTTATCATTCATATCCTTCACTGTTATGCTGACAGTAGTAAAAACTGCTTTATGAGTGGTGGAGGTAGCCTGTGAAAGAAACGGTGCACTATTAAACGAGCCATATTCAAGCTTCCACGAGCACAGAACTTCAAAAAAATCTAATTTTCGGTGAGAGTTTAACTGATGACCATCGACACAAGAGGAGGAAGGTCTGATCATTAAGGTTGCGTTCGATTGATCTTATTCCAGAATAAGAATAAGCGGGATAGCTGCCAAATTTCTCTTTTTAAGTAATTTGGGAAGCCATTTCTGTGAACTATCGCCGACACATGATAATTTAAGAGCCATCTCGTACTCCAGTAACTCCTAAAACCTCTTATGGGGGATTTCTTGTCATCGTTGTACATATTCCTATTCCGTTATTGCAATTTTATAATTGTGTATTGGTACATTCAATCCTGTAATTTGTGAGGGAACCTAAGTGTTATTAAGCTACGTGGTTTCTTTTAGGTTTTTAATTCTCGCCATTTTCTAATTCTCTAAATCTGAAATCTACTCACCCCAACTCTCAAAGTGTACGAACTCTTAGTCTCTCTATCCAAGGAGCCGTTAACTGTGATGACACCAGACTTCCCCAGAACCATAAAGGCACTTCCAGTATTGGTATCTGAGAGGAACACAACCTCGACAGTGAACAACGTTGAATACATACGAACTAGAAATTAAGGAATGTTTGGTTCAAGCTGGACTACCAATCAAACGTATCGATCTGAGAGAGCGACCTAAGTCAGGATGGATCACCGTCGAGCGCTTCTCGCGTTTTCTTTACTGTTATTTAAAAGTTTCAGGCAGTTAAATAATTTAACAATGCACGAGGACATTTTACAAGTTACTATTTACTTAAGGAGAGTTTCTAGGATTTATATACGCTCCAAATAACAAATAAAGAAGGCCAAATAAGGCGTCTGAGAGCGTGAGAAAAATGCACAAAGGGATTTGCTTTGTTTTTTTCGCCATTGTAATAATAATCTTGATATAGAATTGCTTATGCATATCACGTTATAAGTACCTGCATCAATAAGGTATTCCACATCAGCATTTAGCATTTTGTCTCCGTCACGCGCGGTCACTGTGGTTACGTAGGCGCCCTGTGTAGAGTAATTTAAATATTTTTAAATACAGTAAAAGCGAACGCATTAAATAATCTATTTACAGTATATCACAAAGTGATATTTATGTAATAACTCGTTATCAGCATCAGATACAAAGAGTGGATAAAAGTCTAACCAATAAGGTTAACAAGCAGTTCCAGCTTAGGGCAGATACAGTGACTGAAAAGTCTAATCTTTTTCGGCTCCTCTCTCTTTCGGCAGCTAAGTAGTTAATGCCTTTTTGATCAGTTGAATATTCCTGAAGTTATCTGCCACCCTATACTTGCTAAATCAGTTTTAAATTCCGTTTACATCAATCACTGTGTTGTTTATCCTTAACTAAACTAAAGCTGCCATGCACCACATTCCTACCGTTTTCTGGGACTAAATTAACACGGTAAACAGTTTTAAAGGGGAGTTGTAAATGTAACTATATTAATATCATCAGGCCGGCTGCCTTTGCGGTCTTGTGTCGTACAATTAGATGACACTATTGGTGTGTTCAACGATTCTCATTTCTAACGCTAAAATTAACCCTGACGTACAAAATATCACCTCAAATGAGCCAACATTAACTGAATTCAATGAAGGATTGCTAAAACTTACAAAACAAAGAATTTTATATAAACAATCTTGACACTTAGGTGGACATGGCCACCAAGTTTGATTGTCATGGCATCCTCACATGTCGAAGAAAAAGAGTTCCTAACAATAAAAAAGAATAACCGCTGAGGGTCTTGGCCTCCCAGTATGAAAGACACTTAAGAAATCTACTATATTGTTGAGTAAGAAAGTGGCATCTTCCCCACCTCAGTCCCACCCGGTGAGGACTGAGAACAATGAAAACAAAACTGACCTTAGCTGCATTTTCTTGTACTTCCGCCGAGTACGAAGAAGGTGAAAACTCCGCAGGCAAATCATCAGCATCTTCAATGAGAATATTCAGTGTTGCAGATGAGTTAAGGCCGTTTTTTGGTGCACTATCCTAAAAGATGAAAGTCGAATCGAGTGTTAGAAAAGTATGAACGTCATTTATGTTCATCAGTTTAAATGTCAGCACCAGTTTTAAAATTTTGTTTGAAATTGAACATTTTTACACATTTGCGGGCATAAAACCTGGTGACTTCGATAATAAATGAAAAGAACATTTGCTACTAATCTCCGTGAGGGCAAGAATAGGGTGTCACCCTTAAGTAATGATCTCTTGCTTACATGTCTGCTCGCATAATTGATTTTCATGAGCGTTTGGCTTGAGTTATTGTACGATTTTTACCAATTGAGTGTTAAGATAGAAAATGTTTCGCTAGCTTTTGTGAAGTACGTCTACAGACGTTTGCTAGAAAGGCTGAGAAACACTTTAGGAGTTTAGATTTGAAATAGTGCAGAAAAATTAGCTGATTTGGTGTGAAATAAAGGCCGCCGGATATTGCCTGAATAAGGCCATGGTGCACACCATACACACACCTTGGCAATAATTGTGAGTGTGTAGTTATTGTTCGACTCGTAATCCAAACTGTTTATTACTGTTACAGTTCCAGAGTAAAGTCCGATGTAGAACTTGTTTCCCTGAAAAGATTAGAGAAATAAAGAAGACAATTATGTCATGATAAAATGCATTTATATAATACCAATAAAAATAGATTATCCCTCGAGAGCGTGTTGGATGTGGGATGATAAAAAGGCAATGGGCGCCTAGCGTTGAGTAAGCTATTATCATCCTTTATCCAACAAGCGCGAGTGGAATAATTGTTTGATTTAAAACAACCAAGAGATATTGCTAGATATTTGCTGATTTCATTTTACAAGAAAGACCAAAGCTTGGTCATAATGGCATACTTTGGAATTGCATTATTCACCAAGAAAAGTTGCAGCTTACACCAATCCTGACTCTGCACTCTATCATAATTGCGGCGCACAGTAACATTTACGTGCTTTCAACACCAAAACCCTCTTTTTGCTCGTCAGGTTCCCAAGTTCGTTGCTTGTGTTTCGTGACTTTTATCCCTCGTGTTTATTGCGCGAGTAGTTACCATCCAATCAGGCCCTAGTTGTTCAAAGAGCAGATCTGAACTTTATTCAGCAGATACAATGTATTGCTTAGAGTACATTTTATCCATTGGATAGCGATTTATTCGCTGGATAGAGTTATCCTCTCTTTGAACAACTGGGGTAAGAATTGTAAGATGTTTTTCACGAGATCAACCCACAGAGACGTTTGGTGAAACTTGAGTTAGTTTCCTAAAAGTTGATCTGACAAGACAATTATTTTGTCGAACGCATGCTATTTTTAATAAGATCACACCGTAACTTCTCACTATAGTAACAAGTCCGAAAAATACGTAATAGCAAAGTAATCGCTGACCTCACTTTTTCTATGCTAATTTGACAACCAGTGGCCTATTGGATTTTGGAACGAAGATTCTTAAAAAGCATATTTCTAAACAGATATCTTCCCTATATAACACATTTGGCGTATTAACCAGCAATATTTCTGCTGTGGAATAGGAACAGTCTTTACTTAGGATTTAGTGAATATTGAATAGAATGCTGAATAAATACTCACCACGTTTCCGTCTACTATTGAATATGTTACCAAGCTGTTCCCTCCTATATCTGCATCGGTTGCTGTAACAGTGATAACTTCACTTTTGGAACTTACGTCCTACAATTATTAAAAGAAAGGGGTTTACATGAAGTTAATAACGATTATTGTTATCATTATTATCATTAATAATAATTATTCACCGGTGTGGAGGTGAATAACAAACACTATTCAGAGCTTGAGTATCCAATCAGAGCGTGCTAACAATACTATCCGCTGGCTTGGTGTCAGACCCTTAAGACCCAACAGCTTTCTGGGCCGCATTTGACCTATGAGCTCATTTGCATTCTTCTTGTTAGAAAATAAAAGCATTATTAGATATTATTAGTCATTTTGTTACAAACCCTGCTCAAACCAAACAGTCAGCTAAAGGGCGCATTCTTGCCACAAACGCCATGAGTTTTGGAAGTTTTCAACGTTTTTCTTTATTATCTCTCCTGAAATCATATTCTATTTCATAAAAATTTACCCAGACTATCCCCTTAAACCTTGCCTACTTTTAATCCGAGCTTGCCGTCATTTTACCAAAACAAGTACAGCGTAAACATTGCTCAAATGACCACCACTGACTTCATCAAACTAGACGAATAATTTGAGTAGACTAATACGCTTATAAACAGAATAAGCTTACGAATAAGCTTATAAACAATAGCCAAACTGAACGTGGAGTTCCACTGTCGCGCAAATTTTACGTACGCATTTTGCTGACGTAAACAGTAAAATAAGAAGGATATATGAAAGACCTACAGTAAAGTCAGTTAAATTTACTTCCGTACTCACGTAAAACGTATGCCACAGTGGAAAATGGAAATTCATCTTAAACATGTAACATTTATGTGTGTACGGAGGTAAATGTAACTGACTTTACGCTTGGTTAACACGAGGTCACGTGTATGGAGCAGAGTGACATTATCGTTTGGTGAGGAGATGCCTTGACTCATATATTATCATCAGGAATGGTAGAGATACGGTTGGATATTTCCCATACAAATCTTTCAAATAGTCCACAACTTTGCATTCCAACAACAAAACCAAACAAACAAACAAAAACCCAATCAATACTTTTGTTTCCTTGCTGAGAAAATAATTTTCAAACATGACTCCTGCAACCATTGACAGTTTATTGAACCAAAGTCGTTATAAAAGCGCCTCCCTCCCCTCTCCCCCAATTTTCCGTCAGTAGCCCATAGTAAGATCTGCTTTTCCCGCATAGTCATTAACTGCACAAAACTACCGTTGTATTAGGACGCACCGCTCTTAAGAGGAGTGAATCCGAAAAAGACTCATTTTAGAAGAAAAGTTAAGCTTTCAGGAAACCAGGGGCAGAAAGTTTGGGAAAAGGACAAATCAGTTTACTTTAAATGCAAAATCAGTTGCCGTGCAGACTATGACATTGAAGGCCTTCAAAGAAGCTTCATCCAGAATGACGCATGCACTTATCAGCATTTGACTCTCCCGCCCGTCTGCCTTGTATTTTAACTTAAAGGACTTCAATACCTCACCTCACGAATATTTGCCTGATAAAAGGATTTCTTGAAAACTGGAGCGTTATCATTCACATCCACGATAGTAACTAACACTGACGCTGACACCTGAAAAAGAAACAACACAAGTCGAAGATAAGTACTCGGAAATTTTCGTCCCACATTTTATTTTTCCTTTCGTTTCCTCGTTTCTGACTGCTTGACGGCACACTGCGAAATTCCATTTACATGTACATTTTTAATATCAATCGAAAATGATGATATTTTTATGTCGGTTGTTTCAGTTTTTTTTGTTTTTCCTTTGGAAAACTCTTCAACGTTTTCTATCAACTGACGTTGGTTCTTTAATGGGTTTCCCAATTGTAGTGTATTGTGGATAATGGCTGTTGTGCTAGCTACGGGCCGTATCTTGCATTTTCGTCCCTTAAATCTTTATCTTGTTTTCAAAGCTCACTTGCAGTCGGTGGGTGATTTGGTATTAATTGCTGTTTCCTTGGATATCTAAAAATGCTGTATTTCAGTTTGTTGTGAGACGACGCTACCCACCTTAGCACTCGGTCCGTTGACGTTATCGTAAGCATACACAGTGAATGTAAGGCTTTGATCTTGTGCAGTCTGTGAAGTGAATATACTGGATATCAAATATGGTTTGTTAGATATTTGAAAACTGGGAGGATCCAACCTAGTTCCTTATCATTTTGCATTTAGGGCATAAGCATTTTATTGGCCCAAGGAATTCGAATGTGACGTTAGTAGTTTGCGAAAAAAATACTTCAAGTTAGTGGGAACATGTTCGTGATAAAGGAGATCAATTTCAAGTCATTTTCAAGTCCATTTATTTAATTCACACCAAGACTGAGTTAGGATCTTGTTTCGGCCCTATGTAGATCCTGCTTTAAAGTTAGCCAATACGGAATTAAAGCGACGACAACGGCGACGATAATGAGAACGCCACAAGACTAGGTTTAATACATTTTAGTGCATTGCTCTGCTGTCCTCTTGCAAAAACAACAACGTGAGTATACTAAACAATCGTGAGACAAACGATTAATCTTGGTCACTTATATTTCTAAGAGTCGACGTTGTGTTGGCGTCGCCTCCGTAGTTGATTACGTTCCCCAGATCAGGATACGGTCCTGCCTTGTTGTCATGCCAGCTTTTTACCTCTGATTTTGCATGCTATTTTTTCGAAGTGCCATTTAATTTAGAGTCATATTATGTACAATATAATCATTTAGAGCGGTATAAAGTTATCTTCTTTTACTTAGGGACTTTAAGATCTACGACAGCGACGTCAACGAGAATGTCATCTGCCAAACAACAAGATTTAATGTGCAAAAACATCGCTCTGCACGGTGCATCATGAATTTTGGCTGTAAATTTCGAATTCGCCTTGGACGTGAAATGACCAAATCCAAAGTTTTGTGGAAAACGGGAGCACAGGACGTTGAATTGTTCATTTTCCTTTTAAACTTTTAATTGAATGCTGTTCCTACAAATTCAGTGCCATGGTTGTTCGACTACATTGTTCGAGTTGAACGAATTGGAACAATCACAAACTGAAGTTCAAATCATTAACGTTAAGTGACGTTTTCGTTGGAGTTGCCGTCGGGGTTTTTAAGGTCCTTATTAATCATACGGGAATACCTCTCGATCGAATACCGCATTGGATGTTATCCAGCCCGTAGATCTATCGATATTAAACTTCCCTGCGGCATCGGAGCCAATTTCGTAAAGAATGCCATCATTTTCATTGTCAGTTGCAGAGACCTGTATCACTTTACTACCTAGAAAAGGTAAAAACACAGGTTTCAATGACAAAAAGCCATATTCATTGAGTTATCTCGACGTTGTCAGTTCTAATGCAAGATTCCATCGGTGGCAGCGTAAACACTGCCTTCAAGCCTTTCGTTTTACATACATACATACAACCTTTATTTATACCTTTATTAATTGCTAGAAATTATTAACAATAAGATCTTTAGTTTAATTTCAATTTTTCCCACTTTTCTAATTCTATCATCCTAATTCAATTGTCGTATGTTTTTTTATCTTACAATAACTTACAATGGTCGAGCGTTTGTAACATAAATCACTGGCTCGGAAAAATGGGTGCCCACACTCTACGTTATCGACTTTAAATAAATTTACTCTTTTACTTGCTTACTAACTATAAATAGGTCACTCCCTTTTTATTTACTTGCGTCAGTTCAAATTTTCACAAGAACCGACCGGACGTTCAAGTTCTCGTTAACATTTGGTTTTGAATACGAACGCGCCCTCTTTGATTCGTGGAATACAAGCATCGCTCGTTTCATTTTCCCGGGGGAATGTGCCTACTGTTTTTCATTGCTCAAAACTGCGATAGATGCTTCACATGAGCACTGAATTTAATAGGACAAGGACAACCAAAGTGTTTACACATATGTTGTAAAACATCTGCCATTAAAAAATCTGAACAGTTTAAAAATTTTAGATAGTAGTTTCAATAATTCACGCCCCCCCCCTCCTTTGGGCGGAGACCTTCGCGCACACTCTGTTACTCTCGTGTGCCCTATAGCGGGTTTGAGAGTATTGTTTGAAGCGCTTAAAGTGCTATGAGACGTTTCCTTTCTTGTGAACTATTCATTAAACTATTCATTAAAATTGGAGTGAACGGCTAGGGGTGGGAACTTTTTCAACCCTCACCCGTGATTTAACTTTAGCTGAAAAAAAAAAAAAAAATAAAATAAAAAAAAAACAAACAAAAAACGTTTGACAAAGAATCGAAAAGAATGGCTTACCAATGGGTTGTTCCTCCTCGAAAGAAGTAATAAATTGGTTTTTCACAAATATTGGTCTTTCATTGGGTGCTTGAGCTTAAAATGGAAGCAAAGTTCTCCTGATCATTACACAACAACAACAAACATCAACAACAAAAACAAAAAACAAGGACCAAAACAACACTTTTAAATTTAAGTCAGAAAATTACAACTTTTCAAAATCTCAATTATATTATTATATGCAGTTATTCCGGCAAAGGCGAAGTCATGTTGAGGTTGCTTCCTTTTCAAGACCGAAGAGCGGGATGCGGCACCGAAACTGGCCAAAGTCATCAGTTTTCACATTGACTGAAGAGCGCTATAAGGCACAAACCTTGTGCGATGTTTTGTTTCAAGTGCGATCAAAAAGCCGTCAACAGTATGTATGATTTTGTGTCATTAAGTATTGTCATGATGAAAATAACCCTCCTTAAAAAAGCAAATAGCTTTTTCTGACGAGATTTTACGCAATCATAACGCAATGGTATTGGTTAATCGAATCACGCCGTGTAACAGCTTTATATGCTGAATTATGTCTGAAGGTTTGTTCTGTTTTAATCAGGCGCGTCACTGGAATTATTTTGGCAAACGCTTCATTTGAATTCATCAATTACATATAAAAACAAAAACAAGTCGTAAGCATTAAAAATAGATTTTAAAAGTGATGCATTCCGAGGGTGAAGGGGAAATAGCGGATATAATTGCGTTTACAGGGAGCGAACATCGCTGACAATTGCAACTGAGGGATCAGTTCTCATTTTGGAGATATTTAGCATGTAATAACACTGAATTAAAACAGTTGCTTTGTTTTTCCTTATTATCTTTCTCGTAATCGTTTTTCTTTCTTCCTGGTTACAACACCTTGATATAATTCTGAGACGAACTGTGTAAGAATTTCCGCGAACTGGAATTCCTGAATAGGTCCCATGAGACATGCAACCGGCTGTATTTGCTCTTTCCTATCTGAGAAGAAAAATTAGCGTATAGCTCATTGTGCTGATTGTAACTCAGTACAAAGTAAGAGTAATTATAAATAAAGCAATAAGGGTGACTACTAAATCTGGTTACGCGTCACCGCGATCTTGCTTTATCAAACTAACGAAAATTAATCAGTGTAAATATACTGTAACTTATAATGCACAAAAATACAAGTTTCGACGGCATAAAAAGTAAGTATAGGCAATAACAGATGCAGAACTTTACCTTGAACTCGCTGAACAGAAATTAAGACAACCCACAAAATCGCGACGTTTAGTGCCCGATACATTTGCTGTGGAGAGAAATCTGAACTGCAATATGAAAGTCTTAATCAAATTAAAATCTCCAGTTTAGAAGAAGGATGAAGAAATTCCTCAAGCTGTCTTTAAGTGAAGTAATCCCTTGGGAAAGATCTCAAACGAAAAATTTCCAAGGAAGCATGCCAAACGAATAATGGGCTTTAGAAGCATCATAGCTAAATTAGCCAGCAACCGCAGACATCTTATAGGTTGGTTTAACAATAATATATCGTTAAAAATCTGTTAATTATTGGGCTACGAGTGCAATAACTACCGTTATTTAACAATAATATCATGAAACGTAGTTTCGGAAAGAACCTTAATGCGTGCTTGTGACGACAAGGTTAATTGTTATCATTTTAAAGCTGTGTGTATGCTGTTTTAACACTAATAAGCTTGTGGAAAGTTGAAGAAAGCTTGGAACAGCTTTATTCGAATGAACTTCAGTTTTGTTAGTTTTTTTGTTTTAAAAGAATCACTTATACATAATTAAAATAATTAAATATTTACTTCATTGTGACTATTCTGTATTGCGAAGTTCGTTTCTTCTAACTAAATTCAAATATATCATGACAAAAAACTGAAAAAACAAATACATTTTGATCAGCTAATAGATATAGTTACGAGGAATTCATAGAGAAGTTTTAAAATCACGGTTATTTGAAGATGAAACACGATTTCTCTACGATAAACAGTTGCATTCTTGAATGATGTCGTACTATAATAATTTTGCTTTCTTTTTCTTTATAAACTCGTTTAGATGTGACAGAGTTGGTGTAATTAAAGCCCGTAATATCTGATGTAAGCATTCAAGCTTAACTTATACCAAACCAAATTCATGACAAGGGAAACAGGGCAGGTCTCACAAAACCTTGCTTGTGTCGGTCTGAGTTAAAACCGCTCTCATCTAATCGGGACCTTATCATTCTTCGAGAGCACGGGCGAATAGTCTGGCCTTAACTGTTTAGTACACAATATAACCATTACAATCAGCAAACAACAATGTTTAGGCCATATTTGCAAAAGCAACAGACAAACAAACAAAAAACAACAACAACAACAAGAAATTCTAAGTCAATATTACTTCCCAAGGACACTGTAAACACAGTGGAATCATTGCTTATCAGTGAATGGACAATAATGATTGGAAGTAGAGTAAGGAGAGCTTAAAGCATACTAAAAACCGGCCCTGGAAACGTAAGTGTAGCTTTGTTTTATCTTTGATTTATTCGTCGATGTAATGGGATTTTCGTTTATTGCGAAACTGCCTCATTAAATAAATAAATAAATAAATAAATAAATAAATAAATAAATAAATAAATAAATAAATAAATAAATAAATAAATAAAAAAAAAAATAAATAAATAAATAAATAAATAAATAAATAAATGCTAATTTATTTTCTCACTTTCAATACCTATAAATATGCCTTTCCGTTATTTCCATTTTTACTCATTTGACAATGACGATATGAAGTCGTCGAAACGTAATGCTGTTTTATTATCGTTAATTTTCTTGTTGAAATAAATAGATAAATAAATGAATAAATAAATAAACAGGTCTAGATTGATAATAAAGGTGAAAAACAGAAACAACAGAACAAAAACAAAAAATCAAAAACAAACATAAACAATTTCCGCGCGCATTTTCATCAGCTGATCAGAATGCGTTCCATTGTTTTCAGCGGTATCCGCCAAAAGAGCATCTGACCACGTGCTTTCACAGTGGACAAGATGGCTGCTGTACCTAGCGATATTTACCCGCATATCTACTCATTTTTGTTGGAAAATAAGTTAGTGAAAACTGCCAAATCGTTCAAGAAAGAAACACTTGTGGTAAGTGAAATGCCTTTGTTTTCCTGTATGTTGATTTATCTTCCCATGATTGAGCGTTTAAGCGTATGACAAACATCGTGTGTTTGTACAATGTATATGTTTAATTTTTGTTACAATCTGAGATCAAGATGGAAGAATCTCACAGAGTTTACAACTGTTGTAATTTAGTTGCGCTTTATCTTCAAAGATTTCGTTAACCAGGCTTTTTTGAAAAGTAAAATCGTAAGGTACGGATAACACGAGCTTAAAATCCAACCGGTCCGTTGAATGATGTAAGATGGCTGTTGCATGTTAATGTTGAGCTTGTACTGCACTGAAGGAGCAAATTAATCCGGAAACCAGTGAGAATTAAAGGCTTTAAATTGTGCTTTGATACACTGTTCTCATTCAGTTATACATATTTCCAAGGTAAAAGCTGGAGTATTCATTTATTGGTTGAAAATTGCTCAAATGACTTCTAAGCCTGTTTAACATCCTTATCTATGGACTGTACACTACAAACCACAGACTGTGCACACACTCTAGGGTGCATTTGCTTGACTTTTAATGTGCAATTAATTTTTTTGTTGGAATCTTGCAAGGCTGCAGTCTGGTAAGAACTCTGCTGTGGCTGCTAAAACCCATCACATAATTCCTGTAGATATTCCCTGCATTTGCACATTATAATTTCATCATAAATACAATCCAACCTATACATTAGGGAGTTTTAACAACGACGATGGCGATAGCAAAAAGAACTTTAAAAACAATAGTCTTAATAACCAAAACAACAACTCTGCACGTGCATTACACTTTTTGGTACATTTCTTTGCCGTCACTGCGCGACTAGCACGTGAAATTTCCTGATGGGAGGATGTAAACACACAGTGATGAATTTTTCTTACTCTTTCTGAACTTGGGTCTCCAATAATTCAACTTTAGGAAATTTCACCTACATTTGATACTTACAGGGAATTGGAATAATTGTGAGGATGTTTAAAAAAAACATGAATTCATTTTAACAGTGACGTTTTCGCTGCCGTTGCTGTCGTCGTTACTAAAACTCCCCAATGTGTTTTAGGAGGCACCCTTGGGATGTTCTAGTGTGTGCTTAATACTGGGTGTTCACTCAATACAGGCTGATATACTGTAACACAAATTACTCCAGATGCATGAATGCTGTGATGTTCACAGATCAAATCAAAATGAATTAATAAATCGATTTTATTTAATCATGCTGGCACCATTGACCAACTAAAGTTGATTTCCAAGAGGGGCATGGTATTCAAGATACATGACTGTATATATCTAATTTAATAAGAAATCATACAAAATAAAAATGTCTAAAAATATACATGTACGTGTACAATAAAATTGTACTTCGAAATTTAATAATTAAGAAGCTAGATGTTGTGCAACATAACAATATTTATACTCAAATTTATGAGAAACAAAACTAAAATTGTTATTTGGTTTTTTAAAGTCATTACAACTTCACGCCGATTTAAGTGTGTCATTGAGAAATGGGTGACTCTGCTGGATTTAGTTGCCTGAAGGCTCTCTTTATTCCTTTAGGAATTCACTTCGGCGGCCACGAAATTAGCTCGTTTTTACTCGGTTGAGAAAAGGTGAGAACTTTGCAGGAAGACCAAGATGCGAATTCAAAAGACAGGAACAATTGTCTAATTAAGCAGCCTTGAGCCGCGAAGTTGCGAGAGTATTCCTTTGTTCTTGTTATCAATAGGAACTGCAAGGAATCACTGCAGACGTTTGATGGTTTTAAGTTCTTCGCAAAATACTTTAAGCTGTTATTTATATCAGCGAACGAAGAGTCTTTAAAAAGCTTTAAAAAGAGATCTCAAACGTGGTGTTTTGATCACTGTAAGCCGAGTTTCGATATTTTTCGCCAGGCGGTGCTTAGAGCGGCGAAGTTATTATGCTTAATTAAATTTGTGCATGGCATCATCAACTTCCCGACGCGTGGAAATCAATACCATCTGTTTAATGATAACTTTTTTTACGAAAAAGCTAAAACATTGATTTGTATTCCCTAAAGAAAGCACCTTAGGAGCTATGAAAGAGTCAAAAGAGTTCCAATTGTAATTCACTGTAAGCAAACTGGTATTTGATGTTGTGCGCTTTGTTTGTTACGAGTGAAGACGTGGTCGATCGTAATTAAGTTTATGTTTCTAAAATACTCGCTTCGATTTTAGCAAAGAGGTTCCAAAATATCAGACCAAAAAAGGAAGAAAAAAAAGGGAAACTCAGCGTGGAAGTCGCATTCTGATTATACTTAATGGCGCATTGACAAACAATAACATCGGCTCTTTGGCCTATGCAGGCACGCGCTCTTTTCAGTTGACCTTATTTACATTTTAGACATTTTATATTCAGCAATTCTCTAACTTTTAACTGAAAAGCGAGAATCTGTTATAGATCGCTGTCATTAACGATGACAGACAAACAAATCGGCAAATCCATGTATCTGTTTAGCGAACGAAATTTGTTTATTGATTATTCGTTAGTTTGCAGGACGGGAAGTTGTTTTTAAAACTCTGGATACTGGAGCGGCGCGTCGCGAGTCGATGTGATCAAGGTGACTCATTTCTCTAGCCTCCCCAGGGAGCTTCCACAGGCCAGCAGAAAACTCTAAAACAAAAGATAAAATATCTCACCTACTTCAAAGGCTTTGCGATCTTCGGAAAGATGCTCTATTGTCGGAAATTGTTCGACAAAAGAGAGAACAATAGCTTGAATATATGAATACTTAACGACCCCAAAATTTGGGGTACACACTTAAATCGGCGTGAAGTTGTAATGTTAAGGTAAGGTCAGAAGAAGGATGTTTCTTAGAGAAAGATTCAAGTGAATAGTCAAATTTCTTCAGTATTTTATTTATTGTGCCATTTCATCTTCTCTGTGAGACTCTGGTAAAAACACTAATGTACAGTGTCTGTAGCTTCCACTCATCAGCAGGCCTATGCTAAAGATCCTCAAATAGAAAACGTAGTTGTATCATAAGAAACTGCTTTAGAACACTTGTGTACATGTAGTTCTGTGTAACTGTAGTAAGTGCACCTGAGACAGTCTGAGCCTTTGATTACATTTTCCGGCAGATTCCTATAGTTTCCATTTGCCCCCAGATCATGTTCTGGTACATGTATCCTTACAGTCTTCCAAAAAACTCTCCCTTTTTTTGTATTGGTTCTGAATTGTTGTTGTGAACAAAACACTGTGTTCTTCCCTTGAATTGCTCCACTGAAGAAATTCACACCTTGGACCCTTCCAGGAAGGTTAGATGTGTGGAATTCACCAGAAAGGGTTGGATTTTATTTTCAGTGGCAATAATCTTGTTACAAGTGTCCAAGTGTCCAAGTGACCATCTTAGCCTCTTTTCAGGTGTCTGTTTTAAAAAAGGGACATTTTAATGTACAATGTAACTGTATGGGACTGAAACCTCAGGACTTTGCTTTGACTGTCCATTTCATAAACACTCTCTATTTGATACAGTTTTTAGTTTTGTCAACAGAGTTGATAAGGTAATAATTATTTAGCCACTATAAAGAGATTTGACTGGTGACATTTTGAGCGCTTGTTCTTTCTCAGTGAGAGTTTATATATCCTGGTGAAGGGTTAACACTTGAAACATCAGCACTCAAATCTCGTTATGGTGGCAAAATTACCTTTATTTTTATCAACTGTTTTGATAAAAGTAAACATAATTGGTTTCTACTCCCCATTGACACAGTACTATAGTAAAACTAACCCTCTTATCCACTTGCTATAAACAGTGTCTGCTTAATTAAGGACAGTGCCTCCTAATACAGAAGTGTTTTTTCACAGTTTATGACTATGCCGGAAAAGCAGATCTTAGTATGGGTTACTGGAATCCAGAAAGAAAATTAGGGGTAGCCGGGCATTTTTTAGAGATAATTTAGCAACAATTATTCTAAAAAAACATTAAAATACAAAGCGATGTATGACGTTTTTTTTTTTTCAAATTTGAAGCTTTATTATCTCTGAAAAATGCATGATTACCCCCAATTTTAATTTTAGATACCAAGAGCACATGCTACTGTAAGTTTTGCTTTCTCTGCATAATTTTAAACTGCGCAAAAATATCCCCCTATTAGTAGGCACCACCCATAGGAAACCAGAGTATCTTGAGATTGTTCTTACGCTGTATTATCCTTTAATTTACAACAGGATTTGTCCTTGGACCAACATGTTAACTGTGACATTGTTCAGTGGTACAATGCTTTCTTAAGGTGAGGAGTTACTGATGCCATTGACAACAAGACAGCTCAAGATGTTTTTAAAATAATCATGCATTTTTGCTCCACAGTACATCCCTCAGGCAGTTCCACTCATCTCTGCTTTGCATCCTGGAATGTCTGTTAAAACAAATTACGTGTTTTTCAAAGGTTCCAACTGAAGTTAATATTTTTAAGGTTTTGCACACTGAAGTACTTTGTTTTTAGGCAGATGTAAACTGTTTTATAACAAACAAAGTTGATTCTAATAAATGAATGCCCATCCACATAGGCAGTTTTGAAAACATCTTAGGTGTGAAGGGGATTTAAACTCATGACCTCTGCAATGCCATTGTAGCACTCTGCCAACTGATCAGCTACCTGGTGAACTGGCCATAAGAGCTGGTAATTTTCCATTGGGAATCTTTCACAACTGCTTAAGTTGGGTACAAAACTGTGATAGTCACTCATTTATTGAATTCTGTAATCCTTAGTTCAACAAATTGTATGAATTTGATGTGTTATTTTCACTTCCATCTCTTCACTTTTATGGGTAAATGTACATTGTATGTTATGAATTCACAAAATACCAGCTCCTACATGTAGTTGGCTTAATAGCTGAGTCAGTAGACCACTGCACTGGTATCCCAGAGAAGATGGGTTTGGATAAAAATGTGAATGTAATTTATTTACCCAAGAAGCACCAAAGAGCTCTAGGAACTCGTTCAAAGGTGTCTGTGCATTCCAGGTCGAATTGGAATTTGAAGATGTTGGTTTTTGTGAGGGGGAGGAAAACCGGAGTACCCGGAGAAAAACACTCGGAGCAGGGACGAGAACCAACAACAAACTCAACCCACATATTGGTGGGAGGCTAGTGCTCTCACCACTGCGCCATCCCTGCTCCCATGCCATTCAAGCCTGAATTATTTTCAGGCTCTCATTAAATGCATGCAACTGCTGAACTTCAGTACAGTATACATGACTGTGATAGCCAATCATACATGTAAATCATCCTGACACCCCAATTCATCAAAGCCAGCAAAAAAGGATCCTAATTTTCTGCCATCTGTCAGACAACTGTCAGCTGTCACTTGGCTGACAGTCGACTGACAGTCGACCAACAGTTGGCCAATAGTTAGGCAACTGCTGGTTGACTGTTGGCTGACACTTTTTCCCGTAGTGGTAACCATTGATCGACTGTCGGTAACAGCCAACTGTTGGTAATCTGTCGTTAAGTTGTCGGTAGGCTGTTGGTTGAAATTGTCATGGATACTTTGACTGTCGGTCGACTGTCAGCCAATTGTCGGCTGATAGTTGGCCGACAGTGGACCGACAGTCAGTGGAGGTGAGCTGTTCTTCAATTTTACCAAATATTCTGTTTGTGCTGTCTGCTATGTCTTTTATACTTGTACAGCCAACTTGCTATCCTCAACTTACTGGATGTTCTGAGAGAAAAAATATCCTTTCTAGCAGCTGAGTATTGTTTGATTGTTTATATCTTTCAGCACTAAAACAGAGAGGCCTAGCAAAAGAAAGCTAAAAGATGGCAGCAGTGAGCCAAAAGCAAAGCGTAGAAAAAAGGAAACATCCAGTTCAGGTACAGTAAGATGCAGGTGTGAGCAATATGGTGTTGTTAATAAGACTTGGCCAAAGCCAGTTTCTCAAATCGATCTATTACCGTGTACCCTGTTCAATATTTACCAATATTTGTCATTTTACAACATAATGTTTTTACATTATATTGTCCACGATTTTGTAAGGTGATGTTATCGCTCAAGCTTACACTGTATTTGACTAGGCTACAGTACCAGTTACCAGTTGACAGTCTTGACTCAATCCTCATGAGAATTGAGTATCAAGGATCAACTCAATGTGATCCTCGTTACATTATTCAAGTTTCAAGTAAATGGCTTGCTGTATTTCTCAAAGAAAAAAATCCAGCAGTATGCACAGTACAACTGATCCTACATGTAGCCATGACAAGGGCCAGCATGGCAAATCAAAGCATGTCAAAGGTGAACATATTTGTTCGGTCAAAATCGAAAATAGGCAATTGCTTTAAGAAGAAATACCTTAAACAGAGACAAATACATGTACAAATATATTATTGTCAGAGGTGAACTAATTACATGTAAATTACATGTAAAATGAAGAAACACTGAATCTGCATAGTATAATGTTATCTTATACTTTTTGTCTTTGATTGAGTTAAAATTCATTCTACAGTCTATACATGTGACAATTTTATTGAATGTAATAAAATCCCATTCCATTGTAATATCCTGACAGCTGACTGCTGTCAAGAGGACTGACAGCATTTGGCAAATTCATTTTTCATTTTTTAGTTTTAACCAATTATTTTTTACTGTAATAGAGTCGTCCAGCTCTGAAGAATCAGAAGAGGATCAAACACCACCAAAAAAGGAAATTAAATCAAAATTTCCCAAGAAAGGGGAAGTTGTGAAAGTGGAAACATCAGAAGATAGTTCTAGCTCTGATGATGAGAAACCAGCAAGGAAAGGTGCGAAGTTAAAAACAGAGAAAAGCAAAAAAGAGACATCTGATGAGAGTTCAGACTCTGATGGCATCAAGGATAGGTCTAAACTTAATGGGCATGAGTCTTCATCAGAGTCATCTTCCAAAGTAGAGGAGCCGAGAAAGAAGAACAGAAAATCAGAAACAATGAAAAACCAAAAGAAAGGATTATCAGACAACAGTTCAAGCTCCAAAGGTGATAGGAAGATGTCTAAATGTAAAGTTCAGAAGTCTTCATCAGAATCAAGTTCTGACGAAGAGGAAGGAGAAAAGAATAGAGGGACAAAATTGATAGATAGTTCAGATAGTAGTTCAAGCTCAGATGAATCCATGGACGTTTCAGTAGATGCAACAAAAGTTTCAAAAGGATCTCAGAAAACCAAATTAAAACCAGTGGAAAGCAAAAAGACAGAGTCGTCAGATGAGAGTTCAAGCTCAGATGAATCTATGGACGTGTCCGCAATTCCAACAAAACCAGCAAAAAGAGAACAGAAAACCAAATTAAATCCAGTGAAAAGCAAAAAGATAGAGTCATCAGATGAGAGTTCAAGCTCTGAGCAAACAGAATCAGAGTTAGAGTCGACAGTGCCAGTCACAAATTCCTCAAGAACGAATGCCAAGAAAATCAGGAGTAATGCAAAATCAAAAATGGTCAAGGACACAGAAAAGCAAAGCACTGGGCCATCTGAGGAAAGTTCCAGCTCAGAGGAGTCGAATCAGGGTGTAGCAGTGAAAAACAGTTCAAAGAAGAGTGCAGAGGAATCTTCATCTGAATCAAGCTCAGAAGATGATGAAGGAGAAACAGAAGTGGCAAAATCAAACAAGGTTGAAAAGCAAAACAACAAAAAGACTGAATCATCAGATGAAAGTTCTAGTTCAGATGAATCCGACCAGGAGGGCTCAACAAATAGGGCATCTTCAGCATCTACCAAGGAAACGGCAAGTGCACAGAAGAGCTCATCTGAGGAGGAGTCTAGTGATGATGATGATGATGATGATAGTGCAGAATTGAAATCCAAGAGGAAGAAAAAAAAGAAAAGAAGGACTTCATCTGAGGCAACTGGTGACAGTCAATGCAATGGATCAGTGCAAGAGAAGAAACACAAAAACAAGCCACAAGGTACACGTACATGTAAACTATTATTTTTTATCTTTCCTGATGTTATTTTTTCTTTTTTCTTTGTGGTGATAAACTTGAGCATGCTACAGGCTGTTTTTTTCCATGTGTGATTACCGTATATTATTTTTGCGCAAACCAGCCAGACAGAACTGTTAGTAATCTTAGCCCTGTGTAGACACTTAACGATGATATTAACCTGCAAATCACATGGAATATTGCCTGATACTAAGCAGATGAGGCTGTAGGCCTTGGTGGCTAAAATCAGAGGATATTCCGCAACATTGAGCTGAGTAATTGTTTTATTATTCAACAAATTGATTCCAAAGCACAATTGCATTGCAGAAAAGATGGAGAGGATATTTATTTTGCCATTTTTCTCCCCAACCCATGAAATTAGGTTCATATCGCAGAATATCTGTTGACTACAGACAATGAATATTCACTGCATCATGACCATATCTGGGCAGTGTTACTGTGTGTTGAAATGATTTAAGTTCACCCTGTGACAGCCAAAAAAGGCCTTATTGGTGGGAACAAATCAACTAGAAGGGTTAAAGAAGAACATTTGCACATAGCATTTTGAAAACCTCCAAGCTAAAATTAAATTGTGAAAACTAACTTTTACAACTGAAATTTTCTTTAAATTTTTATGGTTGTTCTCTTATCTTTCTTATAACAGTATGAATTGCATCTCCCCCCAGTGTCAAGTTTCATCCATTACAAAGCTAGTAAATGTTGTCTTAAAGGTCCACACAGCTGGCTTTTGTGGACTGCTGTTGAATTATCTGCTAATCCGAGTCTTCTCTATTTTATGGACCTGTGTATAGTACCTGTACATGTAGGGCCTTTGATTAAATTGATATGTATGTACACATACATGTATTCATGTGGAATTATAGTAATTTTTACTGAAAGGTGATACATTTTTAAATTTTTTAGCATCATCTACTCCAGCAGCAAACCCAAAGAAAAATAAACAGAATGCTGGAAGTCAGGTAAGAATTCACTCACAGTTTTTGAAATAATATCTGGCAAACAGAAGTGGTGACTCAAACCTGTTCTAATTTGATCTTATCAAGATTTTTCTAATGATATTTTTTTTAAGGGTAAATCCAAGGCTCAATACAAGTTCAAAACCAATACTTGGGTTCAGAAATTTTCTTTTGAGATGATAAATTACCCCCCAATCCTAAGAAATTACAAGAACTTAACACCCAAAAATTAATTGTACTTGCAAAGACAGTGTATGCTGCCTTAGATTACATCAAGGTTAGCCTCAGAATTGTTGCCTAGGCTAACCTTACAATGTTTACACCCAGTCCAAGATTGTGGTACAGTTCCTTTTTCTCTTCATGTACATTTATTTGGTGTTGTCTCCACTTGTAGGATATGAGCTATAATTAACAATAATTGGATTCAGTTCTTGCACAATAGCAAGAATTATCAAGCCCACCATCTGTGTGTATCTATTGAAGCTGAAGGCCAAGACAGATATAACACAAACTTGTTGAGTGGTGATAACTCTTGCATGTAAATCAAAACCTATAATTGAAAGGTTTTATACAAGAAAACTGTAAGTTGTAAATGCCTTATAATGCCATACAATAGGGGATACTTATTATTGGAATAGGGGTCTTTTATTGGAACTCCATGCTTAGGGGTGCTTATTAGCAAGGGGGCACTTATTGGAAAGAGCGTGGTTGATTGAATCACTGTGGGAAGTTGGTTGCAGTTGGCCTCTTGCATGATGTCACTTCTGTTTGTATAAATCTTACTGTCTGCAGATATGACATCACATCTGCATGCATACTTGTGAATTGGCTGTAAGCTTGCAGCCACCGAGAATAGACTGCATGTATGATACGAGGTAATTGCAATCCTTTTCTTGCTAGGAAAAAACTCCCTTTAAAAGGGTAGTGGAAGAAGAGATAGCAGTGGATCCCAGATTAAAAGACAACAGTTTTGAAGCCAAGGTAAGCCATCAGTCACAGTGTTATTTTATCTCAGTTTCTCTTGTGAGATCTTTCCATCTATACTCCTGTCGTTAAGATGGGAAAATCAGATGAGATTTTTTTCTTGGAAGACCTGTCGTCAGGCCATATTAGACACTTAGGAATCACCAACCCATCCTTTGTAGAGTAGAGGACCTCCACACTTGCATTAATTACCTTCACTTGGAAATATTTTACTTCTCTCGGGAAAATCAGGTGAAAAGTAAATTTTCCTTGAAGATCTGTCTTCAGGTGATATTAGACTTGACGCTTGGAAATCATCAACCCATCCTTTGTAGAGCAAAAGACCTCCACACTTGCGTCAATTTCTTTCATTTTGAAATATTACCTTCTCTTACTCTCACATTAATTTCCTTTATTTGAAAATAACCTACCTTGCAGTTCGCGTTGACAAATTTGTGTTAATTTCACGTACCTGAATAAGCACAATCATTAACTTCCGTTACTGAGGCCATTGTTCAGATCTTTCTGTATGTTCTCATGTTTAGTGGGGCCAATAAAATGCACTCAAAAGGTGATTTACCCTAAGTATTGGCCTTGGTGTACACTGTGCAGAATTAATGTATGCACCTTCAACAAAAGGGGAATAGGTACATATGTGTGAGCAACTGTAAATGGTTCTCGACTTCATTGACCAATCAGGTCATCAACCAGAGACATTTGTACTTTCTATTGATGTTCTATAATGTACTTGACTCTGAAGATGACTTCCGCTCGATCATAATTTACGTACTTTTGTAAATGTATGTGTAACGCATTCTTTTGTTTTTTAGTCTGGCTCAAGGGGAGACTGGGGTGAAAAAGCGAACAAGGACTTGAAGTTTGTCAAAGGTAAGGACAAGGGAGGCTTCTGAATCCCAAGATCAAAGCCATTTGCAGTGATTTTGCATGACTGGGAGTAAAAACTGCACAAATTCTGTTCTCAGTTGATCGAGTATTATTATATGTAGCACATTTTTTAATACATTGTACGTGAACTGAAATAACTGTTTGATACGCTTTGTAACAATGCAAAAAATAAAAAAATAAAAAAAATAAAAATAAATGGAAAATTAATAAATAAAATAAAATAAAATAAGAATACAAACCGACAAAGGGCTGTAACCTTACTGAGAGGAAATTACACCTTGTAAGCCTGGTGGTGGCCTAACAGTTTTTTGACCCTTGTTATTACGCATGTTAATGCATATGTTTGCCAAGTTATGAAGAGTTCTGCAAATACTTTCTACATTCATTTGAATCTTTTCCAAACTGCCCGTGATGCGCTCTGACGAAGGCCTAACGCTCGAAACGTCAGCACTTGAATCTCTTTACGGTGGCCAATTTACCTTCAGTTATCGACTCTGTTGATAAACCAAACATGCATGCAATGCACTTGATGTCATATTTTCGAGCCAGCTGATACATTGGAGAAAGTGAAGTTGGCTTTCAGATGTATTACTGCACTTTGTGAGTGGCCAGCAACAACAGAAAATACTAAATTCCATTGCATTCAAATTCACCAGTTTAGTTTTTCTTTCTCAGATCTGGTTTGAGAATGGACATTACTTGCACTTATTACTTGTCACTTTTTTCGTACATTTCAGGAAAGTCGTTTCGACATGAAAAGACTAAGAAGAAGCGGGGAAGTTACCGCGGCGGACAAATAAACACAGGCATACACTCCATCAAGTTTGACAGTGACTGAAATAACAATTATTGAATTCATTTAATTCATTTTTGTTGTTCGATTTGTTTATAGTCGTGGGAGCCAATAGATCCATGCATAATAATAGCGACTTTAGCACAAATTTCATGCGGTCTCATCTCATCTCTTGGTGTTTTCAGTATCTGTTATATCGTAGGTTTTTCGACTTACATAATGACGCAATAATCAGTTGTAGGTAACCTGCATGTACACGTAGAAACTAGAATCGGAAATATTTAGGCCACGATTCTTTTGTGCAGCATTTGCTGCGCCTTTCAATAACGTGGAATCTAAAGTTCAGGATTCAACAACTGTTACGTTTCTCACTCTAGGTCATGTAAAAACGCTGACTGGTGGAGCCTCTCTTTGGGAAAATGAGCCCGCGCTCCTTCCCCGAAGAGCTCTCTCTCTCTCTATGTATATATCTCCGAGTCTCTCGCGGGAAGGGACGAACACCGGAGTCAAGAGAGCGGAGGAAATCGAGTCTAGGAGTGCTTACCATTTACATGGAAAACCAGGAAACTTCCAGTTGGAAAATCAAATGGTACGCATCATTCCATTTGGAGTACTTCTGAAATTATGGGCTTCTGGTCAAAGTGATGCATTTTTATTGCTCCTTTTGGGATATACAGCTGATGTTCATACATTTTGCATGTCATCCGTATTCTGTTAAGGCAAGCTAATTCATTTCGTATTTATACCGAAAATTTCCAACCGGGTGGTGTGCGTAAATGGTAAGCACTCTAGATTTCGATCCACTTTGTCGGTTTCTGTATTTTTGCACTCTGTCGGTTGTGATTAGATTAAAAATTAAATGATTCATGTTTCTCAGAACGCTGTTGTCTTTCAATTTGTCCGCATTCAGAGATAACGAGTGTTTTATCGTTTAGGTACATGTAGTAAAATAAAGAAATGAATGTAATAACGAAAATGGCCAATTTGACGGAATCTAGCCAAACGTTGAGGTTCAGTAGAAGGATACCACGACAGCGAACAATTTAGTGAAATTGGTGGATATGGCAAAATTGGTAGTTTTGACGAAACTTCTCTTTCGGGTGTTTTGAGAAACACTTTTCGGGACCTGGAAAAAAAAAACCGAAAAGCGCCCCGAAAAGGCCCAAAAACTTCTCGGGACTTTTGATAAACGTACGCCTGCTACGAGCTTCTCGGGTTTTCCACGCTCCACAAAAACCAACACTTCTAAATTCCAATTCGACTCTTGAGGGCCATCCTAATTAACTCCGAGTTTGCTTGGCACTACCTTCCCTACATCTTGCCGTCTGGTACATCACCACCAGGAGTACTACAAATTCACCATAATAACAGCAACAATACGAAACACTGAACAGAACATGCACACCAAGCAAAAATGAAGTATGAACGACCAGACGTCGCACAACAAAGTTGATTATTGACAGTGGTTACGTCAAGCTGCACGTAACAGTGTCCATAAACTTTATTACCTAAGTGGATAATCATTATTTAATCGATTACTCGTGAAATAAATAATCGTGTGTGTACTCCTCCAGTGGCTTTGAATGTACATAGTGATAGCAAAAATGTCTGGCCTTTTTTAATCGACCCGTTTTCATAACAATGTCTGGGTGAAGCCCAGAGTCAATAGCTGCAGTCGCTCCAGTATGCCGGAAATCTTTGACTGAGAGTCCTTGGTTTCCCAGGCCTACGCTGCGAATCGCTTCCTCCATGACTTTGGCCATGGTGCTGATCCGGAGAGCACGGAAAGGTGGCTGTAGAGTTATAAAGAACGAGGCCACAGGGTTAGGGCGTTGAGTGACCGTGCGCGAGATGTATGTCTGTAAGGCAGAAACGGGGTCAAGGAGATTGTTTGCGTCGCAGTGGAGGTGAACGTCGAAACCGGATTTCGAAGCATCATTCTTGATACCACGAAAAGTGATGCTTGCGGAACCACGGACGTGAAACGTAATCTGGAGTGTGGAGGATAAGTGTGGTTCAAGTTGCCCAGATATAGAATTGTACCTCTTGCTCTTAGGAGCAATGTCTGAAGTCTTTAGAGTTAAAGCTAGTAGCGTTATCCCCTTGAGGTGGAGTTCCTTGATTGAAGTTGATCCATTAGGCTGCCAGGAAAGAAACATTCATCAAAACGGTGTGATAGCCATTACTTTAGACCTAGACATGGGTAGGATCGTACCGGGCTTGATGAGCTAGGATCTAAGGAAAGTGTTTTCTTCAGTTTCCAAGGGGTTGGGCAAACCGTTGCGGTTTACAGAAGCTTAAGGGTGGCTCTTGTAGATTTGAGGACCGATTGGAGACGTGATGACTTATCGGCCAAGTGACACATGTATGAAGCAACCGTAGCAGAATTGTCGAAGGGAAAATAAATTTGTTGTTCACCATCTCTATAAATTTTATTTTTAACTTTCTTGAAGTTTTTGAATCAGAGACTACAGAACTGGGTACCGTATAGGTGAGATTCGTGATTGACTGACGGTTCTGTATGAAAGTATAGCCTTAAGGAAACTAATATTTGAAACAACCCAGACTATATGGGAAATTAAATGAAATGGGCAATTTTTTTTATATGCAGAAGGCGAAGCCAAAAGGACAGGACTCAAATAGATCAGGCTACTTTAGAAAATAATTGGACTTCAGTTTTGCTTTCCAACTGAAAAAAGTATGTAGAGGCAAGGACAACCAAGGAAGGGATGGAAACCATAATAAGAAACAGGATAGAAACAATAAAAAAATGTGGGAAGTGGAAAGGCATTACCGCCCCCCACCCCCAAACCCAACTTTATTCCCACTCACACCCTTGGTGTGGCCAAGGGAAACCTTTCTTGAGCATGCACCCTTAAAGTGGCGATACCTCATCCCTTCTGGTTACCAGAACCTTTTGGCTAGCTGTTAGCATGCTGCCGTGTGAAGGGGCATCAACTGATATACCAGCAGTAATCAGAGATTATAGTGCGTCTCCTTAGCCACCTAGTGTTTACCGGGCACCCCCGTTCCAGCGACTGCCCTGATTTCCTAACCCAGGTCGTTCCTTTTCCAGCACGTGTTTTTCTTTTCCCCTTTGGTCGCTATGTAGAGTAGAAGCCCCGTTAAAGCAAAATGTATGGAAAAGAACCCTGATACAACGAATCTTTGTTACAGACGAAGACATCTTCTTAGTCTTTCCTGATCAGGCTTTGATTTATCTTGTTCTTTTTGCAAATCCAGTCCAATCCAATCCTTTATATTTGCTGGTTTCGCTGTGCGCGGTAATAACAGGTTTCCAGGTTCACCGTTATCAAAATGGCGGCCCAAATGCAAAAGTGGAAAGCATAAGCTCGTCCTCGTATTTTGAAATGTAGAATCAATTTAACCTCTTATAGAGTTCAGCACAGCAGCAACTCAAGTATGAGCAGTTGAATTATAAATGAATTCACTTGAGGGCGATGATTTTCAAAGAGGGATTGATTTAACAACTTTCATTTCAGTTTATACGAGGGTCTTAGGTTTCCGGGCCTTAGGTCTTTGCTTTTTTGGAACGACATAAGCTTACATAGATATATGCTGTCCTTGTACCAGATGAAAGAGTCAAAGTCTTTTTAAATGACCACCCATCTTTATTTATTGGCTCTCTGACTAGATAAAGGATTACATGAATTAGGAACGGCATCATTAAGATTATTTATCCTGGTTATTTTTCTCGTAAACCACTCAAAAAGTATTAAGTTTTCCTGTCTTTTTAAGCCTAGATCGACTTCGAAAGTAAGCGTAGACAGAGGATTTTTAAAATCGACTTCTCGAGGCAGGCCGCCATATCTTTTCCAATATATTTTTCCATTTTGTTCAGGCTCGTGCCCAGGATCCTCGTGATATCCAAAATGGCGGTTCGGACATTTTGAATACCGCGAAAACCCTGGAGACGAGGTTGCACTCCGCATCAAACGTCGCTCAAGAGCTGAGTGGTCGTTTCACCGCCCACTCTTTTCTACACCCTCGTCACGTGAACGTGAACTTTGACCCCTTTGTGGCGATCATTGCTTGTTAAAAATACAAGTGGAAAAGAGCTGTTACGGAATTACTTTTAAACATCTCGTTACTTCTTTGTCGTTACATTTTTGGCACTCAAAGCTTTCGAATCGTTGCTTTGGAATCATCGAGTATAACGGCCAGTCTTTCATTCATTCAGCTTTGCTTGCAGGATTAGTAAATTTTTACCCACATTGAAGTACATATACACTAAAACTTCAATAGCTGAAGCAGCTTAATGATAAGTTGACTTTCTGGTGACTCGGTAAAGGTTGACAATTTGATTCATTATATGTTGTCGGGAATTTCCGAGCATTTCTGAAACTGGGGTATTCGTTCTAATTGACGACCTAGCCTAAACTCGACAGAATAGACACGAACTACAACAATCAATCAATCTTTTGCTACACTTTTTTTTCTAATTTAGATGAGGCGCCCTGTGATTCCATGCTCACTTTCAAACAATCAACAACTCCGCTTGCTATAATTTAATTGACTACCTGGACCTGAAGCCATCAGAAAGTTGAAAAACGTTACAAATGAATAAGTGATAGTGGTATTGCTAGCACGCAGCACTGTAAGGCCAAACAACTCAAACACTATACCTTCTGAGGCAACAACCACCTTCATCAACATAACTTTATACTGGTTATGAACAAAATAGGAAACTGAGCCTGGGTTTGAGTTAAATCATTATTAAAGCATCTTTATTGTAAACGCGTGATCCAGTTAGTTCACAGCAATGTCAACAGCTTCTTCTTGTTCGATCATTTTTTTGCGAAGATAATTCAGATAAGGAATCTCGTTCATGATCATTTTCCTGCAGGTCTCCTTCAGTTCTTTGGTGACATTTGGTTTAACTGCGTAACCTAGAACTAGCTTACGACCAAATGGTCTGGTCAGAAAATTTCCTTCTTTTAAACACGCTGTCTCCATTGATTGCATTTTCTTTCGGAAGAGCGCCAGATCTTCAAAGAATTCCGGACCTTCCTCATCTATCATTTTCCACAGCGTTTGATTGAAAACATTGTACAACAAGACATCTGCCGAATTCAACTTCCGAATAACCTCCTCTGTGTGACTTGTAATGTTCTGTTTTTCTTTGTCCGTCCTTTCATTAAGTTTGAAATACAAAATGTCCTCGATTTTCCAGCAAAAACGTCTTTTTAGGAGTACAAGCGACTCATCGAAGTATTCCATTAGTAATACAAGGTCGAATTCTTGGTGAAGAAAATGGATGTAGTTATCCACCGCGGTGAGATTTTCGTGATATTCTGTATGAAGTCCAAGGTCGAATAACGCTGGGTTTTTGAGCAATTTAGCCTCTCCCCGTCGTTTGTTCAAATAAAATTCGGCATTTTGAAGAAAATTCTCCAGTGGTGACGTTGCGTTTCCTGATACTTTTAACGTTTTATCAGCGTGGTAATAGTTGAAGACAGATTCAAATTGTTTAGCTGGTTCCCGGAGCATTGTGATGTAGCGGGTTGTTTTCTTTGGAAAAAGCCAGTGCATCGGGCCCTCGTTGTATCTGGCGTGATTGCAAAGAATGTTTGGTGTTCTTCTTGTTGGCATAGTAGATTTAAGGAAAAATGGAGTAGGCCAGAAAAAACTGTGCTTTCCATTGGCAGGCAAGGCAAAGACCAAATCCCTGCTATCACCATAGCGGTTTAAGATATTAGTCAATGTACTTGATCCTGTCTTATGGGTCTTGAGGAACAAAATACTGTTCTCTGGCTTGCATGTTGGCGACATACCAGCGTCGTGTGATAGCTGCAAGATGGTACCGGAATTCCGCTGTGAAATTGCTTCGACATCAGGGAGCTTTCTTGTGCTAAAAGTTAGATACATTAGTACATTAGGAATTTGATAGAACTCAGTTTTCAAATCAACCATACCGCTGCAAAGATTCATATAAAGCTCGGAATGTTAGAGATGCAGCCGAGCGAAGATAAAACAACCGGCACGAAGGTGATCGCGGTCCCTCGCTAGACAGTTCGAAAGCCTTTTAATCAGTTTTGTTTAGAGGTTCGTACTGACAATAATATATTTTCTGGACCTGGACCCCGAAAACTGGCCGGCTTCGCGTGAACACTGAAGTAGAGGTTTGATTCCAGTACATGTTACGATAAGAAAACTACTTATATTGTTTATGTAATTAGGCCCGGGTCGGACTCAACTGCAGCTCAAGAGCTGCCTTAAACGTCGAACTTAATTCAGTCGTGCTTGAACGAAATGACTATATCTGCTATATTTTAATTTAACTCCTGGAGGCGTTCACATGGGATGTTTTGAATGGCTACCCACAGTCACAATCTGTTTATACAGTCGACTCCCGATAACTCGAACCCTCGCTAACGCGAACCTCGCGCTAACTCGAACCAATTTTCCTTTCCTTTCAGGTCATTATACTATATAAGTTGATAAGTTTACCCTCGATAACTCGAACTCCCGATAACTCGAACCTTTTTCTATTTCCCTTGAAGGTTTGAGATATCGGGAGTCAGTCTGGTCAGTCGACTGTACGTAGAAATGAATAATCAAAGACATTCATTGGTGAGCTCGTGGATAGAAGCAGGTTTCACTTCAGTGGTACTTGGATGGCTCAATTGAATAGTAAGATGTGCCCTAATTTGAAATATCTGATGAAAACATTATGCAAGGGAATATGATAATAATATAATATTACATAGCTGTACATAGCCATTACTTTGTGTCTAATTGCTTAATGAAGAAAAACGGACAAAAGGCCTTTCAAAACTTGTCCGGCTAAGCGTTTATTTACATGTAAAAAGCAAACGAGTAGAATTTTCGCTTACCGAAGCGATTTGAAAGGATTGCGAATCAAATTTGACACAAATTTATTCTTGACTCGTGCGGCGCACGTTTTTCAAACATTTTGCGAAAACTGTTAGGAACACGAAGAACTGGTCAATCAGAGTAGTGTTTTAGTAAAAATTGACAATAAAACCTGTATTTTGTTTGACGAGGTAGGTCCCCAGCAGCGTTCAAGATTTTCGACAAATTCGGCAGCGCCAGTGACGATGTATGATAGCTTATGATGGATTCTCTTCGCTTTGAATCTGTCTTCAAAGCGTAATTTGTTCGCCGTGAATCCTCCAATTTACAACGTTTAAACTGTCGAGTACACCTTAGAAGTTATTCTTTCTATTTACCGTTTCAAAAATGTTCGTTTTCTTTCTGAAAACGGCATATTAGAGTCTTGAAAATTTACGATCAACATTTCCACCAGACTGAAATTTGATCTTGTACGCGTAGGGCAAAAGCCTTCCTTTCTAGGCCCCGCTAAGACCTGTAAATATATGGGCAGACATTGGATTCTGATTGGTCAGTCGTTACTGAAGACAGTTAGAACAACAGACGACAAAATTATCCCTTCTAGGGGTGAAGAAGATTTAATCCAGGTTTAATGAAGACATTAAGACGATGAAGAACAAGACGCTGTGGGGGCGCCGTTGTATTAGGAGTTTCTGAGCATGCACGTTAGTTCAGTCTTTGGTGACAGGTGAACGATAAAAGATTCGCTGAGAGTCTTAGGCATCATATTTGCGATAAACGTGATGTAGTTCGACCGAAAATGTCACGCAAACAAAATAAAACATTACTCTCTTTAATACTAAACACGTCGGATTTTGTAACCATGAGGTGCATCTAAGATAATGATGGATTTTGGCGACAAAGGAGTATTTGCGGTTTCAGTGGTAATGATGAATTTTGGCGACAGAGGGGTATTTGTGCGAATACCTTTCCACCCTGATACCCTTTTTTTCTGGGCTTTCTATGAGAGATGTTCCAGCTTTTTCACTGGTCACAGCGCACGATCGCAAAATGTTACACAGAACGAGCAAGATGACACGCGTGCGAAAAGACATGCGTTTTATATAGGACGCGTGCGGATAAGACAAACCTCACAGAACATCCGATTTACAGAAAGTTAACTCAACGAATCTATTTCATGATCACTGGAATAGGACAGAACTTTAATGACAAAATCAAAGCGCTCTGTGAGTGACCAAAGAATGAACTATTTCAAATTATGTCTACAGTTATTTGTTTATTAAACACGCAAAAAAGAAAATAAACTTCACTCGCACTGGAAGGCAACGCAAAGGTCGAAGTGTACGTTCATTCTGTTAGTGGTTTTGCGTGATTGCCAATGGACAAAATATCATGACACAAAAGAGAGTGTTTCCAGGATTTAAAAGGGCTTTAAATGAAAGAAGCTGGGTTTATAAAGTGGAAAGACACTGCAGCTCCCGTGGCGATTGAATAACAAGCAGAAACCGTCCAGTTTTCCTTCCAACAACCACCGAAAATATTTTCGTTCCTAATACCGCGTCGCCGGATGAAACTTGATACATGTGAACGATTTTGGTTGCCTAGCACGTGACCGATTTCCTCCCGGTGTTTTCAGCGTGGCAATTCCTTTCTGCATCCAAACGACGGCTTCTTTCCAAGTTTTGTAACATCGGAAGGGGCTTTCAGTTTTGCTAAAGCCCGGGTGCTAAAGTTGCTATTTTCGCTAACACTCGACTCCGAAGGAAAGATTTTTTTTCCAGATTCTACGCGCGTTTAGCGTGTCAATTTGGCGTGCCCGTGCGTTCACCTTTTTCCCTGTTTTCCCGTGAGGATCACATTTTGGTTTTATCCAAGTGAACGTAAATAAAGAAATTAATTCGTCAAGCGTAGATTGTCACTAGGCATTAGCAAACTTTCAGTGTTTACATTTGTTCTGGTGAATAGATCTTATCGCTCACACTGGACCCCGGATGAAATTTTTTTCGAAGCTTTAGTTTTAGTTTCCTACTTTACCCTAAGCCTTTCACCCACGAAATGGTCTTGAATCTTTAAAGTTAATTGAACGTTTTCTTTTTCATATTGCGGCCAGAGAAATGAAATGTTTTGCTCGGCTGTATGTAAATTCAGTGTTTACGGCCTGATCTTATCGATTACGTTTGACACCGAATGGGGATCTATCGAGAAGAGCCAAAAGAGCGTCTGAGGTTAATTGAAGTCGAACTTTTGGAAAATATCCGTCCTGAAAGGAAAGTTGCCCCTTAGTTTCGTTCAATGGAAGGAGTTAGCAGACAACACACATACTAGCTGTTTTCTTTTAAGAATACGATATTCGTTGTGTTAATTTTACGTCCTTGTTTTTTGTCTCGTAATGGCGGCTTATGATGATTATATGCAGACTCGCCAATCTCGTCCCCAGAGCCCGCGCACGTTTAAGGCCAGCGGTGGCCGCTCTGGGCTAATCAGAAACCGAAAGCAAGGATCCGATCCCCAGAGGTTTAGAGGTCTTGCTTCCTTGGTGCTGACCAAAAGGAACGCAGCCTCTGGGAACGAGATTGCAGACTCGCAGACTCGAACAACATGTAGCGCACGCGCAGTAGATCACTGCGTTTTGGCGTATACGAAGAAATCCTATTTTATAACTTGGCGCTCCGCCCAAGTAAAAAGAAAGGCGACCGAAATCTTGACGCACTCTGCCCCAGGGCATCCCGCGTAATAATGCATACATTGTGATAATGATACATTGAACAAGGCTATATATCTACTGTACGATCATTATAAATGTGGGAAAATCATTTTTCTTGTTTTAGGAAGGTCAAGAAACAATATTCAGAGTGTAGACAGCAGTACAGTACATTTTATGCGTCTTAAATATCAAGAATCTGTGTGACGTGACATTGCAAAGAATCTTTTTAAACTCTCTTAAACAATAATTCATGAAGACACTTTTCCCCGCTTACATTTTCTCGAAAGTTGTTCCTGATCGGATTAGCGTTCATTCAAATCACTAATCATTTTCTCAGTCGACGGGTAGTATGATAAATTGAGAATAAGCTAAGGCCAAACACTGCTCAGTGTGATAGGCCATCTAATTACGGGGAAGTTAAAGTATTATTATAAAATCTCGTACTTACTGAATTCTCCAACAAAACGTTTTTTCCACCCAGAGAAAAGGAACCATTAAGCCGATGGGGATGGTTATGAAAATAAAAATATAAAGCATCACCACTCTTTTGCCATGGACCGATGCGACTTTGCAAGCCATTTCAAACGAAACAGACAATTCTCCCAACAAATGGATTTTACGTAGATTTCATGAGAAGACAACTTATTACCATATATCATTAGAGGAGGGCGTTATTAAGAAACGTGGCAACCGTTTTTAAAGCAAGTTAACGGATCCAGCGGATTAGTTAATGGCTGTTAGAACACACGCCCTGACTTTCAGCGCTTTCGGACAATTTCGTGTCCGTTCTGATGACAAAGTTCTGTTTCTGGTTGACAATTTGATTCACTGGTTTTAGTTTCCCAGTTTAATTTAGTCTCATGCCAAATCTCATAAATCATCAACAGACAGTAATAACATGGCGAGCAAGTTCAGTTATCATCACCGAGGATACACGCACGCATGCAAACTACATAAAATTCAAGAATTATATAAATTATTTGCCGAGAGTGAAACAAGACAAGAAAAAAAATTGGATAATGAACAAACCAAAATAAAACCTCATACCAGACGTTAAGGGTTAGGTGTTCAGTTTTAAATCCCAATACGGAAAGCGTTGATTTCTTTTCGCATTGATGTAACTTTCATTGTATCTAAATTATTTTAATTACATATAGACAACTTGGCAAAAAGAAACGTGGAAACCGCTTTTCAGAACAGTTTGAAGTTCAAGGTCCAGCGTTCTAAGAGAGAACTGAATGAATTATTCTTAGAACATACGTGCCGACTCATGCGCTTTCTGACAATTTAGTATCCGTTATAAACTGATATTTGACTCTCTGGTAACCCGGTGAAGGATGACAATTTGATCCAGTACTTTTGGTTTTCTTTTAAATAAATCATTGAACTTTTATTTCCAGCTTTCATAAACCATCCACAGACAGTAAAAATACGACGAGGATTCATTAATCCAGGCAACTCTTTGCCTGCGAACGCAGACGTATTTCCGGCTGTCGCTTCTCTCCGGCGGAGTGAAGCGACAGCCGGAAATACGTCTGCGTTCGTAGGCTAGGCAAATTACGCCAAATTCATTACCTAAATATTACTATCATTTCCCGCGGTACAAGTAGATCAAAAGCACATCAGAACTTACTGATTTCTTTTTTAAATCAGAACTCAAAGATCTATCGATTTTTCTAATCGACCTAATATTCATTAAAATAAGTAAAATTAGTTGACAGCGGAAGCCAGAAGCGACAGAATTGCACTAGAAGAGAGACAACTGATTATCGCTGCTTCTTTGTCTAGCATCACATTTTCGTACGCGTAGGACGTACTGCCTGTGGAATTGTTCGTCTCCCTCCCATTACGACCCAAAACGCAACCGGACCTGTGGACGGAGCAGCTAGTCCAAGAGCAGTGATATGTCTTTTCGCCGCAATCACCAGTGGAAAAAAATCACCTGTTTACAGTTGTAGCTCAGTTCAACATTTTTATTATGTTCTTATTTAGCTCTTCCTCCAGAAAACAATGAAACTCCACTCATATAAGTGTAAGCGATCGATTGAGGAGAAATTTCTACGCTTTGCTGGAATAAAACTAACTTAAGCTATATAAAGTCCAGAAACCGGAGAAAAATCATTGTTTTCTCGCTGTTGTTCTGCCGAAAGTGATAAGTATGCTTTCCTTGGGTCTTAAAATTGACCCCGAGCATAATGACTTCTTGGAAGGATTGCACGGCCTGGGAAATGAAGCAACACATGAGCCAGGGCAAGCTTCTCTTCGAGAAGAGAAAACCATTGACCTAAGAAGAGACACTTTGTCAGGCTGTGGAGCCGAAAAGTCACAGATTCATTCCATCAAAAAATGGCCATAAATGTAAAAATAAAAAAACATAAATAAATAAAAATAAAGAGATAGGCTCTGGTTGCTAATAAGAGCCTGAATGGATTAGATCTAGCTCAAACGCTAGTTTAACCACAATAGTCGCCAAAGATTTATTTCAAACTGACCAGACTTTCTAAAAATACACAATAGAAGGGTAGAGGGGTGCTTAAAGGGACACTGTCACGGCGATTTTGCTGTATTTTGGTCAAGACTGCTAAAGTATTTGACAAAGAACTTGTTTTATAACATGAAATTGCTCTTACAACATCGGGAAGGAAATATTAAGGTTTTTCTCCTAGAAAGAACAAACCACAACTAATTTTTAGCGACTTCTCTAAAATACACAGGAAGAACTTGAAAAAATTGGCCAATTTTTTCAAGTTGCAACCCACTTCCATCCTAGCCATCCGCAGGCAAACATAACTGATGGTAGCGTCTGTGCTCTAGTAGGTTTATTGTTAACAAAACTGAACCATTATTCTAACGATTCCATTGAAAAAAAAAAAAAAAACGTTTTTTGGCTATTCATAGTGACGCATAAAATAGGTGACACTGCCCCTTTAAAGGGACACTGTCACGGAGGCGCGGATTCAGAGATTTTTTCCCGGGCAGGGCATTTCAGACTTTCTATAATTCAAAGTTGAGCAACCCCTATCGCATTGACTATAAACATCCACAAATCATTTATGGCAAGTGATCTAACCTAAGTTTACATCAACTTACCAAAGCTTTGAAAACTACTGAAATAAGAAATTATTACAGTCAAGACACCACTCACAGAGAATAATAAGCGGTTGACTCCGTTAATATCAAAATATAACGGAGATGATGACCAATGGTAACTCGGCACATTACCGCTCGGTATTTCACCCTCTTTCCAAAATTAAATAGGTCGTGACATTTTTCTGCGGTCTGATGATGGTGTTTGTTGGAAGGAGCAAGTACGAGCAGCCTGATATTGGCAAATTATAACTGAATTTCGCGCTTACTACATCACAGATTCCTCGCACGAAACAGTTGAATCATTTTTTTCTGTAGAGCAGGGAAAAAATCATCTCGCGTGTCTCGAAAACCTTACAAAAATCATTATTTTGGCTCCACAATTCTCCAGCCAACTCCGCCATCTTGTCTTAGAAAACTTGAACCAATCAGAAGTCGGTTAGAATTGCACCAATCAGAGGTCGTTTCTTAGCTCGCTATTGGCTAGCTTGAAAGCAAGCGTTTCCATAGAGTTTTTAATGGAAAAAAATAGCAAGGAGTGACAGACCTAACAATGAAAACGTTTTGGAAATGTAACCTCTTTGTGATATTCTTTGTATTTACAGGCATGCCATTTTGAGATTTTCCTTTTTTAAAGGAAATAAGTGGTGGCTCTTTGAAGTCTTATCGTAGGAAAAGCTGGTTTTGTCTTAAGTGCCATTTTTTTTTATCAAAACATGTTTGAGTTTGGGCACCGATAGTTGATATTGTGTCACAAAAGGCAATATTTCTTCGGCGGTTATGTATGTTTTTTTGCTTCAATGCCGATGACCTTTCTGTAAATTTGACATCTGATAATTTTTTTTTCAAACAGGTTCAATGGGTAGCCGCTACCGAAATGTTGGTGAAATGCGCTGCCCTCTTTCTTAAGCGACGCAAGAAACTCTTTCGTAAGCACATCTTCTTCCGATAGAAACAGCAGCTGATACTTTCCGCTTTCGATGTCTTCGAGACTTCTAGCTACTGCTCTCTGGAAGAGATCCTGCCAAAATGCCCATTGGTCATGCTTCCAATAGCTGCTCTTTCACGATACTTTTAAGGGGACAAATAATCAACGCACAGTCTGCATTCTTTGAGAGAATCAGAGGCTGGAAAATTAGGCTTTTCCCAAACGGTAGGGAGAACTGCAAATTAATATCCTTAAATAGAAGAAAAATCCTCGCACTTATTTACTCAACTATTAAAAGCAGTAACGAAAAGAAAACCTGAAAAAAATTCAGGCTTGAACAGGATTCCAACCCATGACCTCTGCGATCGCAGTGCAGTGCTCTACCAACTGAACTATCAAGCCAATTAACTGAGAGCTAGTCATATTGTGAGTCCATATTATATGTTTCATTTATTCATATTTATTAATCTCCTCCAAGCCACAGTTGCCGAATTTATTTCTTTGGTCTTCTTTAAAGATCGGCTTAATCCACGCTCAGTAAGGACATCAAGTACTTTAATTTCCGAGGGCAATCGAAAATGCCATGGTTCGCCATCTTGAAAACTACATCTGAATGTGGCTGACAAGTAGTTGACAGACATCACTTCCATCCGCACCAATCAGAACTCCGTTTGTGGGCGAACGCGTTCTGCAAAATCCTGGGGTTGCCTGCAAGCGCTTCCTTCCTCTCCTCTCCCTTCCCCCCTTCTCCGTTTTTTTCGCTCACGTCCCAAATTCCGCGCGGTCAATAGCGAAAAACGCACAAATGGAAACGCTTGCAGCGTAGGTTGTAGATAGTTCAAAGCCACAAGCGGTACCCCTGTCAAGACGAAGTTGCGTTCCTTAGGCCTGGGGTGTATAAAGGAAAAACGACCAGTACCTTTTGGAGTAAAAGTCTCAAAAAATAAATATACGAAAAGCGGGCTTATGTCAGAATTGCTAACTGTTAATGGTTGAAATTGAATGAAATTCGTTCGATGATGACTAAAGACAGGTTCACGGTTTTCCCGTAAGACTGCTTCGATCGCTATTTCCGTCATTTAAAGATACGTTTCTGGAGTCGGTCTTTTGACTCTCCTAAGTACATGCAAACTCATGCACTGTTACAATGGATAGGAACTGGATACTGTCCTGTTTGGAAACATTTTGGAAACGTTTTATCTTTTTTAAGATAGCTTTTGATGGCTTCTGTAAGGTAAGGTGGTACTGTTAATACATGGCCCTCCTGGAATGCAACGACTTCACCTTGGCGACCTCCAATATGGGCGACATTAGATTTAAATCACAATTTTAATCTGCCGATAATCTTCCGGATTTCCACATTTTTCCGTGCTAGATATGTTTGTGAAGAAAACCAAAAGATGAAAAAACACCCGGTTTTATTGGAAAAAATTCCCCTTGACCCAGACATGTGAGTGTTACTTGCCACACCATTGCGTATAATAATAATAATAATAGTAATAATAATAATAATAATAATAATAATAATAATAATAATAATAATAATAATAATAATAATCTCTTTATTCAGGATGGGCTCCTGCTTTATTTTAAAAAATATTCCAAGGAAATTGTTATTTACAAGTTAAAAGTAAAAAAAAAAAGAGCTATTAAAACCTTTTTACAATTCTTGTCGATTAAAAAAAGAGACTATTCTCAAGCACAATTTTTTTTGAAGAAAAAGGAAAAAAAATCTCATCAAGTTACAATAGTGTTCTTATTCGTAATAAAAAATCATGATCATATCATCACTAAAAATATATTTGGAAGTTAAAATACGGTCCTTAATGACGAAAAAACAACTCTTGTTAAAAGTAATAATAATAATAATAATAATAATAATAATAATAATAATAATAATAATAATAATATTAATAATAATAATAATAATAATGATGATGATGATGATGTTATTTAATGAGGGTGACATCAATTACGATGACTCAGTAGTTTGCATAATTGCCCTCCCTAAACTATCCTAAAACTATGGTAACTTAATCTTTTGATACAAGTTATATGAAATATTAATACGTATAGTCAATATTAAAATGTTCGGCAACAGAATTTTCTAGTGTCATCTTCCTTTGGAGGTCTCTTAAAAAGCGCTTCTGTCAAGAGGTATCTCTAAGGGACAGTTCTGTTCCATTCCACTGGCGGGTAGCACTGGAGTGGAAAGTTCCGAGGCCTAAATTTTTCTTTCACTTAGGCGTGATAAGATCACCTCTTCTGCAAGAAGCGATCAGAAGCGAAACGTAACACTAAATTGTACATGTGTCACAACATTTAGCCAAGTTGATTGATTGATTGGTTTGTATAAATTGACAATCCAAACGTTTGGTTTGTAGTGTATGCAGCTTTTGCGGATTTTTTTAAAAGGTGTCAAGCCTGCGCAACAAGACCGAGAGACAACTCGGATAATTGTAAATCGTATAATTTGGTTGGACGTACCACAAGTTGGGAGAAAGGGCCATGAATGTTTGCCTTAATAATTTCTATTCTTTCTTGGTGAGCTGCAGCTGTGTTTGATAAACAGTGTGATAAAGTTATTAGCACTTTCTGGTCTTGTCCTATAGTAGCCGTTTCTCTTGTTTTGATTTTTTTGTTTCGATTCCAGATGTAAATTATGAGTGATTTTTGCTGCAACGAATTCTAAATATAGCAAGTTGTTTGCTAAGATACACAACTCACTCGCAAGAATTCCTTTCGCAATTTACATCATGAAAAAATTAAACAATTTTATCTCAGACAAAGCACAAGGCATTAAAATGTTTACTTTAATCCCGAAAAACAGCCATCTTCACTGCACGTAGAAAACAACTTATTGATCAATTCGCCGCCTGACTTGCACTTCAGAAAGAACTCGGCTTGGGCTTGGGAAAGTCAAACCTATTCATTCCAAGTCGCAGGTATCTTTTAATTTACTTAAATATTAAACGGCTAGAATAACGGCATTTTAATTCCTCCTCAATTCATGAACTTTATGTAGTGCTATTGGCCTTTACAAAGAAATAAATTGAGCGTTTGGGTGGAGGATAAAAGTAGAATCCATAGGAAGGAGGTTGAAAGATCTGCGTAAAGATATCAGGCCATCATGAGGTTGTAACTAAACCCGAAATTGAAACACTTCTCTGTGCGTCATTTGAACAAAGTTCGGAAGCTTAGCCTGAAAATCTGCTATTACATACAAGGAGATCATTTGCGGGTATGTTGTGCTAATCTGAGGTCATGAATAAATGTTATACTATCAACAAATAATAATATTTTCAGGAAGATTTAATTTCAGTTGGGTTACTTTAGTGTTTACACAAGCAGTAGACATTCGACCAGGAGTCAATCAACTGGGAAATGTACGAGCCCCAGAACTGTGAGACGTTTTTAACTCACTAAAGAAACATTATTTAAAAGACGAATTTTTTTAAAAAAACCTCCTATTTCCCCCACTTCTCTGTTGTTAAGGAATATATATTTAACGATTGTTCACGAGCGCACGTTGCATACGGGTGAAAAATGATAGATAGCCAACGCCGGTGGATCGTTGGCCAGAATAATTAATCTCATCTCCGTCAAGCGCGAGTGGGAAAAAATGCTTTATTTAAAACCAACATACAGATTTACTAGATCTTATTGACTTGATTTTGCAAGAAGTACCAGAACACGATTTAATGGACGCCATTTCTCGGGTGTGATATAATGGCGGATTTTTCATGGCCGCTAAGCCAATCAAATTTCAGTTAGTATCCAAATAATTGGTCCAGGTAATTTAATCAATAAAAACAATCATAACCTTTACAGCTGAAGGTCTGAGGCCAGATTCACAAAAGCCCGCTTAAGTATTGCTTCTGAACAACATTGTTATTCCAACAATAGGCTTTTGTTAAGAGCAAAGTATTAGACGGCAAACTGTTCCTAACGGTGGAGGTGGCGAACTCGATCGAAATAAACAAAAGGCTAGAATAACAGTTATTCTATTTTTGTTATTTCGATCAAGTTCGCCACCTCCTCCGTAAGGATCCGTCTGCCTTCTTATATTTTGCATTTGCTGACATGATCCAACAAGAGATCCCGCACCACTCATCGCTTTGTCACTGTGGTCTTACAGATTTAAATTGTATTGTTAGAGACATTTCTCGTTAAAACGGTTTCAACATCTGACCAACATTCGTTCAACACAAGTTGAACCGATGTTGGGCAAACATTGGATGAACGGAGTGTTAAAACGGTTTCAACGCCATTTAACAATTTTATGCTCTAGCTACTTGCGGGTTAGTGTTGTCCTTAATTGTATATTAACATTTTTGAATAAACTTGAAACTTGAACTTGAATGAAAGTTTATACCAATTTAAAATTGATTCAACACGCTTTCAACAAGCTTTCAACATTGTTTTACACTTTCAACAATGTTGAACGACCTGTTCAAACGCCCCCGACATTTGTTTCAACAAAGTGTTAAACGCATCTTGAAGATCATTGAATCTGGCTCCTGGATGCACCACAGTGCGCATGTGCTAAACTGTAAATCACTGAACCAAATGTGTACCATACTATTTAAGCTGATTGTGCTGATTTTACAGCGTTGAACAAATTTATTCCGCTCTCTCGGACAGTTACATTCGTACACAGAAAAGGAAAAAAAACCGACTTATATGTAAATTTGAACGAAAAAACAATTGCTTAAATAACAAAAGGAAAAACTCTAGGACCAATGACAAGCTGAATTAACAATCCTGTGAAAAGCTTTGTGAATTGATTACAGCTCAAATAACAACCGTCAAAAAATAACTATCATAACTGAACAGGTTACAGTTGCCTTATAGCTTTCTACTTATACTGGAAAGTCAGATTTTATTCTTGGTTTCAGCAAAGATGAAACAGTCCAGTGAAGCTAGCTTGCCAGAACTGGCAGTTGAAGTGTCCATTTTGTTACTCTCCTGCTGTGGAACAGTGCTTGCAAACATAATGGTGCTTTTATCTGTGGCCGGGAAAGAGAAACTCCACACTCCTACTTACTTCTACTATCTGAGTCTCGCTGTTTCCGACCTGATATTAGGTTAGTGCAAGTTAGCAGTAACTCAGACGTGGAGGGATATACATGTAATAATGTGTTCTATACGAACAAAACGTACTTTTTATTACAATATGTTCTTGAAGCTTTTGGGAAAAAAAATGGACAAGATATTTCTCTCTCTCATTTCATCGGTCAGTCTGTCAGTTAGCCAGCGAGTGTTAAATAATAAGCAAGCATCCAAGTCAGTCGGTCGGTCAGTCCTTTTACCTGTCAATTGCTATTGAATTTCACAGGGTCGGGTAGTCCGGCGCTCTCTCTACTGGGTAGTTAGCCAGTCCATCAGCATGAAAAAGGAGCGAGGAATTAAGAGATTACCAAATATTTTCTTACTAATAGTAGAGTTCAACCCCGTGCCCTCCCATCACATCTGCCCCGAGTGACTGAAACGGATTGGTGATATTTCCACTATCACGAAAAGTGATTCCTTTCAATCCGTTAAGCTTAGTATTTATGCAGTTAATTTTATTTTCTTCGCTCAGGAGTCTTTTGCATACCACTTGTCATAGCCGCATTCATGCTGCATAGGTGGCCTCTAGGAGACATCTTGTGCCAGATATACGCTGTAGTCATCGGCCTCTGCGTGAACTCCTCTATAATGACCCTAACGATCATCAGCGTGGACCGATACAATGCGCTCTCAAAACCAGTGGAAAACAGGGCCCAGACCACCCTCACAAAACGTCACTGCAAGCTCATCATCGCTGCCAGCTGGGTGCATTCAGTATTCTGGGCCAGTGGTCCCCTATTTAAATGGGGACGTACTAAGTTGGATGAGTTCACGCACACTTGCAAACCCGACTGGGGTGGGGAAGGAATAGCAAATAAAACGTACGCGGTTGCACTGGGGATTTTTGCCTTTGCGATTCCTGTGGCGACCATGGTTTACGCTTACTACAAAATATATCTGATAGCGAGAGCTTCGAAACGAGCTGGCGCTTATAATCCTCTCCCTACTGAAACGAGCGGTATGGAAGGAGTCCCAACGACTTCAAAACACACATCAAGTAGTACTGGGTCAACAGAAGACAACAAAGCGCTGAAGACAGTCTTGTTGCTGATTGGTTCGTTCGCTGCTTGCTGGGCGCTGTACTCGATGGCAACAGTTTGGAAGCTTTTCGCGCCAAACTCGGTTCCGCCGTGGATTGTCCGCGTAGGACTGGTTCTCACTCTCTGTCACTGTTGCATTGACCCCTTCATATATTCAATGCGCGATGAGAAAATGAAGCGAGAGATCAAAGGTATGATCTGTGGGGTTTTCTGTAAACAAGAAAAGTAAAGCTGTCTTGTTATTGCAAGGTCATGTGGTTAGTCCCGGGTTTAAAGAAGTCCTCCTTTCAAACAGTTTATTGGACACCACACACTGTTTCACGGCGTTAATACGTTCCAATCGTAGACCAGGTAGCTCACGGTTTGTGAATAGACATCTGCTCTGTCCCCTGACAGTCATCAGTTTTAGAACCGATCTCGCTTTTAGAGTCCGCGTTACCCTTATCCAGCGGAACAGGCAACGTTGTCCGTTCCGCTCAGTCTCGTACCCAGAGTTCTTAGGGTTTTTGTTCTGCGGGTGGGCGCCAGGAGAGACGCTGGGAAACTGGAATTTCATTACCGCAGGATTTCTGCGGTAAACCAATGCAAGCCGTTACGGTGTAGCCAATCAAAACATTTCGATAAAATTCCAGTTCCCCAGAGTCTCTTCCGTAGGTACTTCATGTAAGTACATACCGTCTCTTCTGGCGCCAACCCGCTGACCAAAAAGCCTGAAAACTCTGGGTACGATTAGTTCCGCTGGATAAGGGTAACGCGAATTGTGGGAACGAGACATCCCGGGAGACCCAGGGGCAGTTAGTCGGGTAGCAGGGTTTTTCGTGGGCGAAAGTTTACTGTATGAACGGTTCTTACATTAGACTTTCGCCCAGGAAAATCCCTGCTACCTGACTAACTGCCCCTGGGTCTCCAAGAATGCTTTGGAACTTAAAACTGACTGTTTGAGTCGGTGAAAACTTGTAGTGTAGAACAGTTCTAAAGCTGAGCAATGAAGTTGCATCGGGAATAAAAAAAAGACGGTACATTTGTTGGAGAAATGTTGCACTGTGTATCTGACCCTTAATATAACATTCTGTTGTAAAACAAGTTGCTTGCAGTAGTTGTAACGGAGTGAGCGACAAAACGCAGAAAATGGAGGGTAAAGAGGGTAGGGGGAGGGGGAGGCAGTAGGACCACAGGTGAGGACGGCAGGCGTGATATGGGGCAAGACTAATCTTGTACCCAGATCTCCCACGGTAAGGCGGACATTCCCGAACCGACTGAGAGCTGGCTACGAGATTAGGACAAGACGCATAAAATGGAGGGTGGGGGATACACCAAAGGCTGAAAGTCTACCGTAGCTTCCCGAAGCTACCGTTCGCTTCTCGCGCTCGCTTTGAAAGTAAACGACTGCTACACAGGCTTACATAAGCGGGACTATTGTGGGTGTCCTGTGTTGGACAATAGTGGGTGTCCTGTGTTGAACTATAGTGGATGTCCTGTGTTGGACTATAGTGGGTGTCCTATGTTGGACTATAGTGCGTGTACTGTGCTGGACTAACTATAGTTGGTGTCCTGTGTTGGACTTTAGTGGGTGTCTTGTGTTGAACTATAGTGGGTGTCCTGTGTTGGACTATAGTGCGTGTCATGTGTTGGACTATACTGGGTGTCCTGTGCTGGGCTATACTGGGGACCTGTGTTTGTAAAATCCCGCCAATTGTGAAAGCACACATACTAGCCTACGTGCAGACATCTCCTATTTCCCAAGTGTAACAAAGGAAATAGGAGACGTCTGCACGAAGGTTGCATACATGAAGGCTATTTCTCAAGGTTTTCCAAAATCATCCAGAGATCTCTCTTTGCTCAGGCAATTTCTTTCCATCATAACCTGTCATTCCGTCTTGCTCCACGGTATGCGCAGTGTTTTAACCGACCGCAGAGTTGAGTTAAGAATACTGCTTTCAACAAGTCACTGCTTTTGGAAATATTACTAACATTTCATTGGCATGTAAATAGTTTGGGAACATAACGGTGAAATTACTTTTTAAAACAAGTACACTTTTACAGCATTAAAGAACATGAAAACGAAATACTTGAAGTGGAAGAGTTTGAGGAGTCAAAATTAGATAATACTGAAACAAACTACGTGTAAATAAAAAAAAAAAACACCTTTAATAATGTTTGCATAAGCCATTTGCACTTGTCCAAGATGAGCTCTGTATCATAAATTATTCTTTTAATTCAGTGTTAATAGGCCATTTCCAAGTCGTTTTGAACCTCATTATGAAAGCGAGGCTAAGTACAAAGTTTTGTTATGGAAATTCATATGCAAACAAAACTTATTTTAATAGGAAAAGCTTTGCATTTAGCTTTGCTTTCATAATAAGGTTCACAGCAACTCGAAAATGGTCTATTACTTCGGATGACAATTTCACGATTATAAACGAATACACGTCTTTGAACTACAAAATTGTTTAGTTTACATTGCAGTTTGAGATTTTTCTAAGAACAATAATGAAAGATGTCAATTATCTCAAGTGGAAAACCGTTGTAATGCCTCTTAAATTTATCAGAACAACTTTCTTTCATTTGCACCCACTACAATAGAAGCCAGAATCCAATAACCTTTTTATAAAAAAGTGATAATTTTATTTCGAAATCCTAAGTCTTTTCTACTGCCTAGTTCAATTTATTTTAATTTGTTTCATGTTGCGAACTAAACACCATCCACAACAACTTTAACTTCTTTGACTATCTCGTCAAATTCTTTTTCCAATCCCAAGAGAAGTCCTGCAAAGAGAGACGACAACAGGGATCATTCGACTCATTTTTCACCATACACAAAAAATAAACCTTAAGGAACAAACTAAGCTATTTTTTCTAAATCGCTAAATACAAACTCTATACCTGGGTTGTTGAGAACTTAGCCCTGTCCACTAGGGTTTCTTCCAAAAACTTATAACTAAAAAGTAGAAGAAGTAGAAGTAGAGTTGAATGTACCACTCCTTTTTAATCTCTTCTGGTTCACGTTTCAGTATTCACTTTTACAACAGGCGTGTCAGAGCTACTCTGAACACACACAAAAAGAACGCTTGGTTTTACACTGGTACAATCTGATTGGTCGTTGCTAGCTGATAATCAAAAAAGGTCAATCAATGTCTGTCACTAAAATGTTCATTGTCTCCTGGTGTCTAGACTTATTACAAACAACTGTCACGCACGGACACAAAGTCATTAAGTCTCCAACAGGATATGAAAAACTATCGGAGTGGAGATGATTGGTGTATTTCAAAAATTCTATCAGCATTTACAAAGGAAGTTATAGTTTTGAAACAAGAAAAAGTTGACAATGCAGAAATAGAATACCTAGGGCTTATTTTGCAGCTCTTGGAGCACACGTTTATGGGACAAGTTTATGTCCAATATGACACATTTATTAAAAAAAAAAATTCAAAACTTGTGGGAGAGGGCGACAATCATGTCATTGTTAGGTAGGTTCTCAATGTCTAAGATTTTAATTCAAGCAAACTATTACAGGACAATGTCTTGGCAGAACGTTGTAAAAGACTGCAGGCAGACATACTTTTTTCCTCCTATCATGCATGCAAAGTGATGATAAAATATGTAAATAAGAATAATGCATGAGGAGGGATTCTTCTCCCTCTCCACTGCACGTGCATTTCTTGTGGATCGCTCGTTAGATCCACCATGCACGCTAAAGAACTTAGGGGAAGACAGAGACTTGTCAAAGCAAATATTTGCATTGTTACGCCCATCGATGGAATGACCGACCGAGTGAGTGACATTTCCCCACATTACAATAACTTGTTCTTACATATTTGTAAATTTGCAAGTTACAAACTTTAAGATAGCTTGTGAATACCCAACATTTAATTTCTGAGTGAAAGGCTACAGCAATAAGTCTGAAGACTCGTAACTTCACAAGACGCAGCCAAAATAATTATGGTTCTAATTTTAATGCAATGTTTTCTAACTTATCACATGAATGGGGCTAAAATCACTAATTGCCACAGTGTGGCCCAATCCCTACTTGATCTCAAGATCACCTATCCATGGAGGTCCTACATGAACTACATATCTGTGGGTGATGTAATATTTCCCTCTGAATACCAACAACTTTCATGAGCAGCATCTCTACGCTATACCCACCTGTATTTGCCTGATTTGTTGCAATGATACTGACCACTAAAGGAAGAAAACTGAAGTGAACAACCTGCCGATAAAGCAATGGTAGGAAATTAAAAAAAACAAAAAAAACAAAACAAAAACAACAAGAAAGAAAAAGAACAGACAAGAACAATACAGATGATAGCACATGAAGACATTATTGTGTGGCTTTACAAATAATTATTACAGTTATATACTGCTTGAAGCTCTTTGCACATTTGCCATGATGTTGCCTCAGTCGAATCTCAAATCGTGAAAGGGTTTTACCTCTGTATTTCCAGTTGACTTATGTTGTGGTAAGGACTGGATGCGATGGAGTTTGAATATTAAGCTATTATTCACTTTGTTTTCCTGTTCATTAACAACAAAAGGTGACTTGTCGGACATTTGATGCGACAACATTCAAATAATTTTAACATTATGATTAGATGTTTTGCTCAATAATAAAAACGATGAAACAGAACTGTTACCATCATTGATATTAACAGTAACATTTCTAGCCATCTAAAACATTTCAGTAACATTTTTCCAGCTTGTTATTAGTTACCTGATAAGAGGCAAAGAAGCACACAATGCTTTTGTTTTTTGATAATCCTAGCTTGCTTGCCTAGAAGAATTTGCAAAACATACACATGAGGAATTGTTCTGGGCCTACAGAATTCTAAAACACATCCATCAGGTATATCACCTGGGGGCTCCAACACAGTCACAAGACTTGTTTGTATTGAGAGAGACAAAGCATAAGACCAGACAAACAAAACAACTTGAACTAGATAGGCCTAATAAAGAAATGTTTTTCTTGCTGGCTGAGCTTGCGAAAAAGGCAACAAATGAAGTTCTCACACACTGAATGGGGGACTGGCTACGAGTCAGGATATCAGATGTCACATTCGGTCATGTGATTCAGTTTTTGTTTTCTTGCCATACAAAGAAACAGCTTTCCCACCCTCACAGCCGCATGTCAGTCTGTCAGTGAGTCTGTAATCTTTGTGGAGTTGTCGAGTTGTCAATAAATGCTGTTGCATTCTTGTGTGGCAGACAAATGGCATTCAGTGTGTGAGAAATAGGAAGACTTTCTCTTAAGCAGAGGGGTACTATGATATGGAATGCTATCCCCAGCAAAGTCAAGAACTGCGATAACATCAACACGTTCAAAAAACACCTTAAGCAAATACACAAAACCATCAACGACTTAAGCTCTTCCATAAAGATGAACAAGAATGACTCCTTTTATTATCATTAAATTCATTTTGATTCTTAATAATCTATCTCCTTTTAGACTTTTTAATCATACATTATGTAATACACATGTGCACACAATTTGTTACATATTTTTTTGTTATTATTTTCTTTTGGTATATTCATTAGTTTATTTTAAGCAGGTCCATGTCAGCCTCTGGCTGCCAGATTGTAAACTTGCGTTACCAAATAAAGCGTATGTATCTATGTATGTATGTAGGGTATTACAAGACACAATCTAGCAAAAATAAAAATACTCAATGCTGAAACTGAAAGGAAATGCTCCTGCAGGTTCCGTAAAAAGCAACATGCAAGTTGCTCCATCTCACCTCAAAATCTTATCATTCAAAATCAGAGGTGTGGCTTAAATCTCCAAAAAAAAAAAAATACTCTTGGGTCATGTTTTTTGTCTTCTCCTCCAAACTTCAGATAATTGTCACTGAAATTAGCAAAATGATTGTTGAATGGAAATTTCAGCCACTCCCTTCCCCCACCCCAATGGCTTCATCCTCCCTTTATGACAGACTACTATTTCTTACTTGTTCCGCTGTTGTGGAAAATGTTGAGAGAAAACTTGCCCTTAGTGCATTTTGTGGTACTTTAGGATCTGCCACTAAAAAAATAACAAAACAATTACAAGTAAACTAAAGGTGCTGCATGATTAATTATTTTGCAAGTGGTGTGCTTCCAGCCTCCGAGCTCTTACTGCTTAATCAAGATGGTTACTACTGACAATCGTTGATCAAATTCTTACAAAAAGTTGCTTTTTGGCCCTTTGAATAAAGAATCAATGGATAACTTATTGCATTAAATTTACAAAGTCATTAACAAAAAGAACATGGGTTGTGCAAAAGGTTGTTTACGGGGCACAGTTAGTAAATAGCTAAAGGTGTCATAATCTGATAATTCCACGCTGTGGTTTTCCTTGCCACTGATTCACCTTTGAAGTGAGACTTAATTTTGGTAGACTACTAGGAGTCCCTTATGTTTCTTGGGGATAGTAATGCTTGCAATCCACATGCGTGTGTGCAAAAATTGCCTGCCGCGAGGAGATGCGATGCGCTAAGGGAAGCAAAAATTTACTTGGAACTACGGACAAAGCCACAAATGTTGACCTTTCATGGCAGACTGATTTTGCAGTTTCAATGTCATATATATCATGCCAGTTAAAACCCAATGGAATGCACACAATAGGATTCATCTCTCCTGTTATTGATAAACTTTGATAATAAATAGGAATTGATGGGAAAAGTATGAGAATGATTGCTATTGTGCAAAAAAACTCAAGAAGGATAAGGACACATGAATGATTGATAAAAAGCTTAAACCCTGTCCAAAAAGGAAGTCTAACCAGATGTAAGCATCTCTCCATTCATTGTTGAACTTGGGGTAATAAATCTCCCATTTGCATTAGAAAGTTCTTCTTTGAAATTTGGGCATCTTAGCCAATACTGAGCCTGGCTTTTCAACTTTTTGAATGAAGCTCTTCCACCTGCTAGTTGAAAATAATCGGCAGTTCCTGTGCTAATTGGCTTCCTTGTGTTTCTAACCTTCTTATAAATCTTTGTTGGAGTTGCCATCATAACACTATTACACTTTTGTTGAATTTACTGGTCAACATTCTCTAACTTATGCATCACTGAGAATTTATTATTTTCATCACATGTGTGGAGCAAACGTGAATCTTCACACCTTAGCTTGCTAGAGCCAGTGATACAGAAAAGTGGACATCTTTTTCTGATTTTTGGGGGTTACATTCATTTGACAGCTATTGACAGATGATCTAATTGGATTAACTGAAAATTCATGGGTGGGAAAGAACAACAGTGGTCTTTATGACATTCACGTTCTCTCTCCTCTACATGTATCTCCAGTTCCTCATTTCTTTTCTTGCTCCCTCACTCCCTCCCAAATTTTGTGACCTCTCACATGAAAACATACACTAACAGGGATTTGTTCAAACGGCTAAAACCGTTCACTTGCCATTCACTGGCCATTTGAAAGACTGCACCATCATATCTGTTCACAAAAAATGTTAAGTCACTTAATCACTGTTTGTGAAAGGCTTATAAGTTCAGAAACTGCTGGGCTTGTCCATTCCCGAATGGCTTGTCCATTCACAAACTGCTATGCTTATCCCTGTCTCAAACCAAAGGTATGAACACAGCCATAAAAACGACGGAGGTTGCTTGAATTTTTCAAGTTGTCAGTTTTATTTCGTTGCATTGATTTCAACATACATCTTAGTCGTATTGCTATAAAGTAAGTGATTACATGTGTTACTTGAATTTGCAGCATGTGTTTTAATATGTGTGTTGCATTACCATAGTTATGTGAATATCAACACATGTACAGTTTTCGTATGCATAATTTTCCTACATTTGTAAAATTATTGGTACTTATTTAGACATAAAAATGCTATTAAAAAAATGGAGGGAAGTGGTCCTGTATTTCTGTGGTAAGCTCCAACAATTTTTAGGCCAAATGGATCAGAGCTGCATCTTAAGCTTATTAAAATCTGGTGTTTTAATTTGTTTCAACACTTACCTTTCACTAGTGGAACTCCATCTCGGTCTGTAACCAAAATGGCGAGAATTCCTTCGTGCCTATAAAAGAAAAGACCAGATATCCACAAGATTAGAAAACAATCTAAACACACGTACGTATACACCAAGTCACGAGACCTTCATGTTCATGGGTTTGAACTTCGAAGATAAACATTTCCATTTTCTCGGCGAGTTTTCTGTTCTTACCTTGCCACAAGGTCTTCGAAATAATGATGGATCCTCTAGAGGAAATAAATCAACAAAAGTGGTAAATTAAGCAGAAGTAAGAAGGAGAATTGAAATATGAGGAAAGCAGTTTCGTCGCACCTCCGCCATGTTAGTTTTTTGGAGACGTGTGACAACTTTCGTTCTAGGGAGGGGTGGTATAGAAAATTTGCCCGTGTAATTAGAAGAATTATAAACTCAAGCAAGAGTACTTAAATGTGATCAAAAATGAGCTACAAATTAAAATCATGCCCATGCGCACAAAAAGAAATATTTTAGACGTTTATAAATTGGAAAACATTTGAAACGTTTCCTTGCCTGAGTCCACCCCTCTTCAGGAATTCTTTTCGTAGAGCTACGTTGTGTAAGTTAACACAAGCTATCCATACATTTATCGGGGTCTCCACTGGGTCAGAATAATGCAGGCGCATTCCACGTGCGATGAGGTATAAAGCGCGGGAATGTGCGAAAACCGGAATCAGAGGATTGGAGGAGTGGCTAGTGAATGGTGTCTTGCAGGTGATATTCGTCCTAAAATTATCCTCAAGTCTTAGTGAATCAGCCTATAAAAGATCAGTCGAGCTATACTCAGTATTTGGGTGTCGTTGGCTGTGATGGATGTACAACAGAGGCCATTGAGCGGATTTTCGCCGATTCCGCGACCCTTGGGTCGGAGCGAGGTGAGATCAAACATTGATTTCTCAGATTTCCGAAGGCGAAGTTTCGCTTCTTTTGAATGAAAATTTCCATAGCTTGGACATCAGCCTGCTTATTCCAATGAAAGGGAAGGTAACTTGTTTTCTAGAGTGGTTTCTAGCTTGTGTAACGCAGAAAAATTCAAGCACTTTGGACAAACAATTTTAAAAGCTTATCATGCACACCACATGTTTGCAGCCGTCAAATTTGACAGCCGGGGTTTTGCAACGTCTCGTGTAATCGCCGGCAGCTCTCTTCTTCGTTATAGAAGTTTTTGTTTGTTGTGATTTGGCTAGTGAAGTCATGTTTGCTATGAATTTTGAACAAAGCGTAATAGTTAGTAAGTATATGTAAGCTTTAATAGCCTCTTGTTTGATAAGAGGCACTTGAAAACAAGAACTCACATGAGATCACTGCAGTTCGCCAATGTGTGCGAGACGTTTATTTCATACTTTCACGAGACGTTCCCGTCTTTCGACTACACTGTCTCTACCTTTCATTTGAAACTTGCTCGTTTACAGTAAATAATATCCGCAAGAAACAAAAGACAGAAAACAAAACAATTCCAAACAAGACCTACAGTGTAACCACAATAGGTAACACAAATTAATACAATGCTTGCCGGAACTTTCAGAATTTGTTGTCCAAAACACATAATTATCCTGCATTCTGTGAAACAGTGGTGGGGTGAGATCTTGGCAAGCTCAGCCCTACACCAAACTGGTTTCCTGGCTTACTTTCCATTTAGCCAAAATTTTTGGTTCCACAGGTTGAAAGCATCAAATGGAAAGTTTCCAGAACAAACAGCCTACTTTTCAAGGCACTCAACTTTTTTGCATTCAAACCAAAATTACCATGCATTTGCATAAGATTTCTATTTCCATTTTAATTTGTTGTCTTCTTACATATATGCCATCACTGCATCATCACAAAGTTTACCAAATTATTTACCTAAGGCCTTTCCATTGGACATGGAATATTTCCATATCCAATGCATGGAAAGTGCTCCCGGTCTGGCTGATAATGAAGGAGTTATGTGTGATGTGTGATCCAATGAAAAACAGCTTGTGAAATGCAGAGTTTTCATTAAGATTTTGAACAGTTGGACAAGAGGTTATTGCACCTGGGCAGGATAGTTAAAGGGAGCGCTGCAATTCTTTATTCAGAATAAATCATACAGGACGAAGAGCAATTGGCAATTGTCAAGCCTCATGATAATCCATTGAAATCTTGCCACTGATTGGTTAAAAAACAAGAGGCTCGTGACATGACTGACACATGCGCAGAACCTTGAATCCCTCCCTTTAACTTGGATTATGGTCTTCCATTGTAAAAGTTGATTGAGATGTTTAAAGCACCTGGGCAAGGTTGTATTCACAGATGGTCAATTTGCCGGGTGGCTGACCCCTAATAAAACCCCTGGATTTGTGAATCAGGTCAAATTCACACAGTGATGTGCGGGATGCCGGCATAGTGGGATGCATGATCTGTCTGTGATACAAGAATCTGATCAGAACTTGTACTGTGAAAGCAGAGGATTAACATTCATAAATTGATTTGGTTAAAAAGAACTGTCTGGAGTTGATAAATGTTAACTCCAAGCGATAGGTACAGGTACTTATTACTTGTCTTACATGTACGTATTTTGCATCCTTTAACAAATTACCACAGCTCCAGGGTGTAATAAGTCCTGGGAACTAGGCGGGCAGACCAAAAAAAACATAAGCAATGCACAAGATGAGCCTGCTGCCTCAGTTTGTTTTTAATTTTTTAAAGTCCAGAATTATTTTAACATGTGAGAATTGAATTGAATTTGAGAACAGGGCTTTGGGCGTGATGCTTAACGAGTTTGCCTATAAATTCTGAAGAGTCTCTTGGCTGAGACGAACGGCTGCGTCAGACTAGCCACAAACATTTCACAAGTATTTGGCAATTTTTCAATTTCTTTATTGTACATGTATGTAAGAAATGCTTGGCAAAAAAAAAAAAAGTTAAAAAGGCGGATTATGTTGAAAAAGGAATGAATTGAGTGGTCTTGAAGGTTTCAATAATAATTATTACAGCAGTGTACAAAAGCGGTGTAGCAAAATAAAGGGCTTGGGTGAGAACCAACCTTTGGTGCTTTTTAGACTACCTTTTGATGTTTTAGCTCAGATTTATCAGAGTTGATGCATATGGCCTTCAATTCCTCCAAGAAAAAGCGACTTACATTAATTTAAATCGCGCTGTAAAGGGTCACCACTGTCAGGAAGAAGTCAGTGAAAACATAATTTTTTCTTAGTTAGTGAAAAGTCAGGGAATGTGTTAGTTTGCGGTAGCCACCTACACGTAGTTTTGAAACAGGTTTTCTTGTTGGAAAAGTAATGTTGGAATTTTTATAGATTTCTGTGGCTGCATCACTGGCTAAAGTGCTAAAGAATTTGCATTCTGTGGTCCTTGAAAACTGTTTGGTTTTCATTGAAAACTCGGGGAATTGTTGTTTTCCTGATGAGTGGCAACCATGATTAGAGGTTGGTCATGCTTTCAGCCCTATAAATGACATGCAATGTGCAAACTGTGTTAATGTTTGAGGACAGTCTAAGTCATCTATCTTCAGTTTATTGGCAAAGTGAAAGGTAATGACTACTTTAGGGAGTTGAAGTTATCATTGATATCATCCATTGATGCTGCACCATCTTGTTACATGGCTGGTTTTATCATACTCCTTTTGTAGCTTCAGTTTTTTAGTACACTATGTTCACTGACAGTTGAAATGTTCCTTTAATTTTCCTGATGTACATGTAGAACACCTGGGCCGGTCGAAATGGCGATGCAAGACCCAGTCCTCCAAGGTAAGGAAATGTTGAATTAAGGTGATGAGTGTACCATTAACTTTAATTTTTAATAATATTATATTGTTTGGGGAGTTGCTGAATATCAAAACAAAAGAAAGAAACTAAACGAAGGAAGAAAAATAATCACATTTACTGTAGGAGTTTTTGTCAATATGCACAACTGTATTTCACCCTTGCCTACGACCTGATGCCACATGCAGCCCTTGTTGCTGGCACTTTACTCATCATGAGCACTATTACCAACCATGTGGACTTGTGTGCTGATAGGCATACATGTACATGTAAAGGAGATAGGTTACAGGTAACAGGAATAATAGCCCGCAAGAACAGATACCTTTTCCAGTTTCTGATTCATCTGCCTGCCACATGTGTGTTTGCTCTCGTAGGCTACAGGAATAACCAACTGCTTGGACTCTCCTTTGATGTGAGGTTCATGTCAGCATTTTGTATGTTTTTTGCATTGACTGATGAAACAGATCTACCTGTATTTCAATAAATTATTGGTGGGTAGAAGGCACGGGCAGAGAGCGTCGACAGGTTTAAATTCCAGTGTACTTTACCCTTATGACACCACACTGAATCTAGTCAATTTATACAGTATACATGTATATGACTGTCAAGTTGACAACCTCTGCATGGAGAAAGAATCAAATTTTATTGCCTGTTGTTTTTGCATTTAACAGAAGCCCATTATCTCTCAAGTCACCTGTCAGCTCATCATCACCTTGGGCGAGTAACTCCAACAACCCAAACATGATAAGAACGAGGAGAAGAAGCTCTTTTGAAGGTGGGTTTCAGTTGTGTTAATCATTACTCAGGCAGTGCTCTGGTGTCGCTTTGAACAGTGGCAGTTATTTCTAATTTCCTTTTTGTTTGTTTACATCAATAATAATTGCAGATGGAGTTGATGCTCTACCTTCAAGTCTTCAAATGCCAAATGGAGAGTTACCAGAGGTTAGTACTGGATTAGTTAAAACCACACACAAACGGAAGGGCAAAGCAGTGGATAAAACATTGGAGAAATGTTTTCTAAAGGAATTAAAGGCCAAGAAAAAAAAAACAATAAATAAAATTAAAAGAAACTCCAGTGAATCTGAGCTAAAACTGAAAAGTCGTTTGGGTTGATTATGCTCTCAGTGCTTCAATCAACCTGAACCAGCAGTCTACAGGCTAAGATAATATTGTTGAATAGCTGCATGCATTATTTTCAGTGCAATTAAAGGTTGCATGAAATAATAATATTGTTCAATACTGAGATTGTGAAAATCTATTGGTAAGAATTAGAAAGTTGAAATTTGTAAAGAAAAAAACAACAAACAAACAAATTAAACATATTTAACTTAAATGGGCCATTAACAGGTTTGAAACTGACTGTTACTGGGTGCATTTCATTTACATGTATAAAATCAAGTTAAACTTTATGTATTCTTGAGTGGAAGAGTTCTGAAATTTTTCAGTGAAGGTGTTTGTTTAAACCAGGATTCCACTGTTGGATCTTAAAGCCCTCGCTAAGTTTGTAGCAAGAGTAATAGAGTGTGTGCACGGCGGCCATGTTGGAGGACTAAAACAATAGAAGATATTTGCATAAAAATAGAATATATTTCCCAAAGGAAAATCATTGTATTGTTTCGGTCCTCCAACATGGCCGTCGTGCACACACTCTATTGGAGGATGTTTGGCATGTGAGCCTATAGCCTGTAGCACAGTGGTAGATCATGTGAGCGAGTAACTGGAAGGTCATTTTTGTATGGTGGTCAGTGAAAATTGGTTTGTGTTCAGTGAATAGTTGGGGAAAAGTTAATGAATTTTTTTTTATTCTGATGAGTGGCAACCCTGAACTGTTGAAACTGGTGCAGTATTTACATACATGATGAATTTGGTGTAGTAATTAACTACAGTCAAGTAGAAGCAAATTAATTCATTCGTTAATCCCACTTCATTGTATTGTTTTTAGGAGCAAGTGTTTGTGACCCATGTCGAGAGTCCTGTTCTGTTTTGGGCACAGGTAGCGTGTTATTACTAACATGTATAAATTCCATGACTGTTGAGTTTGGACTTCATTTGTTTAGTTTTGTCATTTTTTAGGTTGCTTTAGTCTCACAAAAGCCACACAATATCCTCCTTAGTACAATTTTCTCAGTGTTTCACTGTGGATGGTTTAAAATTCTACCACAGCATTTTATAATTTTTCTCATTAATGTTTTAGGTTGAGTTACAATTTTTCTTGCAACTTGTCTTGCAATTTTGTTGCGATACAAGTTGCATGAATCATTGCCTAGTGTAACATGCCCTGAAATGGACATGTCTTGCAATTTTTCATTGCTGCTACCAGTGCCAGAAGTAGAAGTCAGTTCTAGTTTGTGCAATGATGACTGCGACAAAAATGTTGCGAGAGACATTAATTTCAGGGTATATTGCACTACGCCACAATCTGTGCAACTTGTGTCCCAATGGCTCAGCGGTTTAAACAAAAGGGAGGTTTTTCGGTTAGGTTATTTCTCTAAATCAAAGCACAAATCAGTGGAAAACAAATCCAGGGCAGTGCTTTTCATTTGAATTAAAAGTCACATGCATGAAATCAGGTACTTTCGTTCAAAAAACAACTGACCCAAAAAGTCACGTTTTTGCCGCCATCCCTTCAATGCCAATATATTAAAATTCTAGCTTGGTTATAATGCTTACGGGAGTTAGACAAAGAAATTAATCATTCATCTGTGAGCCTCAATGTATTTACTGTTGTCTTATTCCCCTAAGCCTCATAGCCAAGAGCAATATATTGAAATATTGGGTATTGTTGTGGAACTCATTGCATTATCTTACAGCTATCTCGATCAGCTGCATTATCTATAAGCTTACTGACCACATTAAATAAAGTTGTTTTTTATTGTCGTTTCCTATCAATTATCTATTATAAACGATGATCAGCACATCACCACCAGTGAATCTGTCATTATTCAGTTGTGGCTTTCATCCTGCCTTTCTGTGTTAGTTTGTGAGCTTAAATATATGTGACTTAAAAAAGGCAATATTTCTTGGTTACTGTTTAGTGGAATTCGTGGAATTTCACTCTTTATGACTGTTCCTCACAACACTTTTTGATAAGCTACATGTACGTAATATAATAATTATAACAGTATTAATAATGCGTTGGCCTCTGATAATCAAGGTGTAGGAAAGCGACATCTTTTATAACAATCTAAACATTATTCAGACTGCAGAACACGAGACTGCACAAGTGATCCAAAATATGAGTAACGACCTACAGATTTACTGCAGAAACAAGCCCTTGCTGCAGTCCACACCACATGTTGACAAGGTAAACAAGGTTTTTCCCCAGTAATGGCATGTGCTGCTTTGTTGTCCTCCTTTGTTTTCATCCATTCATAAAAGGTGTTTTTACATTAACGGATAAATTCTTTCCTTTTGAATGATTTTAGCAAAAAACTCTCAAATGAATTCCTTTTTTCAAGCGCCAGTAGCCTCAAGAGCTCTAGTGATTCAAACAAGTGCCATATTGTGGTTAAGGTGTAGTGCTTATATGGAATAATGGGTCAGTGGGACTTATTTACAGTACAGCTGTATAATAGGCCATTTCCATGATGGCATCATTTGACATCATAGTGAAATTTTTTTCTGTTTTTTTTTTGAGGGAGTTTGCTGAATTTGAGGGTATGATACTAGTACAGAGTTGGCAGATAGAATTTTCAGGCTAGATTTCAAACTTACTGGCACTACAAATTCTTATTCAAGTTGAATTGATTCTTTTTCTTGCTTCAGGTGTATGGTGGAGTTTATCCTGAAGATAAGCAGTGGTATCGCTGTCGTATTAAAAAGCTGATAGAGGACGATAAGGTGACACTTGCATGTAGTCAGTCAGGATTTCAGTATGTTTTGAATTGGATGTCAGTGTTAGTGGGAATGTGAGGTTTTTGTAGAGTCGGACATAGTTGGGTGGTCACTTAAGGTGAAATAGAAAAGCACTTGAGTAGCCACTTGAATTCAATAAATAGTGACCACCCTATATGTACCTTAACCAGACACCAGCAAGGGTCCTGAGGGTGGCCATTTTTAACACTGTCAGGTTGATAAAGATGTTAACCTACGATGATATTTTTAATAAACTGACTAATCTGAATGAGAAATTCCACTTTATTTGTGTTTTGATTGTAGGTTGAAGTGCATTTTGTGGATTATGGCAACACTGAAGTTATCAGTCTGCGGACAATAGTGTTCCTTTCACATGAAATTCTATCACTTGTTCCTTTTGCTCAACTTTACTGCCTTGATGGCGTTGCAGTGACTAACAGTGAGCTCAATGACCAGGTACATTGTACAGAACAAAATGTAGAATTTTGCGATAATTATATATAAGCAGTCTCTTACAATCTTACTGTCATCCTACTGTATGCATGCCTTGCACTAATCTTTTAGAAGAACACTGTTATAGTAAAGTCTATCCAGTCTATCCCGGTGTTTACATCCAACACTGCATCTACAATTATTTGGGTTAACACTTGCAAATGGTCACTTGTAACAGATGCTGTCATCAGTAGCTATGAACAAGCAGTTGTTGTTAGCTACTTCAGTGAAGATGACTGGCAACATAATGCAGTTTGATAATGATGAAATTCAGACAGCCATCAGAATTGGAGTTTGTGACTGTTTACGAAAATTACCTTGGGTATCCAGTTTCTTTAAAGCTTACTGGTATCCCTGTGGACTGGCACACTAAAAATGTAAGGAGGAGTTGTTGATGAAGGCTGAAAGTAATTATTATTGGCCAGTGTGTTAGGAAACTATTATTGAAATGTTTCACACTTAACAAGGTGTTCTGAAGAAGTTTGTTTTAACTTGTCCACTTGCAGGGTACTGATGCACTCCATAACCTTACTGCTGACAAGGTGCTTACTGTCAAGTTAAAGAATACAAGGAAGTCATTGGATGGTATGTTTAACAAGGGAATTTAATTTCATCACCTCAGAAGTCTCCTTGTACATAGCCCAGTGGTTAAAGCTCCCCTCTGGTGTGTCTACAAGCAGATGGGTTCAACTTCTGATGAAGGCTTTCCCTTTTGCATGTCAAACGTCGTATTTAGAGAGAAAGTTTAGAAATGTTTCTGCTTGTCATTGCCAGTTCAGGCCTGGAACTGTAATTTTTTTCAAGCTGTTATGTCATGATTTGTAAATGACATGCCACAGCGTCATGTTTTTGCAGTACATTGCTCTTTTTGTTTTCAGTGGCATGTCCTGTAGAACTGAGAGATGACTCTGAAGGAGGCATTGGTAACATTGCTGACGAGATGATCAGACAAGGAGTGGTTACTGCTACTGAGCAGGTATATTTGTTCCATTGTCAATTAATGTAAATGGCCTTTTGATACTTAAACCAACCAAGCTTTATGAAAATGTTTGAAGAACAGAAGTCTAGATTTTGTACTTTGTTGTTGCATTGAAGTATGTTTATAGTGAGGCCCCAGTTGTCCAGTGGATAAATCATAATGCAGGAGATAAAGTGTTTTAGTTGGACTACATTGTATCTGCTGGATAGCTGGATAGCCAGGTATTTAAGGTTACACTCAGTATTCTTAGATGACTTGTTATGTTACATACATGTAGTAGTTATATATGTAATGTTAATTTTCAATTTTTGTAGCAAAAATGCGTTAAGGTTAAATTGTATTTAGTATGAAGAGTAGGGAGTTCAACTGATTTGATAACAGGAAAGGTAAAAGTTTTTGTTTTGTCTCTTGGCATGACAGGATGGTCCACCACCATTGTCTCCAAGGTTAGATACCTCCAGACAGCATAGGTATGTACTAACTATTTGTGTTGCCAAATATTAAATTTTTCCTTCTCCCAGACTCCCTCCCTTTCTTCCTCCTTGTATTCCTTTCCTCCCTTCCACCTCCTTTCCTTCCTTCCTTCCTGCCTACCTCCCCCCCTCCTTCACTCTCACCCTCCCTTCCTCCTATTCAGCCTGGTCCATAGAATTTGTGAACTGCTTTGAGTGTGCTAAAGTTCAAGATTGATTGAAGAACAACAAGAAAGCCATTAAGGCTTAATGAGTGGCGTCATTTATTCCCACTGTATGCCTCACAGATTTTTTGAACCCTTTCTCCCAGCGCAATTGAGCTAATTGAATAGTTTCAGTCAGAAAAATAGTGTGGTATTGTTTTGCTGACCTTGTGTTATGCTACTTGACATCATACTAGATTTTGCTTATGACAATGTAGTAACCAATGTGCAGCAAAGACCTGACTTCTGGTTACTTCTTCTTGTCCTGAATAATAATAATAATAATAATAATAATAATAATAATAATAATAATAATAATAATAATAATAATAATAATAATAATAATGATAATAATAACCAACTGAGAACTTTTTTTATGATGATACGTGAACTGAGAGATGAATTGTAATAATTACTATTATTATTTGTTTTTTAGTAGATGCAAGATACAGATAGTTTTTATGTATTTTTTATATATATTTTTATTATTATGATGTGCGCCCTGTACAGCTTTTTAACTGATTTTAGCATCCAGTTGAGAACTCTGCCATAATAACGATAACCTTTTATTTACCTTGGCAGCACATGTGCTAGTGGAGCTGAGCATTAAACTTCCCAAAGAAATAACTTAAATTGAAAATGACATAGTTAAAAAGCCCAACTGACAGGAGCCAGACCAGCTGGCTATTTACGAGTGTGATGGAGAAGGTGAACTCGCGGCTACTGAGAAACAACTCCAGCTAGCGGTCAGAGCGGGGCTTCAACCCGCGACCTCTGGATTTCAACCCACATTAATGAGTTGGCGGTCATGTTAATGTCGCTTTATTGAGAATAATGTATGGGTTTGGACTTCTTTTTAAACTAATTTTCTTTGTTGTAATTCAACCAACAGAACCTCACTTAGTGAAGCTATGGTTAAAGAAATGGAAGACCTGAGAAAAGACAATGAGACTCTAAGAAGCATGATCAAGGTTTATCAGGTAAATGGGACCTAATTTAAGCAGTTGTTTTTTTGTCAAATTCATGTTAATTGAGGTTCAGCAAATAATACAGCTGCAGGCCCTTCATTGAACTGCAATAAAATGTTACCAGAACCATACAAAAGATAGATCCGAAAAAGGCATTTTTTTTTATTTTGAGTGAAAATATCCCAGTGTAATTTATTTTATTTTTTGTTTTTGAATACATTTTTACTCATTATTTTGAAGTTGTCACTTTGTTTTAACTTTTGACTAGGGAAATGTACAACACATGCAAACCACCTTTACTTCATGAAAATTTGCTTTGGTTTTCTCCACGACAGGATAGTGAAAAGGCAGTCGATGAAATGCGAAAATTTTACTCTGCTCAAGCAGCCAAGCACAAGGAAAAAATGGGACAGGCTGTCAACTACAAGGCATGTAAATCTCTGCTCCAATGTGGGATAACAGTTTGCGAAAGTGTCCATGTCCTGTTGATTGGCGCCATTTGAGTTGTTCCAGTGACCAGGTCATTAACTAAAAGGATCTCTTTTGCAGGTGTTAGAGTTGGTGAGCAAAGTTAATGACCTCAAAAAGTTAAGGTAACCTTTCCACTTCTTATATTAGCTTTCAAATGGTCTAGCTATAGCAGGACAGTTTTTAGAAAAAAAAAAAAAAGGAAGAAATAATACTTAACATGTAGATCTAAACAAAATGAAATCCACATTTAACTTCGGTAATATTATTTTTTGGTCTTTCATCTTCACAGAGATACCACCCCAGCTCATGGGAAGACTTGTGATGTCATCAGGGAAGCAATTGTGTTGGCCAGAAATGACAGAATCAATTTGGAATCCTTAAAATCATTGCAGCAGGTATGCAGACACTTCATCTGCAAAGTGCAACATATCAATGTATTGCAAGCAAGGTAGTATATGACACTGTATGATGTCCACTCGAGAAATAGTTATGCCCAACATTGTCTCCAATATGTCAAAAGTAAAATAGTGAAGTGGTATCTGTGGTGGACACACCCCACAACTCAGTTGCACCCAACATTGCTGTCAATGTTGCATGAGTTATAGCATCTTTACAGATTGTCCACAGTCACAAGTGATATCTTCTTACAATGACCAGTAAGCATCTCCACCTCTCAGTAACCATCCTGTTAATCCAGTGATCCAGTCTTGCTACCTGTCCCAGTTAGTAGTTTCATTGTTTAACTTATGGTAGTCTACACAAAAGTGGGCCTTACTTTCCTTTTTTTGGGGGGTCTTTGGTGTAACCTATTGAGAATTTACAGGTCTGTGGAGGTAATAACTGTAGCATCTCCACCACTTGCTGATGCACTGGCATTTGCCTTGCAATTGATGCATATTGAATAGAAGAGTAGCTCTCAACGTTTATCTCGTTCTTGACAATTCCTGTACTACTAGAGTAATGGGGTCCTGTGGGTAGGTTCACCATTATTGGAGTACTTTTCCATGCATATAAGAGGCCCTTGATTGTCTGGTTGTTTCCATGAAGGCTGTGTCACTTGTCTGGTGCCCTCGGCCTCTCTTTCTTATCCATTGTCTGGGACTCAAGGTTGTTACGATGAGCTGGTTCCAGGGTTTTTTTCCTCCAGCTGACTGAAGGTGTTGTGGTGTGGGGTCACAGCAGTGAGTAAAGTGTTTCCATGGAAAATGTCTGCACTTAAAGGGATACTCTAGACCCCAAAACAACTTTCCAAATTCAGAAAGCTTATGACCCAAATAAAAGATATTTACCAAAATCAGAGTTCGATCTCTGCTATTTTGCCTAGAAAAGTGAAAAGTTTCTCGTCGCAGGATTCAAAGCAGCGCTTGGAGCGAAAGCCGGAAATGACGTAGAAAGAAGAACTCGCCGAACCTTTTCCGGTTAGATTCCCCTGGATTTCTTTAGCAAGATTCGGTAAATGGCTTGATTTTAAAATTCCAAAATAAAATGTATAGTTCGTGTTTTGAAGAAAATTCAATAATACCATATCGATTTATGGTTGCTTGATGCTTAATTCTAGTAACAACGGTGAAGGTCTTCATAATTGGCATTTCTTTCTGGTTTTGTACGGATGGTTCAGACACACGCGATTCGATTTGTTTGCTAACCCCACGACCTCTGCTCACTTTCCTGAAGACTGTTCTCAACCACAAATTATCATAGCTGTGTCTGTGGAAAGATGAAAAGCTCGCAAAACGCCATTTCCACCTTGTTTTAACCCATTGACTCCTACACCGGCCAAAACCGGCCGTCCCTGGCGCATGCTCCGCGTGTGAAACTCGATACGTTCTCCCTCCCCTCCTGGGGCTTTTTTCGTCCTGAAAAGGTCGCAATAGCTAGTAGAATGATAAACCAATCAGAATCTGTCTTTTGCGCATATTTTTAAGCATTTTAGGGGGTAGGGGAAAGGATCCTTCTGAACCAACCGCATCGAGTTGAGCAAAATTTCAAAATGGTGCCACGCGTGAATCGGTCCTGAAGTTTCAAGACATGTTTTTTTCATCTTTTAAAGCAAATACATCATTTTTAAGCTCACATTGGAAAGGAATAACCGTGAACGATAATCTACTGCCAAAAAAGAGGACTTGGAGGCCATAAAAAACAGCGAAAAGCCGTTTCGCATTGTGATCTCTTCAATTTTTACACCGCTACCAAAATATGGCGAACAAATTAAAACCGAGCCGCATGCTTCAAACCGACTTTATAAGACCAGGACAATGGCGACAACACGGTAAATGATGTTTTCCGATGTTGATTTGCTTTTTAAAAATAGTTTAAGTGATGATTTGACCCAGAATTCTGTAACTTCTGTAATTTTCATCGCAAACGTGCCCGAACTTAATGCGAGTGATCGCTTTGAACAAACAAGGAGTGTCTTCAAATTTTACATGCGTGTTTGCACGCACGCAAAAAAACTGAAAGTTTTTTGCCTCTAATAGCAAATGTATTGTTTATTTCAATAAAATGTTTTGTTGGAAAAGCTTTTTGTTGATTTTTGTGTCTTTGTCAATTCATATTTGCGTTTGAGAAGCGACAGATGGGTAATCAAGGACAATTTGCATAAGCAAGTTGAAATTTGATATGCCAAAGGTCTTCATCAACATGCCGTGTATTTTAGCAATTTTTTGCATTCAAGTGTGTTTTTCGGCAAATGATTAATAGGTTACCATATTATTTTTCGTCAGAAAACATTTGTTTAATCAGTCCAGTTTAATATGTAGTTAATTTTGGAAGCCAACAATATTTATTTATCTACTGCGCATTTTCCTGAGTTAAGCCACTCTTGGAAAAAAGCTAATTTATGCAAAATCTATGGAAACACGAGAGGAGTCAAAGGGTTAAAGAAAGACTTTCAGAAATAAGAGCATAGGCCTGATGGAGGACAGCACGTCCAATGAAGCCGCTCGCGCCAGGCAGATTACAAAACAAGCTACTCCACCAGAACTACCTAGGGTTCACTGTATGTTTGAAAAATAATAAAAAAAATTGTTATTGCAGTGCTGCCTGAAGAAAACTAGCATTAGCCGATAATGATACTTAAGCTAACCTTTCGAACACACGTAGTATCGCAGTTATTTCATTAACCTTGTTCAGTTTATTCGCTGTATACGCGGCGCGACAGGGCAAAATGACCAACAACGGTGTACACCGTTTTCTAAATCAGCATAATATCGATGGTCAAGGCCTTATTTTGCTTTAAAATGGAAAACAATGAAAAATTGCCAGTCACATTACTTAGCGGAAAAAAATCCCTGTAAAGTGAGCTCAAATGCGGTATTAATAGAACGCAATATGCATTGATATGGCATGAAAGGTATAAACTCGTTTAATATCCCAAAAGGCCCAGCACAACACAATGACTTCCGAATTTAATTATGTGCTTAGACTTCGTCGTAGTATTGCTGTTTGTACAGGTACCGCTCCTGTAAAGTGTGAATCGTTATAATGAAAGCTGCCCACAAGTATCTCCAAGCTTTCGCTGAGCTTTGTACGCTGTCTCTAACAGGCCAATTCCCAGGGTAAAATCCACGTGGATCAGTTTTTTAAAAATATAACTTAACTAGATTTCAAATAACAACGCCGTACCATAAAAAGGAAACTTTAATGCTACTCAAAACTTATTCAATCGCCAATGAAATCACATTGCGGATGTGAAATACACCGAATTTGCAATAGAATGCATAACTGGTTGCTTACCAATCCGCTCTTTATAAAACACCTCTTCGCACTTGTTTTGTAGAGTCCGTAACCGAGTTCACTTCGCTGTTGCACGGCTAAACACATATGACAGAGCGCCCTCATAGCTCTGCTAACGTAGCTCCGTCGGCAATTTCAATTGTACTATTTTGTTCAGAAGAAAAACAAGCAAAAGAACTGGGCTAATCCCCAGAATCCATATTGTCTTCAGTGCTGTAAACAAGAGCGGTTCTTCATTCTACGTCATCAATCACATGCTCCACCAAAGACGAAAAAGACCGGTCTTCAAAACGGGGAAAATTTCGCCTTTCTCCGGCAATTTTCGGCCTTTTACTTTTTTCATTTGTACTTTTTGTGCCGTTTATCCTTTATTATAGTCCAAATGCTACCTTTTAAGCGAAAGTTGTTTTGGGGTCTAGAGTATCCCTTTAAGCCAACAGGAGGTCATGTTACTTGGCCAATTTGAGAGATGGCTTTTGCAACAGACTATGCATAATATTGTATGGTTCCAAAACTTATGTTAATTGTTTGTTTTTTTTTAACTGGGCACTGGGAAAGACAAGGAGTCGTAAGCCCAGGACCTCCATATCCAGAATGAAATTGAAGATTGGATCAAATAATTAACTGTATTGGCCGGTCCTTTACGCAATTAGCTTTCCTTGAGGGTATTTAGACTTCAGATGAGTTTTTTTATTCAAATTATCACACAGAATACATTTATCTCTGGATTGGTTGTGTTGACATTTCTTCATAATAACTTATTTCAGGTAAAGGAGATTGAGAGGAAGCTTCAAGAAGCCCAAAAGTGCTTGTGTGACTGTAAAGAGAAGGTAAACGGTTTTCACTCACTAAAGTATGGCTTTTTAATACTGTTAAAAATCTGTGTCATTTGCCATTTCGGACAAGCCAGGAGTCATAGTTACACACAAATCATGTGTACAGGTGCCCCACTGGATGTAAAAACCTTGCTATGATTCACAAAGTTTTGACCTTCTAAGTATAAAGAATATCTTTGCTATGGCTGCCTCTCCACTTGTTAGGGGTTAAGATACGTTTATGTGATATACATGTATTAGGGTTAAAAATTATGCTTGGAGAGTCACTCAAGATACACCATAAGAAGCCAACAGTGCGCAAGGGCTATCAGAACACCTCTGAGATTGGTTTAGAAGACAAGAGGCCAAGGATTGTTAGTTTTTCAATAAACAAAATGCTGCTGAAAACAGATGTAAGCTTTGGTGATTGACAGGAATGATGTATCTGTTCTGTAAACCAGCAAGCTAGGGGAGAGAAAGTAAAAGCAAGGGAAAAAAAACTTGACCATCATTTCACAATATAGACCAAACAGTTTGACATATTGATTATTTCATTTTTATCGTGAATTTATGACATGGTAATCTATCTTGATATACAAGTGAATGACAAAAGACTAACATTTTTTCTTTTGACATTTACATATCTTTAGGAAATGCATGAGGAAAGGTTCCTTGTTAGTACAAATCATTTTACTGGTATCATCACAGTTTTAAAAGTGCAAAGCAGAGTGAAGTAATTTCATAAATGGTCCTGATAGGTTTAGACCTCCCCAGAACCAATGAAATATCCCTTGTCATAACAAGATTAAAAAAAAAAAAATAGTATCGTTACTAATGTTGTTGTTTTTTCCCACCATCTCAGGAAATGATGCCAGACTTTATTTTGAAGAGAGACCAAGCAAGGCAAGAGTTGTTTGACACCATTGCATTGTTTTGTCAAGAAGTAGATGCAATGCCTCTTCAAGAAAGAGAAGAATCTTTGCAGGTATTTAAATTTCTTAAGTTTGGTTCCTGGGGTAAAAGCATTTGTTTTACTGATTTAACCAAAGGCAGGCAGTCAGGCAATCAGTCAGTTGAGTGAACTATGGAATGCGAAGGTTTGGGGCTTGTCCACATGTGCAGTGGCATCAGAAAGAGAGTCTAGAGTTGGAAATGTTTTAAGATCGCAATCAGATACAAGCAGAATTGTATTTGTCAACGAACCGTTAGTTTGACCAAATCTGGATCTGAAAAACAGGGGTTTCACACTTCCTGGCTGTGTTTTACTTCTTGAGTGTGTTTTCTGTTACTAATAACGAAGTGGAAATCATCACATTTTATCCACCTGTGAATACTGGTTTCCCTCTTGCCCAAACCCTGGGAAGAACTCCTTTTATTCATTCACTCTCGCCTACCCTTCTGCACTTCCAAACTTGTAGAAGGAACAAAAAATGAATTTGTAAGCAGAAGATAAAGCTAATCACAAAGCTCTTTTCCATAACCTTACTGTTATGTCTTCGCAACATTTATTTGAAGCGTTTCAACCTTTAAGCCAAATCGGGACCTGGATCAGATTTTTGGTCATTCGAAGCCGATTAAGTCGCTCATTTCTCCCTGCTTTCGTCCAACTTGTTGATAAATCAGTTAAGGATAACTTACAGTTTCTTGCTTGGGTGTCTTTGGACCTTCTACTCACTCATCCCACTTCTGACAACCATGTTATGTTTTCACAACATTTATTAGACGTACAGGGCGTAGATCAACATGGCGGATCTGTGAGAGCTAATTCATTTACATAAAGCATGTGGTGAAGTGAATCACATGACATGCACTGTGACAGTTACCTACAGATTTAGAGGACACCTGTAGCATGCAGTCTCCACTGGATATGATTTTAAAAAAATGAAACAGAAATAACCATTCAATGAGGACTGAGTAGTAACACTCCTAGTTACTGCCACAAACAATTTGGCCTACAATTTCCTTATGAGGAGCTTTAACCAAAAATTCCAAATCAATCTGTCCTAAAATACTCCCCCCCCCCCACCCCCCATAAAAAGAGAAGCAATTGAAATAGAAATGATGATGATGGTGACAGTGATGATGAGTGAGCCCGAGAGGCCACTGACAGGCAATCACACCCCAGTTCCCTTCATCAATTACCCCCCCCCCCCTTATCCCCTAATGTATACCCCTAAAAAGTCTTTGTAATAATTTTCGCCATATCAAAGTTAAACATTACACATAGAGACATCCACTAACACGCCAAGTAGTAAATCAAACATTAGCCATCATTTTGTAATTGAGTGCTAATTCTTTCTCTAAAAATGAATCTCAAGTTCCTTCATAGAATTTGTTATATCCATGTAGTTATTGCGAGGTCACCTTCAAACTCGGCTTTGCCTGTTTTCTCTTTTAGCTTTCAATCAGCTTGCTTGGGGAATGCAAAGGTAATGATCTTTGTGGAAACTGTTGACAATGTTAAAGTTATCCAAGTGGTTTTTCTGCCCAGAATTCCTTGAACATTGCTTTTGAGAGTGATGTATTATTCAGTCAGTGACACAGGCATACTCAGAGAAAAGAAATTCAAGTTCTCCTAACAGGAGTTGAACCTAAGACCTTCCCATTACTAGTTTGGATACTCTACCACTGATCTACTGGAGACTCATGGAAGCCTATGACCATTAAAGTAGAATTGGTAGAAATCAAGTTCTTCTTTCACTGTTCACTTTACATAAAACCTGTCCATTATTTTCTTTGTCTTTTGCTACTGTTTCAAACCATTAAGTTGAACTTTGTTATTCAATCCCAACTTACTCTGGTACAGTGCATAGTTTGTTACTCTGCAGTGCTAAAGTGATAGCCTCATGAGAATAATGACTACAGTAGTTGGTTTTCTCAACTAAATATTTGTTACCACTCCCCCACCGACACAGCGCCACAGTTCTTTAGAAACTAATACCCCTACATGTACCTCATGAGAATAAATTGGTTTGGAGGGTGTCTTCTTTGCTGTGTAAATGTTTGCCTAAGCTGATGGAGACCATATGTTTATGTTTTTAAAAGCTGCAGACTGCTGCAATGCAGACCCAGGTCTTGATGGAGCTGTTCAAGCTTATGAGGAGTGGCTAGTATGAATGATATTAACATTGATGCTTTTCTCTGAACTTGTATCTATGGCTGCAGTGTTAATATGTGTGCGTCAATTGTCAACCTGAGCTTTAGGATTAAAACTTAACCTAGGTCCCTGTTTCACTTCTTGAAAGCATTTCCATTGCTTTATTTAAGGAAGAATTTGAAAGCGGCCAAATGTTAGGATGAAAGAGATTTATGCCAATCTGTATTATAAAACCATGAACCAAAATTTATAACCCAGCACTATTCCTAGGTCATCCTAACCCTGGTTTTAACATAAAAAATTATGTCCCTTTTGGGCAAGTTGACAAATACTATCTTGCGACATGTGATTGATATATCTTCCTGGTATTTTTATGTATTTTTCATATGTGTGCAATTCAGTTGAAGGGCTGAGAGGATAATTCAACCTATATTGCTTCATAGATTTCTTTTTGTTGTTTTGAGTCTGATTCACCAGTTTCTTTAATGTGGCCTTCCTTCAATCCCTTCAGCAAATGTTGCCTTTTATGTTTTATCCATTGCTTTGCACTTCGTTTTGTGATGAAAACAAATCTTCCCCATAATCATGGGTTTTTTAACAGCAAATGAACAACAAAAAAGCGAAGAGAGGGCGGGACAACATTTTGTAAAGGAAATGAGGGTCACAAAAAATATGCAAAAAATCGGCAAAACTGAGCCAAAACAAACGACGAAATGTAATCAAAAAGGCTCTGTAGTTCTGTTATGCCCAGAGCTCTTCAATATTTATTATGAACAAAAGCCTAATGTTGTTAGATAACCATTCTAAGCTATTCTAAGCAAACTAAGGTTCAGGGGCAAATCTGCACTGGCTTATTTTAAAGCCAGTTTTTTTTTATGACCATGCACATAATTGAACTGTCAAGTACAGTGAAACCCCGTTTTATGGACACCCGCTTAATATGGACACTTGTTATTACAGACAGTTTTCTTGGTCCCCCTTCTCCACACATTCTCCTTAAAATTAACCCGCTTAATAAGGACACTGTAATATGGACACTTTTTCTGGTCCCATGTCCGTAACAACAGGGTTTGACTGTACATGTACTTTAAAGGAAGGCAGGTTTGCAAGGTACTGTGCAAATTTAAATGATCAACATAACTTATGGACTGAACCATATAACTTCCTCTACTTTTAATCTTGATTCTTGTAGGAAAAAAGCCAACAAGATGTCACAGAAGTCAGAAAGAAGGTTAATGAGTGTACAGATGCCATCACTACAGCATTGGCAAGTTTGCAGTCGGTAAGGCTTTGTGAATTCTCTCGTAGTTTTTAATTTTCTTAACAAAAGTTTTCTATTCATTAAAAGGGAGATTTGAACAGGTCGTTCAACATTGTTGAAAGCTTGTTGAAAACGTGTTGAATCAAATTTAAATTGGTTTAAACTTCATTCAACATTGATTTGACGTGTCCTTTGCACTTGAAAATGTTAAATGGTGTTGAAGCCGTTTGAACACTCCATTCAACATTTGTCCAACATTGCCCAACGTCCATTCACTTTTGTTGAATGAATGTTGGTCAAATGTTGAAACTGTTTAAATGGGTCTAAAATAGCAATCATCTACATATTACAATAAATAAATTATTATACCCCAGCTACCTTAAGACTCCCAAGGAAAATGGAAAGTTTTCAATGATAGTGTGGGGTTTAACTGTACACCATGGTACAAACATCCGTCTTGTCAGTGCTCACAGTCTGTACGACTATTTATACAACTGGCCATTCTCACTTTTTGTTGCTGTTTCTTCTCAGTGAGTGATTGGTTTTGGAACCGTAGGCCTTGCTGGTGCAAGTTTTCCTCTTAATAAAAGAAACTGAGCTTACCACTGATCACAAAAATGGCCCATTTGAGTTTTGAAGGGCTATATGATGTTGTGTGATGAGGAAGTTAATTTCCAGGGAACATCATGTTAATTACTGTTCTTTTAATAATTCTGAAATGGCATTTTCGTTTTGGTTCATTTTGTTGACTGCCAACAGGTGCTGAAGTTGTCAACAGACAGTAGTGATGCAGGTGATAAGCACATAGCATTTGGTGACCTTGATGATATGATTGCTGCCTTGTCCTCTGCCGCACAAGAAGAGATAGACAAGTCCAAGGTACAACATAAGGTTCTGTATTCTGTGTGGTATCCTTTTCACAGTTAGATTCATTTCTTTAGCTTTGACCTTTTCACTCCAAAAAGTATAGATGAGTGGAAGTGTCTCCCCCGAGGAGATTGTTAATGGACATTCTTTAGAAAAATCCTAGAATCTTAGAATGTTGGATCTCACAGGTTTTCTATCTCCAGTTTCCCATCTTGTGCAGAGTTGTATCTCGCCGGAAGTGAAATTTCATTTTTTTTAGGCCTCAAATGCAGAGAAGAAAAATCATTAGGGGGAATTTTGTCGATTTTCTTGGGAGAACAGCATGAAGATTTGATCAAGCAAATGCAATTTCTGTCATTTACAGTTTCAGTTTCATGGGAGTTTGAATATAGTGAAACATTATTGAGCAAACTCCCACTGATTACTAGCTGGAGGGATAAAATGCTGGCGAATAAAGTGTTGTGGGGAAATGTTCCCAATTTCATCTTTGGAACATTCAAAGAATTCCACAACTTTTGTCTGAATTTTTGATAGAATCCCACATTGAATTTTTTATTTTTTATTTTGGCTGTTATTGTTTTCAGATATCAGAGGATAAACAAGCAAAGCAGATAGCTGATTTGGCAAAGACAGCTCTCACTGCTGAACATAGAAGAGAAATGGCAGATATTCAAGCACTGAGGTAAAATAGAAGTACATTCATTGATGGAAGGGCTTCAGTTTAGAGAGGATTAAGTGGTGTTTTTTACCAAAGTGAATAGGAAACTTGCCCAGTTTTCCTTGCAATGCAGTTATTTCTACCTCAAAACAGTGCAGCGACAAAATGCATACACTGTACATATTTGTTTATTTATTTATTTATTGTTTGGCAAGATGGTACATGAAGTTACATTAAATAAGAAAAGAAATATAAAAGCATAACTTAAGTTGATTCAGCTCTTGCAGGACAAGAAACGTAAACCATTGCTTGTATCATATTAGCATACATGTATAATGTTATCTTGTATAGATGTACAGCTGTAGTGTAATGTTTGAATAACTATTTAAACTTAGTTTTGAGTAGCATTTGCACTGCAGTAACCATATTTGTATATGATTGTTGTTTTCTGAATCTTTTATTAGAGACCACTTGGTGACAAAGTACAAAAACCTTCAGGTTGGTTTAATGTACAGTTAACTGTAAGAGTACTGTGTTAATCACTGATTGTTTGTCTTGCAACTGCTTATCTTTGCATATACTGCGATTTTCTCTCTTTTATCAATTTTTGAATTTCTTCTCTTTCACTTCCAAAGTGATTTTACCAGAAAATGCTTGGATGTGTGAGTTGAAAGAGAAAAAAACTGAAGAAAAGGAAGGAAAACAGAATCCAAATTGGGAGTTGAACCATGACCTCCCACTCACCCAATGGTTGATGCAAGGGAACTGTCCCCTCCCCCCCTCACCCCACCCTCCTTTATGCCCAGAGGGAAGAATATTGTTTTCGATTCTGAAACACTTTTACATACTCTTGACTCCACCTTTGTAAGTGCGAGGTGTCCAACCACAGTCAGTAGTTGCCATATCTCAGAGTTCTTAATAAGTGAACTGTGGTCAAGTGGTTTACATGATGTAGTTGAATTTATATCATCATTTTCATTCCTTGCTTTAAAATATATTTGTTCATCGTATTATTTGCTGTACTTGTTACCACAGGCCGATATAATTCCTTGGCTTGGATCTAAACCTGATGTGAAGAAGATTGGTGAAGTAAGAAGAGTTATCAAAAGTCTGCGCTCAAGGCTACGTCACAGGCTGGCAGACAAAAAAGACTTGGAAGAGGTTGGTTGAAAGTGTTCAGGGAGAGAACTCGGTTGACCCTTCAAACCCCACAGTGCCTGCTCTAATTTGATCATTTTTGCCCCTTTGCTTTTGTTTTCATGTTCAGGGTGATGAGCTGGAAAGTCCTGAAGAACTCCAAAAGGTATTTACTTTGATGAGAATGTGATTGGTTCCCTTACGATGAATCTAAATCTCCTGGCGTATCTTTTTGCTATCGACTTTGCGTCCTTTTGACTTTGCGTCCTTTGATTATCTCGCCATGTAGTCATACTATAATCATACTTAGGCTGAGGCCAAATAACATGTAAGCTTTCTAGTTTCTTTTAAGTCTCCTCACCACTTTTTCATGTGCCGTGTTGTAACTTCTTTGGTGCGACCTTTAACTGGGAAAATACTGTGGTTTGTTTATAGGTGGAGAGTGACATTTCAGACATCTACCTACATCTTCACGAAAGTTTTGAGGAAGAAAGTGAATGTTTGGTAAATCTGTACCCTCCTTATGTAAATATTTTATGATGACTGCATGCAACATTAGTTAGCGCCAATACATGAATGTGAGTCTTAATTTGCTCATAGGGCCTATCGCGTAAAAAGAGTTTAAATGACATGAAACAAAGATGTTTAGTGGGTGTAGTTAACAGAAATTTGAAAATAGGGAAAGGAGCGTGCATAAAATACGCTGAAATGACCTATCCAATGTGGGGCACAGAATTTTGCTAAGGAAGAATATGATCCTATTACAAAGAGATAAGACGTTTGAATATCTTTTTGTACCGTGATCATTTGAAATCGTTTGAAGTTGACTAGCTACAAACCAGATCTTAATTTGTGTATCAGAAGAAAAAATAGTTGCCTTCGGTTTCTTTTGTGAAAGTGGATCCTTTAAAACCTACAAAGCGGATCTACGAAGTTATCATAGACCAATTTCTAGGATAAGCCCTGAAACCCAGGCGAGGGCCTTGTTGTTGAAAGCCCGACAAAGCTAATCCTGGGTTAACATGAATTTTGATTCAAGTTTAATTACCAGTTGATGAAGATTCTTCAAAAAGATTTTTGTCGCATAGTTTTGACTTAGACGTTTCTTTACCATTAGCTTGAAATTACCCTTATAATTCTCACATTGTCACGTTTCATGTTCATTTTGTTGTCACCATTTATCATAATTAGCATTTTTGTCTACTTATTATAAATTCAACTTCCAACGCTCTGTATATTAACCAATTGAAGATGACAGAAGTCTCTATCGAAACATGTTTGTAAACTTAAAAGTTTTGTCGTTTTCTTCAATATTAAAATTAGCTTTAAAAACATTTTTAACGAGCGAGATGAAAACCTCGGTTTATTTTTAATGGGGATTTAGCATCGAACAACCGGACCTGATGCTTTTGTCTCCTTTACTAGGCTGATTTGGCTAAGTCGGCATCAGAACACTTTCCTGAACTTCCTATAGCTCACCCAGAACTGGGAATTTCAGAATATTTGGTGAGTATGGTAATGATTTCTTTTAAGCGCTCCCCTTTAAAATAGCCCAATTTCGATATATTAAAATTCAGCCTAAAACAATAAACTTCACTGCGAGGCTCCTAGGAATTAACCCAAATAAACTCTACAATTTATTCCCCAGAGCCTCAAAGTGATGTTATTGTTTCAGGCTGAATTTTAATATATCGAAATTGTGCTATTGTCTCCGTAATGAGGGCCCTATTCCATTAAGTTCCCCCCTACACTACTATGGGTCCCTATGGAGTGTCACGTGATTGCTCCTTATGGGTCATTATTTGAATACGCTTCCCTGCTTAGTGAGTTAAGTGGCTGGTTAGGGTAGCTTTCTATATGTATTTACCTCTTAATATCAGTTCTCTACGTACCGTAAGAAGTCGCATTATGTTCAATGAAATTAAAAAATAGTGTCATTCAAATCAATCAGTTTATTTTTGCATGGTGCTAGAATACATTTCAAACAAACTGCCCAGAATAGATGCCTACACAGACAGATGAGAAGGCTTAGTCTCGCGTCGACAAATCTATAAACTACAGTGCCCTGAAATGTAGCTGTCTCTTAGCGCAAAGAGGCGGCTAACATTATATGGCATAGCGAAGACCGATGATTTGCAGGAATTATAGTTCCAGCACATCACTGTCGTCTTCTGTTTAACCAACTTTCGACACTTTACTCAGATGAAGATACATCGGTCGTTTTCAGTTTAGTAGGCAAATAGCGTTTGTGGACGAACAAGTCGTCTAAGACAGAAGTAAAAGTTGTGGGATTTCATTTTCAGTGGACTGGGTCTTTATTTAATAAGACGATCTCATACTTAAAATCAAACGACTTTACGTCCATATTGTAGCCATTTCGTTTCCGCGCTAAAATGACCTGTTCCTCATAGTTAATTAAAAGGCAATGGTTATGAAGCCTGACAAATTTCTTTGTTATATGTTTTTGTTAGCATTTTTGGCATTGACAGTGCTCAGTCGACAAATTAATTTTGAAATGTGTTGGAGCAACTGACCAATGGAAACGTTCGTGTCAAGATATTTAATTGTGGTGTGAACATTCAAACAAAGGATTGTGCACTATCGTGGCCCTTCCGACATAAATTGCAGCACTATTGTTTTCATGGCAAAGTTTCATAACCAGTCCCTCAATTAACTATGATCTTGTGTCATTCTTCTAGTGTGAAATTAGCCAATTTGTTGGTACTAGCCTAATAGTTGTTATTCCGTTATACAGGAGTCAAATGGGCTGGTGAAACCAGGAAGGGAATTGGAACATTATCCACGCCATGATTCTGTTCCATACCTTAGTTACGACAAGTGCTCTGTTATCAACACGGAGTTTGCTGGAAGACCTTGCATATTAAAGGTATACCGTCATGTTATTCACAGGAAACATATGCTGTGACGACGGCGACAAGAACGGCAACGGCAATGAGAAGAACAGAAAGCAAAATCGAAATAGTGGCTCAGTATTTTGATGCATTTCTTTTCATCTTAGGATGTTGAAATGGCCACACAGATTAAGGTTCTAAGGTAAACAGTGAATGCAGGACGCCGGTGAATTATCCTTTCTCTTTTAGAACTTGAACGCAGTCCCGGCGTATTCAGCTTCTAAACACTTCTTCGAACGGGCTTGAACAAATATAAAATTTAATCGTTGATAACTTTAAGTTTTTAAGTGATGTTTCCTACAAAAAAGGCGCAAAAAAAAAAAACAACAAAAAAAAAAACAAAAAAAAAAACAGGCTTAGTGGGCCAGTTATTAAAAGACAGTTTAGACGGTGTTTAACAAAACCACGTTCTAAGCCAATTTTGCTAACGGTCATATCTAAACATTAGGGAGCTTAAGCAACGACGACGGCAACGGCAACGAAAGCTTCACCTGAAAATATAACTATATTTCATTTGTGCTACTTCGCGATTATTTCAACTCGTTCAAATTTTCAATTTTCAAGTTTCATGCAGAGTGGTTTTCAACAATAGGCATTGTTTCATTTGACATGGATTGTTATTCATGTCTGGGGTGAAAACAATAGCTCGCCAGCTCTGAACGCGCCATTTTCAAATAAAACTACGACCAACAATTTTCAAACTGAAAAACATAAAGGTTCCTCGTGACCAATTTTCGAAATTAAAACGGATTCTTTTCAAGGAAAGACTCGTCTGCCATTTGCCGTGCGTGAAAGTCTAGTAGATATGTTAGTTTTCCGAAAATAGTTCTCCAAAATGACTGTCTATACGAAAATTTGCAAATTTTACTGTATATTCAAGTGGAAAAACATAAAACTTCTACTTTCTCAATTTCATTCTTTTTTAGTGCAAATTGTAGACTAATCCTTGATTTTCAAGAAGCCGTGCGTGAGCCTTGAGATTATCATTTCTGAGACTCGAGAAAGTGAATTTTGTGAACCCTAGTTGCCTAGTTTCGGCCCATTCTTCTCTAATTTATAGCTCTTCAAAGCGCGATCGCATTCGAATTTGCCGCTTCAGTGGCTATGAATTATTCATGAAGTCCAGGCATTCTGCGCGATGTGACAAAAATGGCGAACTATCCAGGAACCAAATTGGTAGGAGTGGCGTACAACGTAAAAAGGAAATGATTAATTCACGGCCGTCGTCCGTTGACATTCTCCACAAAACCTTAAATGTAGTCATTTCACGTTGTTGTTTTGCAGCGGACGGCAAATTGTTTTTGCTCATTCAACCTATTGTTTTGCCGCGTTCTTGTTGCCGTTGCCGTCGTCGTTGCTTAAGCTCCCTAATGCCTACTACCGACGGTAACAAGAAGGCTTGCCGGGCGTTCCATACTAGAAATCTATAAACCACTTATAAACAGATTTAGAGGCCTACTGATTGTTCTAAGCCAGGGGCCAAGTTAGACTCCAATAAGTTGGCCTAATGAGTGTAACTGGGCTTTATTTATGCTTTACAAGGTTTGGTCCAATTCCATTTTTGTTTCAGCCCAGCGTCAACATCAAATAACCTTTTGAGGAAACGTTAATACACAGCTTTGGATTTTCCTTTCTTTTGTTGAGCACCATTACCTTGAATTCAACTTTTCGTCAATCAAATGGCAGATTAACTTTTAAACACAAGTATAAACAGAGAGAAGATTATGGATACAAGTAGTGAGATCAAATTTGCAGTAATAAGTTCAAGAATCCTCTCAAAGAAAGAACTCTTGGATCTTGGAATATTCAGACTGTTACGGGTTTACCCCTGTACTGTCGTCTGGTTGTACTAGTGATTGTACTGTTGTTTTACTCTATAGGAACTTAGTTTGGATAGAGAGATGGGTGACAGTGTAACACTGCAGAACAGAGCTATTAACTTCAGCAGGGTTAATAATCCCTTTCTGGTTCCGCTCCAGGCGTTCTTCGTTAAGGTATTTGGTAGATTTAACTGCTACGTAAACTACAATGTTAGATGCTGTTCATAATTTCAATAAGATATGTCCTTGCTGTAAAATACGATAGTAAAATCACAAACTGCAAGGCAGCGCCTTCTTTTCTGCTCCTACGGCCAAGTTACCAAGATGTTTGGCTTGGCCATGATTCCTACTAATCGTTAAAGCTAAGAGCTAAAGCTATGTGAATGAGTATTTTATTTATTTATTTATTTATTTATTTGTTTATTTATTTATTTATTTATTTATTTATTTATTTATTTATTTATTCACCACGACATACAAGTAGAGTAGAGTAGAGTAGAGATTGCTCTATTAAAATTTCGAAATATTAGTGTTTCTAAAACTTCAATTTCGTAGTGTACAGTATTGACGTCGTCTTGGAATCTTGAATTTAATCTTGTGCAAGTTTTTTTCTGAAGCACTATTCAGAACAGGTATTTTAAATTTACCGTGACTTTATGGCTAGCTGCGCTGAATGCATCTAATTGAGAACTTCTGACATTTTCTTCATCGGCCGACAAAATTCTCGTCCACTGATTCATTCACAATAACCTGCAACAAGTCAACAAGATAGCAAATGCACACCACACATGCACCAAAAATCTAAAACACAACCAGTTTGGATGTGTGTACGTTGGACCGGTCTAACATACTCTTAACAGATCTGTTATAATGTATAGGATAGTAAAGACTCGTGGAGACTCGGAGACCATTGCTGAGGCAAAACGTTGGGAATGACTTTTTTTTCACCATAATTCCGCGTTTCCGTTTGTGCTTGTTCTTTTGTTTATTGAAATGATTACAATTCTTTGCCTTCGTTGCTGTTCTCCGATAGGGAAACAGGGCATTTGTTCAAATGCCTCTATTGATGAAGGTTGAAGAATGGCTAGCATCTAGCGAGTGTTCATCCGAGGTAAGCTAGTTAAGATTGTTCTTTGAAAGATAATTTAGTCTTAACCTCATTGAAACGGGGTGTTTTTGTTTGGGTCTTCTGTAGTCTCTGAACTGTGTCATTAAAACTTTAAGCATGCCTGGTGTGACTTTTTCTGTTTCTGCAAACGGATGGTAGAATTCCGTGATGAGCATTAAGTGTCAGCCTTTTAGTTTAGGAACTGATTTTTCTTCCTTTTGCCATTCTCGTTGTTACACAAGCTTTTAAAATATGTTTGCTTTGCCATGATATCGAGTAAAACCTAGATGTGAAAAGGTATTGAAAAATGGGCTGTTTTCAGGTGGAAAGCTTAAGCAAGACTGCCAGATATCGAGTTACGTTAATTAACAATTATTCGCTGAAGGCGAAGTAAATATTGGTGAATATTCGTCGAGGGGAATATTCACCAATATTTACTGAGCCTGAGGCGAATAATTGTTTTAGTATAATTACTCAGGTGATTATCAGAGAAAAACCTGAAAAACAAGTACCGTCCGAAAAATGTCGATTTTGTTTGCTTGTTTCAAATCGTCACGCGTCAATGAACAGAGACGCGCAGTCTGCCGATCACATGCTCAATCGAAATCACATGCGCAATCGATAAACTGCACACGGCCTCAAGCAGAATGTCAGTATTCTTTAACTGCCGCTTCATTGAGACGAAGCACTGACTTCTGTGAATGAATGTTGGGTTTCTCCGACCCGTTTACCAAAATAGATAGAGATAAACCAGGCTGTTTGGTGTAAAATTCGAGCCGGGATCACAAGTGTTAGCGATAGCATTTTATTGCACAATTTCTTGTTGACATGATGGCTTCGCCGGTTAACGCACGTTTATAAATTGCCCTCGAAGATAAGCTGCTTCAGGTAGGAATTAAGTCATTTGTTGGCTTCACTAAACAAGTACACGGTTGTCACAGATGAAATATTTTGTTGTGAGGCGGTGACTTAAGATGGTGGTCGAGAGTTGCTCGAACCGACAACAAACTACTTTTCTTTTCTCTTCACTGAAACGTAAACTTACAGAGACATTTATTCATCTTGTTTACTTCCGTGCTTTCAAATTCTGTCTTAAACTCGTTTTGTTTGTGAAATCATTCTGTTAGTAAAGAAAATCTTGCTCGAATTTAACGTAAGTCGTTGTCTTCATTTTAAGTCATCGAGATCGACAACATGCAATTTACAAGGGTTTTTTTTTTATTACAATTAGCAAAATTTTCATCTCTTGCCTTCGAAAAGTATCACCTCGGACTTAGCTGCATCTTTAGTGCCTTTCGGAATTGCATTTTCTTTCATCCTACTTACTTCTTTTTCAGAAATCTCAACAAATAGCTAAGCGGCCATTTTGAAAGTTAGTGTTCCTGCTATAATCACCTCGCGCGAGGTGATTATAGCAGGATATGACGCAATAGATCAACAGAATCTCTATAATCACCTGAGTAATTACTAACAGCTGATAACCGAAAAAAAATATTAATAACAATTGATTATGATTAGCGGCTACTTTTAGGCACCGAGTGGATATGTGTAGTAGGGTATTAACAAAGGTATTCCAGGTAGATGCCAGAGCGTAGCGTTAATTACTTCAGTAAATAGTTTTTTTTTTGTGGACTGCAGTACAGCATCCTTTGCACGTTTGCAGGACGTAGCTCGCGTGTTAAGAGATGTCTTTGAAGGCCTACATGCACTGCATACAAACAACGTTTGCCATGGGTGTGTAAACCTTGAGAGTTTCTTAGTGGAGGACGTGGATGGGCAGTTTAGAGGAAGGCTGGGCTTTTATCCTTTCAACAACCCGGTAAGATTGAAGTTGTTGTTTTTGGTGTGAACACTCGCTCGAAGCTGTTTTTTTGCGACAGCTGTCTTACATTCCAATCCTAGCAGTATGCAGGATGTTTGTCCCATGAATCTAGTTTAATGGCCTTAGCTCCCACGAGTCTCCTGTAGCTCAGTTGTAGAGCATTCGAACTAGTAATCGAAAGGTCTTAGGTTCGACTCCTGATAGGAGCCCTCGATATTTGTTATTCCTAGTTTGCCTGTGTCATTACTGAATAATACATCATTCTCAGCTGTCTTATTTATCTTCATTTTTGTTGCACTTCCTGAGCTGTGCGCGTCAGAACCGTATGTTACGTTACAGCAAGTTTCTTGTTCGTCTTTTTTCCAGCAGTGCAGCAAAGCTCAGGATATGAAGCTGTTTGAGAATATAGTTGAAACGGTGGGTTAAACTCTATCTTACATGTTTTTTTCTTGAAATAACAATTTCACGGATTTACGTTTTTTTCCTACTTTTTTTATGATGACATTTTTTGCTTCGTCATTTTCAGTTGAACTTTCCAAACAAGGATCACACGATAACTCTCTCAGAACTGACAGAGGTTTGTAAAGCATTTCATTGTTTACGTCGGACAACAATAACACGCGCGTGACCCACCGCCTTCAAACGAGGCGGATAAAGTTGGTGGACGTCAATCAAAGAAAGTCTTTTGGAATTATTGAATTTTTGACAGAATGTTAAGGTATTGGATCTAAAAACTTGGCTATGAAAGAACTCTCAAATTAAGCAACAATCACCATTTGTAGCTAAGAAAAAACGGCGTGGAAAGACCTTCCATTCATGTTCATTTTAAAGAGTTTTCGTTTTTGATTTAGGAACTACAGAGGCACAAACAACGCCTACTTGAAGCGGAAAGAATGTGTTGAAGTACTTCTACCACTAGAGAGTTTGGAGCATACACTGTATGTACTTCAAAAGAGACGTTTTGCTCTTAAACAGCTGGCGATATTGTTCTTGTTGGATGTATTGAAATGACAGGGATCACTTGATTCTACTTCACCAGAGTTGTGTAATTAAATTTTAACCATGCAAGTTAACTGTGAACACAGTGTCACAGCCGTTCATTCGACGATTTTTTTTACGCAGCAGGACGTCGATTCGCAATGACGATTTTTAGCGCAACGACGTTGCGCAAAAAGTTATATTCATGCCGATGGGTTCGCAGATGGTTTTCAGTGTAATTTGTACGGTGCTTCCACGTTGCCAGGTTTTGAATCAGCTCTAAAAACTTGCCATGTGCTGACGTTCGACAGTTGGCCGGAAAATCTTCCGCTTCCCCATGTAACGTGTCATCAATTTTCAGCCGACATTGTTGAACTAAAAATCATCGTTGCAAATCGTTATGTGTAGCATCACCTCAAGGAAGTAAAAGACGCGCGCACGCAGTCAACAGAACAAGATGAACCAAATCAACTTTGACACGTTTTTTTTTTTTTCGTGGCTATACGGAGTGAGAAAATTGCGTGACAAAGACGGCCAATCACGCCGATACGGATTTTATGGAAATACTTTGGATTGTAAATTTCTTGAAGAACAACTGCGCCGTTGCAGTTTTTATTTAAACGTTGTTACTTTGTTTCTTTCTCGTTGATGTTCTGCTGCAGTTGCAGTTGTTGTGAATTTCGCTGATATCGTTCAGTTAGTTTGATTGTTATTCTTGTTACAAATAAATTATATTTGATATTTTTCGTTGCACTTTTGTATTGGTTTCTGTAGATATTTTCTTTTGACGTTGATATCTTTCATCGCTGAAACTGATACCACTATGCCAATGAGATGTTGATAATAAACGATGTTGTTGTTACTGTTGTTGTTGTTTTGCAAGCGTTGTAAACTAAATGGTTGTTTGTTGTGGAGCTCGTTGCATGCGCACCATATACTGGTCTTTCTTTATATGAATCTCCCACTATGAACTTCATTAGGGACTTCAAGCTAATAACGAAGGAAGCGCCAATGAAAACGGTGATTATCCTAACTGGTTCTCTAATGAAGTTAATCAGGCGTCGTTCATTGGGATATTTCTTTGCTTGTCGTTTTGTTTGTTTGTTTTTGTTTTTGAAGTTCCAGTTTAGCAAGGCCAAGGGGTGGTGGGAGGGGAGTGGAGGGGTTAGAGCGTGCACGTAAAGTATCGACAGTACGCGAAATAACTTAATTTTCGTCGGACTCTGCATCGGTATTTGGTTTGGGCATGGTTAATAGGAGGAATGCATTTAGCTAACGACTGGTTAATATATTCGACTTTCTGTGAAATATTTCTGTATTTTTAATAATTATTGTGCACAAACAAGTAAGAATCAATTTTAAAATGTCACCAATTGTTGCAAAAAATTGTCTCGAACCTGGAAGTCCATGACGTATAGAGTTACAGGGTTCGAAGTCCAGTGGCAAACAATATGAGAATAACCAAAACTTCCCGGAAACATCAATCGCTTTCCATGTTTTTCTATTGTTTTCAGGCTACAGTTGGCTTAAGATAAATATATAAAAATTATCAATCAAATGCAGTGATTTTATGGTTGTCTTATACACGACACAAACAAGAATTCGTGAGCAACTTGTCTCCGGTTACAAAATTATTGAGTAAAATAAGCGCTTTCATTTCGGCGTTCTTGTGTTTCCAGTTACCATTGACCGTTTTCTTCGCACATTTGAGTAGTCATTCCGAACTGGACTAAATTTGCTGCGTCATAAAACACGAGACCTACTGTGAATGCAAAATTGCTTCTCATGGAAGTAGTTTTAAAGTGCCCTCATTTTTTATTTATTTAATCTTCTCACTTGAATCTACACATCACGTAAAGACCTTCTGCGAAAAAATGTTTCGATTTGCAGAAAACGCTTTTCTTTTACAATTATTTTAAGGACGGTGTCTACTTTTGTTACTGCCCATACGTTCTGCGCATCTCGAGATACTCGGGTTTCCTATCCGTGCCTGCTTATACAGGGATATTTTGCGCGGTTTAAAACTATGTGGAGAAAGCAGAACTTAGCAAATGCTCTTAGTATCCAAAAAGAATATTTGGTGTAACCATGCATTCTCCAGAGATAATAAACCTATTTGGAAAAAAAAAACAAAAAAACAAAAACCCAAAAACGGCCATACATTGCTTTGTATTTTACTGGATTTTATAACAATTGTTGCTTAATTATCTCTTCAAAATGCGTGGTTACCCCCAATTTTCTTTTAGGATTTCCATAGCCCTTGCTAAGATCTGCTTCCCCTGTATAGTCATGAAAGGTAAAACCACACATAAATACTTCTTTATTAGTAGGCACCATCCTTAAATCCAGTATTTTTGCGGTCTACCCGTGCGGCTGACTAGGAAGGCCGACGGACGTCATGTGACGCAGATTCAGGAACCAGCGCTAGAGTGTTGCAAACGAAGTGAAAGGAAAATAGCAAATGTTGGTATCTTGTTGTCGGTCTTTGTGTTATATCTGCAATGTGATCGTCTGAAGAGAGCTTGTCTGACACAGAAAGTGAGCAATATGAACAGCCTGGACGAAATTGAAGTCACGTGTTCCTTTATCTACGTCACAGATCCGAGAAGAAAAGAGAGAAAACTAAGTGTCAAGTGGTGATCTAAAATGGCGGCAAATTTGAAGGTTTTCGAAAATAATAAAAAAATTTCGTTTTGTCCAATGGCCAAATTTTTTGCGCAGAACATCTTTATGTGACTGTTGATTCAGGTGAGAAAATAAAACAAAAACTACCACTACTACTGCTGCTGCTGCTGCTGCTGCTACTATGAAACACAAAGCTTGCATGTCCATGTTGTAGCCTCAGGTGGACATGTTTTATTGAAGGCTTGTTTCAGTCAATTTTATGTTACAACTTATGTTGTTGATTAGTTTGCGTTACCTGTGATTTCTTCTAATGCGTGGTTCAATTCTTACGCTTACCACCACTCCCACCAGGTCTACTTTCCGTTGTCAACCCTGCCATCCCACGCTTACCGCAACCTCGTTCTAGGGTGGGGAGGTGAAATACCCTGGAAACGAGGATGGGCTTTCGCAAGCGGAAAGAGACAATATGTGAGAGTTCGTTTGGCCTGAGTAAGCTTTAAATAGAATGAAGAGAAGAACGCAAGCTTTTTTGCTGTACCCATGGACATTTGAACAGCTACGACCGATGCATTAGCTTGTTTTCCATAGCATCGAACCGCAAAAGGTCTTCGAAAGAGAAAAGTTCTTAACTATATCTTCTCTTATAACGATATCAGGATGCCTAAACGACAAATTTTGCCTTTGTTAATCGTTTTTTTGTTTCAGGTTTTGTTTGAGAAAATAGGATTTGAACCAAAGCTGTAAGTTACTGGATGCTAATTTTTCTCCGAGAATTGGCACGAAATGGAAAAGGTGGTCATTAGCCAAAAAGGAAGAAGAGTGCCCTAACAAACACTGCAAGATTTTGAATGTTTCGTCTGACCAACAGTTGATAAGGTAATTTGGCCAGACATGTCCAATATAGACAAACTGATACGGTCTGAAAACACAGCCTTACGATTCGTACGGTTGGATAAACTGATACGGTCTGAAAAAACAGCCTCACGATCCGTACGGATCGTAAAGACAATTTTCGGTCCGTATACAGTCTGACAATTGCATCTCCGGCATTACCTGAGCGACGGGTGAACGGTTTGACGATCCGTACGGTTTGTACAGATCGTAAAGGCACTTTCCGGTCTGTATACGGTCCGTAAAACGTATACAGTCTGACAATTGCATCTCATTTATACCTGAGCGACGGGTGAACGGTTTCAGTTGACGATCCGTACGGTTTGTACAGATCGTGAGGCACCCTTCGGTCCGTATACGGTCCGTAGAACTTATACAGTCTAACAATTGCATCTCATATATTACCTGAGCGACGGGTGAACGGTTTGACGATCCGTACGGTTTGTACAGATCGTAAGGGCACTTTTCAGTTCGTATACGGTCCGTAAACAGAATGTAAGTTGATAAGTAAACAAAATATACCTTGGGGGCTGATGCTGTAAAAATACAACAAACATATGTTTTCTTCGTTCTTTAGTGTGAGAAAGTAAATGATGCGTTTCTTACAAAACATTACAATCGGCTGGGTCCCGCGTTCTTTATGAATGCCGTTATGCGTCAGTACTGGTGGGACGAAATGATAATTGGGTCGATGCGGAAACCTGCATGTTTACCTCGTTTTATCAGCGTGAGCGACCAAATGATGCGTTTCTCGTTTAAACAGAAAATAAACTAGAAGTAAACAAAATATAAACTAGGGGCTGATGTTGTAAAATACAACAAATATATGTTTTCTTCGTTCTTTAATGTACTGAAGAAACTAAATGATGCGTTTCTTACAAAACAAAACCTTACAATCGACTGGAGTTAGGAAACGTGTTTTCCTGACGACTAATGCAGAATACTAAAGAGTAAATTTAGTATTTTATGGAAAACGTACACTGTACGGTAGTATTGGTCAATAACTTTAGTGACATTTGGTGGCTCCTAAAGGAGCCATTGTGAGAGATCATTTTGTAATGACTGTCTTTTACTTCGGTAACCCATTCAGGTACAGACGTTTGTTGGAGTCTGTTATAACAGCACAGGAAAACGTTGTAAACTCGGAAGAAAAGCCTTTTAATGCTTGAGATGTTGACTACGATCCTACATCTTACAACTGACGCTATAACACCTTTCCAGAATAATAAACTACATTGAAACTGCATAAATTACATTGAAGCATGCACGCGAAAGAATTTAACACATTATGACACTCTCTCTTTTATGAAAGAAAAAAGAAACTATACGCGTAAATGACGAAAGAGAGTCCTAAAGCTGTAGCAGTTCATGACTTAGGCACTTAGGCCAAAACATAGTCCTCGAGGTGTTTTGGGACTCGGCGGACGCGTTGAGATCTTCTTAGCTCGGGTGCTTCCACAGGAGCAGCGGGCGAATGAACTTCAGTCGCACCTTGGGACGGAGCTTCGGTCGCAGTTTGGGACGGCAACTCATTGGTTTCAGACACAACACCTTGAGGCTGTGGCTCGTTAGGCAACGCATCTCGAGTGTCAGCTGCAACAGGAGCAGATTCGTAGGTCCTCCTAAGATGAATCCTGTTCCTTCGAAGAACTCCTTGGGGAAGTTCCACTTCATACGACCTTTCGTCCAAACGCTTCTTAACCACACCTTTCTGCCATTCCTTCTTTCCAAACTGCCAAGGCTTAACCCTTACAGGATCGCCTTTCTCCAAAGGATCCAGGTCGCGGGCGCCTCTGTTGTAATAACGAGCTTGCTGTTGCTAGCGTAGGCGAAGCTTGGTACAGGTCATATCTTCATCAGCAACAGACGGCCTTAGCAAACCAGCAGACATGGGTAGAAGACTTCTTGTCCTTCTGTTAAGAAGGCGCTGAGCTGGGCTGATCTGAATTCCCGTAGGCGGTGTATTCCTATGGTCAAGTAGAGCAAGAAACGCATCTGAACTAGCCTTCTTACATTTCACGAGGATCTTCTTTGCCTCCTTCACTGCACTTTCTGCTTTTCCATTGGACTGACTGTGACGAGGACTGCTAGTACGATGATCAAAATCCCACTCTTTTGAGAATGTCAGCAAATCGCGAGACACGAACTGCGGTCCGTTGTCGGTGACAAGCTGTTCTGGAATACCGTGCCTTGCGAAGTGGGCTTTTAGCTTCCTGATTACATGCACTGACGATGTGCTTCTGAGGTGATCAAGTTCGAAAAAATCACTGAAATAGTCAGACGTCACCAGGTAGCTCTTTCCTTCTAACTCAAAAAGGTCAGCTGCAACGTACTGCCAGGGCCGACTTGGCGTCTCGTGACTCCTGAGTGTTTCCTTGGTCTGGCCTCGCTCGTACTCCCTACAGGCTTCGCAGGTTGACACATGATTCTTAATGTCACCTGTCATTCCAGGCCAATAAAGACACTCGCGCGCTCTATTAAGACAACCATTAACTCCCAGGTGTGAGTTGTGAATCCTCCTGAGTAGTTCGCCTCTAGCAGCTTTTGGGACTACCACTCTCTCTCCTTTGAAAATAAGCCCATCTTGAACGGACATTTCGTCTCTCATGTTGAAATACGGAGACACAACAGGTGGCAGGGCACTCTTATCTTCAGGCCAGCCCTGCTGAATAACGGCCTTTAAAGCTTGAAGGGACTCGTCCTTCTCTGTCTCACGCTGGATCTGCAGAAGCCTCGCTTCAGATATTGGTAGATAGTTCACCATGTTGATAGCTTCAAATTCCGCCTCAACTTGTGTACACGAAGGAAGATACGCTCTGGAAAGTGTGTCCGCCAAGAACATTCTGTTCCCTCGCTGGTATCGAATTTCTAAGTCGTACTTCTGCAGACGGATCATCATCCCTTGCAACCTCTTAGGAGCGCGGTGAAGCGGCTTCTTAACGATTGACTCTAAAGGCTTGTGATCAGTGTGGACGATAGTCCTTCTGCCAAACGTGTAATCATTGAACTTCTCCACTGAGAAAACAATCGCTAGCATTTCTTTCTCAATCTGTGCATAGCGGGATTCAACTTCTGTCAAGGCTCTGCTAGCGTACGCAATGGGATGCCCGTTTTGCATTAAGGCTGCTCCCAGACCACTTTGACTGCTATCACACTGGATTTCAAGCACCTCACCGGACCTGTAGTACGCCAAAACGGGTGCAGATACAATGAGACTCTTGACATCATTCCATGCTTTTTCTTGCAGATCATCCCAACACCACACCGCATCTTTATGGGTAAGATCACGGAGAGGCTTCATAACATCTGACAGATGAGGAAGAAAGCGACTAAGGTAGTTAACCATTCCATTTAGCCGGAGTATGTCGTCTCGCTTCTCTGGGCGTGGCATCTCCACGATCGCCCTTACTTTCCCAGGATCTGGTTTTAAGCCCACGGTGGTTAGCAAATGTCCATGGAATGGAACCTCCTTACACTTAAATTCTAGCTTCTGACCGTTGAGCTTGATGCCCTTCTGCTGACACTTGCTCATGAACACCTCCAGATTGCTGTCATGATCGGCCTCATTCGTACCATGGATCAGAACATCATCTGCGATACACTTAACACCAGGAAGACCATTTAGCTCTTGGTGGAGACGCTTCTGAAATATCTCACCCGAAACGCTGAGACCAAAGGGTAAACGAAGCCAACGATACCTCCCATATGGTGTAGCGAAGGTTGTGAGCATGCTAGATTCATGATCTAGCTCCAAATGCCAAAAGGCTGACGCTAAATCGACTTTAGTGAACACACGTGCATCTGTGAGATCAGGCAGCAGATCATCAATGACAGGGATTTGGTAGTGTTCTCTCTTCAAAGCAACATTTAAAGGTTTCGGATCGATGCAAATACGCAGCTCACCAGACTTCTTTACAGCAACCGCTATCTGACTAACCCACTCGGTCGGTTCTTCTACAGGAGCAATGACCTTTAGACCTTCCAGCCTTTTCAGTTCCTCCTTAAACTTCTCCCGAATAGACACAGGCACTTTCCGGGCCGGAAGAATTACAGGCTTAGCGTCAGGATCAACTTGGAGATGCACTTTTCCAGGAAGTGTTCCAAGGCCCGCCTTATCGAAAACATCTGGATACTTGTCTATCAAACCACCGCTCACCTTCTCCACAACATGTACGAAATTCTCCTTGTGAATAGTCAACAACTTCATCTTCTCCGTTGTGTTTAAACCAAGCAAAGGTGTCAGATTTTCTTTAATGATCAAGAACCTGACCTTGAACTTCTCATTGTTCCTGGGATTCACGACTAACATAGCACAGGTGCCAACGGGCTTAACCTTGGTACAATTCCACATAACCAAAGTTTGCGAACACGGAGCGAGCTCCTCGCCTTCGGCATATCTGAGCCGTTGCACCGAGGCTTGAACCGGAATTTCCTTCATCTCCTGGCATCGTAGACGGTTTACGTTGTCGACGAAGAACAGAGAGTTAAACACACGCTGCCACCATGTTATAACAGCACAGGAAAACGTTGTAAACTCGGAAGAAAAGCCTTTTAATACTTGAGATGTTGACTACGATCCTACATCTTACAACTGACGCTATAACACCTTTCCAGAATAATAAACTACATTGAAACTGCATAAATTACATTGAAGCATGCACGCGAAAGAATTTAACACATTATGACAGAGTCTACAACAGATGGCTTTTCTGCTCGGCATTGTTGAGGACAAAATCGACTTGTCTTGCCCTCTTTTCTGCTTTAACTCTTGATTCCGCCCAGTGCTGCGCCAGCATTATCCATCTATCTTCTGATAAGTCTTGGCTCACAACCGTTACCAATGAGAAAGAGAGCCAACTTGAAGGTTTCGGTATCACCGATAGGTTTTCTCCAGAATATGAGCCGCATTTCTTTTGGCCACGATTTCAATGGAAAGAATGCGTCCCCGTCAATTATTCTGGCCTTCCTTCTTTCCTCCACTACTTCTGCTCGTGACAGTAAACGAGTTTCTTCTCGAGACAGACTTAACGTTGCCATCATGCGTCCTTTTGAAAAGAGCGCTATGAAAGCGGCAATCCTGCATCATGGTTTAAATACTCTCAATTACAATTTTGTCACCTTCCCTCGACAGAAAGGCGCTGATTGTTTGGATCAACAATTATTCAATGTAATCGCACTAGCTATTGTTAGTAAATTTGCCGCAAACAATTGGCCCGAGTCTATTCAAAAGGGTTCCCATCAACAGTATGAGATCCGAAGTCTACAAGCCGTTCGGTTTGCTGTTAGGTTGGCATAAGACGGAGTTTTTTTAATCCGCTTTATCAGCGCGCTGGCCAACACAAGTTTGATATAAGATGCCTAATTGAAAAAAGAAACCTCTGAATTTCACCTCCTTTTCTTCAATGTTCTTTCCTTTTATTTAATAAACAAAGGACTCGCGTTGCCCGGTTGTCCAATTTCTTAAAATAACAGTATTTATACCCTTAGCTTACGCACTTACAACTGCGAAAATAAAGGACACAACTTTCCTTTAATTATTTTTAAATTTCAACCGATCATGCTAAACTGTATAAGCCTCTGGCCAAGTATCATACGAACATCCGAGGACTGTATACGGACTCACATAAGACGTTTAAATATCCTAAGTGTCCCAAATGATATGCAATTTACGGACCGTATACGGACCGAAAAGTGACGGGTGTACATACTTTCACATATTATGTGATTGTTTCAACATACAGAACGAGTAAAAAATCGCCAACTTTGCAATATGTAAATTACAGTAAAAGAATTATATATTACAGATCGAAACTTGCGGCGAGATTTTGATCGGTAATAGATAATTTGTTTTTTACATATTGCAAAGTTGGCGAATTTTTACTCGTTCTGTATATTGAAACAATCGCATAATATCTGTTTGTCTGATCACCGAAAAGTGACTTTACGATCTGTACAGACCGTACGGATCGTCAAACCGTACAAGCCCCTCTCTGAGATAGGAAGCGGAAATTTTCTAAGTGTCCTTCATGAGATGCAATTTACGGACCGTATACGGACCGAAAAGTGCCTTTACGATCTGTACAGACCGTACGGATCGTCAAACCGTACAAGCCCCTCTCTCAGATAAGAAGCGAAAATATTCTAAGTGTCCTTTATGAGATGCAATTTACGGACCGTATACGGACCAAAAAGTGCCTTTACGATCTGTGCAGACCGTACGGATCGTAAAGCCGTTTTTTCAGACCGTATCAGTTTGTCTATATTGGACAACCCTCAATTTGGCCACCGTAAAGAGATTCTAATGGTGACGTTTCGAGCGTTAATCCATCGCTCTGACCAAGGGCTAACGCTCGAAACGTCAGCACTCGAATTATTATCAACTCTGTTGATAAAACCAAACATTTGGTTTCGCTCCCCCCCGCAGCACTACAGTTTATTTAGAAGCTTATTCCCTTAGCTGTAAGATTCTGCGCTAGTTTTTGCATTTCTTATAGAAATTTGAGCCACCTTCCTTGATGCTGGGTACAAAACTGTTTCCTTTTTTAAAACAGCATCGCTAAGGCCTGAGGGTACAAAGTTTAGTTGAGCTAGTATCTTCACCACCCATTACGAGCCTCCTTTGCACGACCCGTTTCACTTGTTTTCCTTATTTTGCGCGCATAATAGATTAATCTGATGAAACTGAATTCAGTGATAGACTAGAAGAGACGGCTGTCAGATTTAATAAACATGTAGCGACCTAGGACGCAGTGAAAGTCTACTGTAAGTACGACGTCACGCAGAGATTTAATCTTTGTGGTTCCTTGAGGCGTCTGTAATCTCATTCAATATGACAGAGAATGAACGGCTCATGTTATTCTCACTTCTTTCTTTGCGATCTGGACAGTGTTTTTGAATATCGTAACTCGATACAAAATTACCGCATTACTCCTCATATAAGAAGATGGCGAGGATAAATTCGAATTAAATAAGTCTGTGGCCTGCCAGTGCTTATGTACGTACCGTCTAATGAGAGGTACCAAGCAATTGTTGATCATACCGATCAAAAAAAAAAAAAAAAAAAAAAAATATATATACCTTTAATTATATAAAAGGGACGCGTCGGCAAATTACCAAGATTGTGTGACGCTTTGCTTGGCCGCGTACTTTGTTTTGTAATGAATCAACAAGATCGATTTGCGCGAATTTCGCTGCAATTGTATGATGAAAAAAGTATTAGCCTGAATTTCGTACGATGCGTCCTGTGCACAAAGCTCGGAAACTAATCGCCATCCTTTTTGACCGGGCCTTTAGATCTACTAGTTGTACATTCACTTCCGGAACACAACATTCCCAGCTAACGTTTCTATTGTTTTGCGATAAGCCGCTGGCTTTTCAAATTTGGATAATAACTATCACTGTGTGGAAACGCGGGCACATATACAAGCATCTCGCGTAATTATATTACGGCACTGTTTAGCGGGAACGAGAAGGAAGCGCGCCCTTCCGAAATTGTGACCGATCATGCCACGAAAGTCGCGTGGAAGTTCATTAGAGAAAAAAAAAAGGAAGATGCTCAAAGCAAGAAATAAAAGGAAGCGATTCCTAAGAGCCGCTAATGAAAGCGAAGCCGGACAGAACCTGAGAGACGTATTCTTCTGCTTTGAAATTGGCGCGTGTTAATTACGCGAAATGGTAGGCATTGAAACAAAGGAAATACAAGGGACAGAACCAAGGTAAGTCTCGCTTAGTCAAGAAGACGTAAGTTATCACAGAAGAGCATTTGCCTAGACAACCACAATTTTGAATATTCACGCTTAACATAAACGCGACCAACATGATCTTGCATTGTGCATCATCCGGGTTATTGTTCCGGGGGTAGGCGCCATAATATTCATAGTGTAGCAGAGCGGCCCTTAAAATTTATACGCCTGAACTTACAATGAAATGGAACAATCCATACTCACTTTCAGAACAGGGGGCACGACAAATTCACTTTGTGCTCGAAATGTCCAAATTGTAGATGTATTTTCACACCAGACAAAACCATAATGAGGGGACTATATAGAACACTTTTATCAGTGAGGTCAGTATTTTACAAAAAAGCAATAAAAAACACGCAACTATATAGCTGGTGAAGTAATGAAGGAAGTGACTATGAAGCAAACTCGTAAAAATAATTAAATGCAAAATAAAAAAATGCACAGCCAATGTCGTGGTTGATATCGGTGTCATGGTCTTGTGTAACAAAACAAATAACGCTAATACAGCAACTCAGCCTTTAATTTTTTATCCATCAGAACGGCGGGTGACGCACCTGATACGCTCTGATGTAACGTAAAAAACGCTAATACAGCAACTCAGCCTTTAATTTTTTATCCATCAGAACGGCGGGTGTCCCACCTGATACGGTCTGATGTAACGTAAAAAACGCTAATACAGCAATTCAGCCTTTAATTTTTTATCCATCAGAACGGTGGGTGTCCCACCTGATACGGTCTGATGTAACGTAAAAAACGCTAATACAGCAACTCAGCCTTTAATTTTTTATCCATCAGAACGGCGGGTGACCCACCTGATACGGTCTGATGTAACGTAAAAAACGCTAATACAGCAACTCAGCCTTTAATTTTTTATCCATCAGAACGGCGGGTGTCCCACCTGATACGGTCTGATGTAACGTAAAAAACGCTAATACAGCAATTCAGCCTTTAATTTTTTATCCATCAGAACGGTGGGTGTCCCACCTGATACGGTCTGATGTAACGTAAAAAACGCTAATACAGCAACTCAGCCTTTAATTTTTTATCCATCAGAACGGCGGGTGACCCACCTGATACGGTCTGATGTAACGTAAAAAACGCTAATACAGCAACTCAGCCTTTAATTTTTTATCCATCAGAACGGCGGGTGTCCCACCTGATACGTTCTGATGTAACGTAAAAAACGCTAATACAGCAATTCAGCCTTTAATTTTTTATCCATCAGAACGGCGGGTGTCCCACCTGATACGGTCTGATGTAACGTAAAAAACGCTAATACAGCAACTCAGCCTTTAATTTTTTATCCATCAGAACGGCGGGTGACCCACCTGAAACGGTCTGATGTAACGTAAAAAAACGCTAATACAGAAACACAGCCTTTAATTTTAAATGGTATGATGTGACAATGCAGTCACCAGTGTGGCCAGGCATCGGTCAATTGATATCGATCAGAATGGTGGATACCCCCCCCTTCCCCCCTTACATACACGCTCTAAAATAAAATGAAGTAATTTATTTCCACAAGACTGAAGGTTGTTATCCTTGTACAGTTTACTATAGCGTCGTTAATATGATGGAACAAGACAGAGGTATGCATATGCATGTACATGTCTATTCTTTTCTTCTCACAACTCCTGTCGCGCGTGACTTGTAGTGCGCGTTTTCCTCGCGTTTTGCGCTCGCCCGCGAAACACACACGAAAAATAACGCTTGTTCTGCGGGGCCAGTCTGGTGTTTCCTCTATGGAAAAGTACGTGTGCATTTTGCTTTCGTCTAAAAGTTAACTTTTTTTCCGGTGCAAATATCGTACTCAATTTTCGGGTTCTTTTAGCCTCTTCGAAAAATCGCGAGACAATTAGTGTATCTGGTATCGCAGATTATAAGTGAAGAGAGACAACTAGTCACAACATTAACAGGATAATTTTGTCGACATAAGACTCCCTTACCCGGCTCAACTTTTTTCTTACAAATATGATAATACTTTAAAGTAAATTTAAACTAATAGAGAGCAACTGTTTACTATGGTAGTGCCATGAATATGCATATTCTTCAAGATTCACCATAATTAATGAATTTGTCATTGTACTGTGTTGACAATAACACCCATGCGATCACTTTTTTCAGGATTTCACTCCCAAGCTCCCGATGTCTTTTTTTTATGTTTCTTCTAACCGTGTCTCAAGGTGATTTAAAAGCGCGCTTGATTTATGTCTGCCCTCTTGAATACTCCAGTTAAATGTTGCACTTCATTTCAGAAAACGTATCATTTGCTCGATGATTAAATTTAGATCATATCCTTTCGGCATACAATTTTGTGGCCTCAAAACAGAATAATCCAGGAATGCTAGTAAATTCTGCACCACGTTACTCACAGTAGAGAACGCCTGTGTCCTGTTATGCGCGTGATTGTTTCGTAATCGAAACCGTATATTTACACTATCAAATCATTTGCAGGATCCCGTTACAGCATTTCTTGCCTCTCTTTCCCTCTCAATTCTTCTCTTTTTCCTTCCTCTCTTCTGCCTTAACCTTTCTTCATGAGTATCTCTGCGCCAGTAAATGGCCCGCCTTTGCGAGCTATTTTAGTCGGCCGCGTCCGCCATTTCGAGTAGCGCAATTACATTGTACATTTGCATTTACTTTAATTTCACATCACGTTTTCATTTCTTGCCACTTCTTGATGTGACATGTAATCGAGATCATATTCCTATACCCTGCCTGGTTTGATTTCGATTTAATTACATCCTCCATGACATAAAAACAGATTACGACACCTTGCAAGTCCCAAAAGGAAAGAAACCGGGTGAGTCTTAATTTGAGGAATGTTAGGAATGCTAGTAGAATCTACTAGCATTCCTTTGCGGAACTTACAGTCGAGCCCGCCTGCGTCCTGTCAATCGCGAGAAATTCACACAACTCGTTTTTCGTAGTCGTCCATTACGCCTTTATTTGCATATCCCTTTTCTTACACCGCTACCAGTTGAAATTAGCTTTATACCCTACACCGTTATTAGTATCACACTGAAAGTATAATGAACTTGTAGACTGTTGTCAAAATACTAATGTGCTCGCTTGGCTACGACTATAATTATTTCCCTTTAAGCCTGTGGGGGAGGTATTTCTTCCACGTAGATCCGGGACACAGAGTGGGCTCCCGTCATTGCGTCAGCAATATCCCCGACCTGACAAGCACCGACCCAGAATCCCACGCGCACTGTACCCTTGGGAACTCTCTCGCAAACTCCTTCAATTTGCCGTACGCGGTGCAAATCCTGTCTGAAGCTGCCGCCACTTCCAAATAGCATAGAGACCAGACCTTCAATGGTCTCTGGAGCCGAGCACTCTGCACCGTTGAATGTAAAATACCAACGCCTGCAGCACCTCTCGCAGTTGTGGATGCGAAGATTGCCATTCCAAAAGACTCGCAGGGCTGTGTTGTCTGACGTTTTCTTGAAAACGCACTCCTACAAAATTGATAAAATTAAGAATCGAAAGGAAAAAGCACCAAAAACAGAAAGAAAAACAAACAAAAAACAAAAAAAACAAAAACAAAAAAGCAAAAAATAACAAGAGCAACAACGGAAAAAAGTATAGGACCCAAAAATTATACACACTCCCTGGATGGAGAAAATCTTTACAATTGCAATTGTTGCTGACAATCGCATTTTTATATGAAAGTCCTGAACGCACTAATGTCTACAATAAAATGACATTTTCTCGTGAACCGGCTCACCGTCTTCAGGCAGGAGGTTTTGACGAACCGAATACTATTCGAGAGAGGGTACTAGCTTATCGCTTCAACTTAAATCTTCGTAACACTGGGTCTATGC
>NW_028145523.1:620000-632500 GCF_977016875.1 Pavona decussata
ACTTATCTTCGTTTTCCTTATTCAAAATGTGCATTCTTGTATCGAACGGAAATTTCTGCTAACTTCTGCTTTTAATTTCACATACGAGATAACAAAAGAAATAACACTTTCGCTTCATTCAGTATGAAATCCCAATGATCTACCATACGAAAACTGAAGTCTTGGCATTTTTATACACTCAGAAATTAGCGAGTTATCGTAGTAACGTTGACCTTTCCACAACTGTCATGCAAATGATATTTGAGTTTTTCATTACAGTTTAAGCTCAAAGTGAATTTAAAATCTATTGGCTAAAGACGAGTAGCCTTCTTAGTTATCTCAGTCGAGATGTAAAGAACCAACCTTGCTAGTATGGTTACAACCATCCAAAGAACAATAATAAGCCTCTCGTTGTTACAGTGCCAAGCGAAAATGATTGTCTACTCACGGCAGGGCCGTTTCTTATCATTACTGGATTTCTCGTTGGTTTCTTATTGGTTAGATCATTTCTGAATTGTCCAATGACGAGACTGTTTCTTTCTCTTTTGTTATCATAAGTTTCACGTTTAAACACGATTGAGAGCTGACTCAACGTAAATAGCAAAATAGAACGAGCTATCTTATTGGTAACATAATTTGTGAATTACCCAATGACGTGACTTCTTTTGTTTTCACAAGTTTCGCGTTATATCACGATTGAGAGTTGACTACGTGCAAAGGCTGGTTTCCATATGATCGCAGATCGCAATAAGGTCTGCGATCGTCTGCGATCCTGCGATCGTGATCGCAGACGATCGCAGAAGATAGAACCATGTTCTATCTAAAGGCTGGCTTCCATATGATCGCGGATCGCAGATCGCAGATCGCAGATCGCAAACAATCGCAATTGATCGCAGACGATCGCAGGAGATAGAACATGGTTCTATCTTCTGCGATCGTCTGCGATCACGATCGCAGGATCGCAGACGATCGCAGAAGTAGTTTCCATATGATCGCAGACGATCGCAGACCTTATTGCGATCTGCGATCTGCGATCTGCGATCTGCGATCCGCGATCATATGGAAACCAGCCTTTAGATAGAACATGGTTCTATCTTCTGCGATCGTCTGCGATCACGATCGCAGGATCGCAGACGATCGCAGACCTTATTGCGATCTATGATCATATGGAAACCAGCCTTTAAAGAAGAAAATGGGAGAGCTCTGCTATTGATTAGATTACTAATCAACTCGCCAACCATGTCACCTCTTATTTCGCGGTGTTTTAAGCTCTGATGTGCTAACAGTTAAAAAAAAGATGAGTTCTCATCACCCCTGATCAACATAATCAGACGAGTACCCCTGTTACCAGTTGATAGCGAAGCTCAGTGTTGTTGTAAAAATTGCACAAAATATCCAGCTAGAGAAAAGTTTCTGAATCCGATTGTGTGCTACAACACAACCACAAAGACATGTTTCGAAACCTAAACAAAAATAAACTTTTCAGGAAAGCAATATGTCATGTGGCGGAGAATTATTGCAGGGAGAAATATTTGTTAAATTTTTGCGAAATCTACGTGTATTTTTTGGTGCACAGCTAATTGAATATTCAGGTGCTTCGATAACACTCGGAAATCGTTATTTGCGTAACCTAAAGTTGAGCAAAATTCGCGCTATCCAATAGCCACAAAACGGGTGAACGAATGACCGTCTACAAATATGCGCTTTATTTAGAGTGGTTCAAAGTTGGGAAGCATACTTTAAACGGTTTCATTTTAAATCCTTGAGAAAAAACATGTTTGGTTGTGGCCCGAAATATTTCAGTGCGTGCTTTAATTTAAAATTAGAGCGTGAATACAAAACTTATGCGCTGCGAATTGCGAATGAATTAGAGCAGTCCAGCACAAAAAGTTCAAAACAACTCATACCTCTGTGAATATTTCTCCTACAGAAATAATTCTAGTCTCTAAGTAAACGTTAACAAAAGGAGAATACAGGAAAAAATAGTGTTTGGTCATGGTCCGAAATATTTCAGTGAGCGCTTAAAATTAGAGCGTGTTTACAAAACTTATGTGTTGTGAATTGCGAATGAATTACACAAGTCAAGCACAAAATGTTCAAAACAATTCATAACTCTGTGAATATTTCTCTTACAGAAATAAATCTAGTCTCTAAGTAAACGTTAACAAACGGAGAGTACAGGAAAAATAACGTTTGGTTGTGGCCCGAAATATTTCAGTGAGCGCTTAAAATTAGAGCGTGTTTACAAAACTTATGCGCTGCGAATGGGGAATGAATTAGAGAAGTCCAACACAAAATGTCCAAAACAACGCATAACTCTGTGAATATTTCTCCTACAGAAATAATTCTAGTCTCTAAGTAAACGTTAACAAAAGGAGAATACAGGAAAAAATAGTGTTTGGTCATGGTCCGAAATATTTCAGTGAGCGCTTTAATTTAAAATTAGAGCGTGTTTACAAATTTATGCGGTGCAAATTGCGAATGAATTAGAGAATTCCAGCACAAAATGTTCAGAACAATTCATAAATCTGTGAATATTTCTCTTACAGAAATAATTATATAGTCTAAGTAAACGTTAGCAAACGGAGGATACAGGAAAAAGAAAGTTTGGTTGTGGTCCGAAATATTTCAGTGAGCGCTTAAAATTAGAGCGTGTTTACAAAACTTATGCGCTGAGAATAGCGAAGAATTAGTGAAGTCCAACACAAAATGTTCAAAACAATTCATAACTCTGTGAATATTTCTCTTGCAGAAATAATTCTATTCTCTTAATAAACGTTAACAAACAAGGAATACAGGAAAAATAATGTTTGGTTGTGGTCCGAAATATTTCAGTGAGCGCTTAAATTAGAGCGTCTTTACAAACCTTATGCGCTGCGAATGGCGAATGAATTAGAGAAGTCCAACACAAAATGTCCAAAACAACGCATAACTCTAAATATTTCTCCTACAGAAATAAACGTTAACAAAAGGAGAATACAGGAAAAATAAAGTTCGGTTGTGGTCCGAAATATTTAAACGTTTACTGCGTGTTTAGAAATGAATTACACAAGTCCAACACAAAACATAACTCTGTGAATAGCTCTGTGAATGTTCAAAATTAATTTATCCACCAATATTTGTCGTATGGCAACGATTTAAGTATTTGTGTATAATTTGAAGTATGTTAAACATGGAAAATTACCGACAGTTGTCTGCAAAAATGCATTTAATTTCTATGCGACTTGCGAGTTGCTTACTCACCCAGCTCACCACATGTTTGTTTTCAACTGACATTTCGCCTGTTTGTTCCTCGCTCTCGGGGTTCAAATTTGCTTATTAGTCACCTGCTTTCTCGACATATCTAGTTTTACAATACATTCAACGAATACAAGAAATCAGTGTTCTTCAAAATTCTCGTTTGTTTTCTAAAAGAAGTAAGCCATCCCGCTTCCCGCTGAAACAACGCGGGTTGCCGCACAGGTTGAGTGTGACCTTTTACCATGGCTTACATAAAGGGGCGGATGTACGTACGTACGCCGGACGGACGGTGACTTCATAACCAAAATTTTTCGCATACATGGTTTTACCAAAATCTCTTATCAATGGGGCTCCGCGTGCGCGCCTCCGGCGCGCGGAGCTCCGCTAAAAACATGTTTACGACTGTGTGTCAACCAAGGCCAGATGGTCCCTACCGGAAATAAGAATTGGTTTTGCCAAAATACACCAACAGGAAAGAATAATACAACTGTGACCCTGCATAATCTTGAGGAGATCAACGCTCTTCCCCGGCTCAGACGCCTGAGCGAGAATACAAGAGATTACTGACAATGCATCCGCCAGTTACTTAAAAGCGCTTACCTTTCTGGGCGGTAGTCAATTTTCTTTCTCAGTGTTTTACTTCAGATTGGGCTCCAACGTAGCTCTTCTGCTCCAACTCTCCTTACAACTTATTCGCTTTTACCCACTTCCTTATTTATGTGCTTCTTGCACGCACAAGTGGTCAAAATTATGGTGCATCACAATGTTATCTTTTAATGGATCAGTGGAAAAAGGCTAACCAGTGACTGATAAATCAGAAAAACAAGTCTTATTATGTAAAATTCATAGATAGTATCGGTCGTATTCATCTGATATAGAAAATTACCCTGACGTGAGGCAACTTTAATAAATAAATAAACACGAGTTTTACACGTGTAAACAAAAATAACAAGAAACTGACCTGGTACAATTTTACAAAAGAACGCATCAAAAGGACACACGAAACCACAATATCTTACAACAAGAACTAATGTCCGCGCCCTGGGCATATAAAAAAATTGCAGGATAAAGCTTACTAGGATCTTACTAGTACACGACCGAAACAATAGGCCTTATCACGGTTATTGACGCCATTTTGACTGGTAGGCAAACACGTCTTGAAATAACAGTGTCTGTATATGGAAATCCGGTGTCAAATAATTTTAATAAAACATCGCTTCTTCATCGCCTCTCCTAAAGGTCCTGCCGCATGATAATCCACTTATCAGTTTTTAAATCACTAAAGTGTTATATTTCCATCGTATCTAAATAATCAATCAAATTAAATAAATTACATGCACGAGAACGGGATGAAAAGCAAGGTCACCAAAGCGGTACGTTTATTTTCTGTTTACAACCAACTTTTCTGTCAAACTATTTTCTCCCAAAACAAGCGAATAAAAAAAAATCCTCTAGTTTACAATTGTGCTTACTGAACATTTGCACTGAACTGGTTACATATAAAATGTCATATATATAAAACAATAAATCGTATATCATAAATGGACCACAGACGGAATTTATATTCAAACACGTGCAGGACTATCTTAGTCATTGTTTTTGCAGTATTTGCAGCTGTTGCTCAAGTTGGGCCGCACACTATACTATACATTATGCGTTTACTTTCCACCATAAAAATGCGCCAGCTTAATGCTATATTTCTCTGACAAAAATGCACAGTACACCCAGAAAAGCTCGGATAATGCTGTTTGTATATCTGTTTATTTATACCTCATCCAGTAGCGTGTTTTCATTGTAATTACAGCAACGTACAATGAAATAACACTAAAGGCTGGTTTCCATATGATCGCGGATCGCGGATCGCGGATCGCGGATCGCGGATCGCAGATCGCAGATCGCAATAAGGTCTGCGATCGTCGTCTGCGATCATATGGAACTGACTACTTCTGCGATCGTCTGCGATCCCGCGATCGTGATCGCAGACGATTGCAGAAGATAGAACCATGTTCTATCTAAAGGCTGGTTTCCATATGATCGCAGACGATCGCAGACCTTATTGCGATCTGCGATCCGCGATCATATGGAAACCAGCCTTAACATCGTCTCCAATACAGCAACTCGTCCCCAGTTTAGCAATTATCCCGTTCATATTTTGATTCTTACGAGGCTATATTGGGGAGTACTGATAATTTGAAAACTGTGAGGCTTATTTGATCAATAAAAAATATTTCGTACATATCAAAATTCGGGCCATTTTTATGTATAAATTTGTCGTTGAAAATGCCCTCATCTCTAAAACACTTTTACTACAATAAAAACTTTAACTTTGAAATTCAAACACTCTTCGGTTAGGATGCCGAAAATGAAAGAAATCGTTCAGCCGTTTCTGCCAAAAAGCGCGAGTCCGAAACATTTTACAGACGCACCAATAATTAAACAGGTTCGGTCCACGTTAATACATCACGTCTTCTTATTTCGAAAGAGACATTACCGTCAGCCGTTCGCTTCCGATCGCAGTGTTTCACGATCCCGTTCAACAGTCGTGTTCATGCCACGCTTAATCTTCCTCACATACTCAGGATTAATGCTCAAATATTCTCGTCAACTTCTAACACTACGTAACTCCTACCTGAACCCACACGACTGTCATTAACAAAATAAATTATGTTTATATTCATTGAAAACGTAATACGCAAACACTTTTTAAACTATAGATATAACAGAACCCGATCAAAGAAAGCCGAGAAGAGCGGAGATACTTCATGTCAGTTCAAGTTTAATTCAAAGTTAAGGATTCCTCTCTGCCAGGCTTCGATGAACATCGACGCATGCAAGGGGGTAATTTACAATGAGCAATGCCTCCCAGTTTATGCCTTGTAACTCCACGTGGTTTTAGTAATAGACTTTTACGTTTGTCTCAAATCGAAACAGCGTACACACATTTGAAATCAGACAAAACTAATCGCTTCATTCGGAATATTTACGGTTTTTCACAAGGCCGTAAATAGCATGAGGCAAGACGACGCAAACGTAATTTCCAAATCAGAGGATTTTGCGATTGTGTTCTGACAGCTAAAAGCCCAAAAGGTGAGTGAATGTAGGGGAAAATGCAAATCATTCGAGAGAGAAATTTCTTCAATACTGAAATATGAGTGTAGTTCATGAAAACTGGTTCTGCAAATGTAGCTGGAATTGCGAGAACTTATTAAAGAAGTTTAAATGGTGAATTCGAAGAAATACAAACCGGCTTAGCTTTGTTAAAGTCGAACTTTCTGTCGTCATACATCTGAAGCAATAGTCACAAGTTCTGGTTAATTATAAATGGTGGAAGGCTTGCATAACTTGGACCCCATGTTCGCCTCTATTTCTTTCCGTCATTCAGGACCAATTCAGCAACTTGTGTACATTTATTGCGAGTATACTTTGAACTGAGATATCATGGAAACGATAAGCAAACTTAAATGGAATTGAGCTGGTCGTGTAGCCATAACCGTTGGACAACCCGCATTACGTTCTGGACGCCCCGGGGACACACAAGGAACCGAGGAAGACCAAGGACGGGATGGAGGGACGACTTAGATAGATTCCTAAAGCACTGGTACCGTGTCGAGCGAAACCTGGTCCAGTGGAGGGCAATGGAGAAGGCCTACGTCCAACGACGGACATTTAGCGGCTGAAACTACTACTACTACTACTACTACTACTACTACTACTACTACTACTACTACTACTACTACTACTACTACTACTACTACTACTACTACTACTACTACTACTACTACTACTTCTTACTACTACTACTACTACTACTACTACTACTACTACTACTACTACTACTACTACTACTACGAATGCTGCAAAGATGACGACAACTCCCAAGGAGAGTTCGTCCTACAGTCATGTCCTGCAGAACGGTTCACCTCAGGGTCAACCTTGGCCCTTTTACCATCAGATGCAACAGCCACCCAAGCCATCAGTGCGAGAACCATTACAGCAGCAAATACACTTGGGGCAACAAGGACAGCATCAGTTTCCCGCCACGAATGCTGCAAAGATGGCGACAACTCCCAAGGAGAGTTCCCCCACCTGTCCTGAAACACAGATACCCCAGGATATCATATCCTTTCTACGTTTTGTAAAATCATTTTTATAGACATCACAATTGAGTCTGGAACATTGAGACACTTAAATAGCTAAATTAGGATAAACTTTCTACCAGTAAAATGAATAATAGTTAACCTAGCAATCTATCATTAGTACTCGTACGGGTCATCTTGATACCCCAGGCACATTATCTTTCTGTGCTTGGAACGTCAACGGACTATCGTCCAAACATTTTGGAAACAAACTAAATGATGTTGATTTTCTGAGCGTTATTACTAATTTCGATTTGATCGTGCTAACAGAAATCTGGAATTGTCGCGACTTTGACATATCCGGATATAAATCATTTGTTCAAGGCCCCATCCCTAACCAATCAAGAAAAGGGGGTCGGTACTCAGGAGGAATAGCTTTATTATACAAAAGCAATCTTCAAAAAACTATTTCCATTGTAAAAACAAATCAAAACTTTCTATGGTTTAAAATTGATAAAAAATTCTTGAATTCGTCAAAGGATTTTTACGTTTGCGGGGTTTATATCCCTCCATGTAACTCTAAATATTTCGATTCCGAAATATTCGATCAACTTGAGCAAGATATACTGTGTTTTTCTTCAGCGGGATCAGTGATTCTACTAGGCGACTTTAACTCAAGAACTGGAAAATACTCCGATACAGTTTCCCAAGATGGAAACAATATAATCACCAATGATCAGTCAGAATCAGCTTTCCACCCAGCAGAAAGAAATAGTTTCGACAATGTTCTAAATACTCACGGGAAAAAACTGCTTGAGATATGCAAAACTTTTGATTTAAGGATAGTTAATGGAAGGGTCAATGGAGATACCTTAGGTAGACCTACCTTTCATGGAACAAACGGGACAAGTGTTATTGACTATTTCATCTGCGATCACCATACATTTCTAGACGTTGCCAACTTTGTTGTTGAAAAACCATCCCCCATATCAGACCACAGTGCTATCTTAGCGTGGTTAAATCTTAACACCAATCTACCAGCAGGGGAAATTCAAAGAGCAAATTCTAGCAATCGGTTAATGAGATTACCGCGCCAGTTTTACTGGGAAAACGACTCTTTCTTAAAATTCAAAAACACGTTGCGCACGGAACCAATTCAAATTCTTATCAGAAACTACTTAGAACGAGACGATGGTGATGTTAACACCTCGTTAACTGATGCTGTAAACATTTTGACTGCGACTTCAAAACTTTGCCTCAAGATTAGAATAAAAAAGCCTCGTAAACGCATAAAGAAAGCTTCAAACAAGAAATGGTTTGATAGCGAATGCCGATTAAAAAGACATGAAGTACGAAAACTCTCAAATCAAAAGCATCGCGATCCTCTCAACTCCGAAATACGCGAAAAATTTCACCAAACGTTGAACGAGTACAAAAATCTCCTCGATTTAAAAAAGAAAAATTTTCAGAAAGAAAAAACAAAAGAACTCGATGAAATATCATCAAATCCTGACAAATCATTGTTCTGGAGTTGTCTTAAATCGATAGATGATACAATCCCCAACAAAAATCCTCCTTCAATACCAGAAGACAAATGGTTAGAACACTTTCAATATTTACACTCCGACGAGCCAAAACCATCTACACATCAAGAAAAAATTTATAATGAGCTACAACAATTAGAAAAAGAAAAAGACCAACTTAACTCCTTAGACCAAGTAATAACTCAACAGGAAATACGTCAAGCTGTGAAAAAATTAAATAATAAGAAATCGCCCTTTTCCGACAGAATAAGGAACGAAATGATCAAAGCGAGCCTTGAAACACTAATGCCTCTTTACATCAAACTTTTCAACCATATCCTAAAATCTGGACAGATGCCAGATGTATGGTGCCAAGGCCTGATAACCCCCATTTACAAATCTGGTGACAAGAATGATCCGACAAACTACAGGGGCATCTGTGTATCAAGTTGCCTCGGAAAACTGTTCTGCTCAATCTTAAATCAACGTCTACACTCTTATTTAAAAGAAAACCAAATATTACATAACTCACAAATTGGCTTTCTGCCTGAAAACCGCACTGCAGACCATGTTTTTACTCTTCGAGCCCTGCTAGATAAATACGTTCACTATCACAAAGAAAGGGTCTATGCCTGTTTCGTAGATTTCCGCAAGGCTTTTGACTCCGTCTGGCACGTTGGTTTATTTTATAAGCTACTCGGTGCTGGGATTGGAGGACAATTTTACAATCTAATTAAAACTCTTTATTGTAATTCTTCCTGTTCTATAAGAATTGGAGACAACAAAACACGATCTTTCTCGTACTCCAGGGGTGTCCGTCAAGGGTGTATTCTAAGTCCTCTGTTATTCAACTTTTATATTAACAATCTGCCATATTCATTTCAAAACGCGCTTTCTGATCCATTTGTCCTCCCAAATGGAACGAAAATAAACTCACTTCTGTATGCTGATGATTTAATCATTCTGTCGAGATCCAAAACAGGATTGCAAAACTGTTTAAATACGCTATCTTCTTACTGCAAATCATGGATGCTAAAAATCAATCCTAAGAAGACGAAAGTAATGATCTTTCAGAAACGCTCAAAGAAATCCGTTGACATTAATTTTAAAATAGACACCGAACCTGTTGAAATTGTTCAGGAATACACTTATTTAGGAACTCGTCTAACCCCAACAGGAAATTTCACTCTTGCGTTAGATCACTTAAAAGAAAAGGCCATGCACGCCTTCTCTAACATCCAAAAACACACACTCCTCAGTAAACTAAATCCCAACACAGCATCTCAGATCTTCGACACGATGATATTCTCGATCTTAAGCTATAACAGTGAGGTTTGGGGTATGTACACGAAGCAGGAGTTCAAAACATGGGATAATTCCCCATTAGAAAAAGTACATTTAAAGTTTTGCAAACGCTATTTGGAGGTAAACAACAAAGCCTCTAACCTAGCATGTAGGGCTGAGTTAGGGCGATATCCATTACTTATTGCAATAAACCAAAAAATTATGAAATACTTTGTTTACCTAAACAATAAGGAGAATGACTCTATCGTTAAGCAATCTTTTCTGATGTCAAAACATTTACACTCCATTAATAATTCCGGTTTTTACTCCAATTTTATGGGCATGTTAGAAAAATACTATTCATCTGATCTAAATCCTGAAAATTTTAGCAATGAGACAATAAGGCAAATTGAAACTAATGTGAAAAACAAGTATCTACGTTTCTGGCAACACAACCTTGAACTTCATGTATGATTATACGTGACAGGCTATTATTGGATATTGATGATGTAACTTAGAATTAATTATATATTGTTATGATACTTTACACTGTTTTGTTAGTAATTAGATTATGTAAGCTTTTGCAATACTGTAAATCTTGTGGTCATGCAAATAAAGCAATTACTACTACTACTACTAGTACTACTACTACTACTACTACTACTACTACTACTACTACTACTACTACTACTACTACTACTACTACTACTACTACTACTCAGAGCTACTGCTACTGCTACTGCTACTGCTACTGCTACTGCTACGGCTACTGCTACTACTACTTTGAACTGGAGGATTTGAATAGAGCCCTGTAGTGAACTCGTGTCGCTCTGAGTTTCCAATTAGGAGTTCAAACGTCATTTCTTTATGTGAATTATGAATTGTGGCTTTCCGGCTTCCTTTTTATTTTCAATTTGCCTTCCCGTTCGGTTAGTTTTGCGATTACTGATGTTCCTTATCCCGCAAGAAATATGGCGTTGCCATTCCCGGCAACTGATGAAATCAACTAGAGAGTTTTTAAACTCTCTAGTTAAAACTGTGGTCTTGTCTTTTCGTATAATGACATATTCAAAACACAGTTGGCAGACTCAGGCATACAGAAAACGAATTATGGAAAACCGTGATTTATCTCCCACAACCGACAAACAAAGTGGAGCCGCAAGGCCATGACAAAACACAGCCGTAACCTAAACAGACTTCAATATACATCTCATATAGAAAATTACCCTGACGTGAGGCAACTTTAATAAATAAATAAACACGAGTTTTACACGTGTAAACAAAAATAACAAGAAACTGACCTGGTACAATTTTACAAAAGAACGCATCAAAAGGACACACGAAACCACAATATCTTACAACAAGAACTAATGTCCGCGCCCTGGGCATATAAAAAAATTGCAGGATAAAGCTTACTAGGATCTTACTAGTACACGACCGAAACAATAGGCCTTATCACGGTTATTGACGCCATTTTGACTGGTAGGCAAACACGTCTTGAAATAACAGTGTCTGTATATGGAAATCCGGTGTCAAATAATTTTAATAAAACATCGCTTCTTCATCGCCTCTCCTAAAGGTCCTGCCGCATGATAATCCACTTATCAGTTTTTAAATCACTAAAGTGTTATATTTCCATCGTATCTAAATAATCAATCAAATTAAATAAATTACATGCACGAGAACGGGATGAAAAGCAAGGTCACCAAAGCGGTACGTTTATTTTCTGTTTACAACCAACTTTTCTGTCAAACTATTTTCTCCCAAAACAAGCGAATAAAAAAAAATCCTCTAGTTTACAATTGTGCTTACTGAACATTTGCACTGAACTGGTTACATATAAAATGTCATATATATAAAACAATAAATCGTATATCATAAATGGACCACAGACGGAATTTATATTCAAACACGTGCAGGACTATCTTAGTCATTGTTTTTGCAGTATTTGCAGCTGTTGCTCAAGTTGGGCCGCACACTATACTATACATTATGCGTTTACTTTCCACCACAAAAATGCGCCAGCTTAATGCTATATTTCTCTGACAAAAATGCACAGTACACCCCGAAAAGCTCGGATAATGCTGTTTGTATATCTGTTTATTTATACCTCATCCAGTAGCGTGTTTTCATTGTAATTACAGCAACGTACAATGAAATAACACTAAAGGCTGGTTTCCATATGATATTATTATTATATTATCTGCTAGGTGATTTAAACTGTAACCTAGCCTCTGCACAATATGATTTAAATACTCGACGCTTATGCGAAATTTCTGATTTATTTGGGCTTCAACAGCTTATAACTGAACCTACTCGTATAACTGAATCCTCTTCAACATTAATTGATTTAATTTATACAAACTATACTGACAGGGTAGTCTGTTCCGGAGTCTCT
>NW_028145523.1:635000-675000 GCF_977016875.1 Pavona decussata
CGCAGAAGATAGAACCATGTTCTATCTAAAGGCTGGTTTCCATATGATCGCAGACGATCGCAGACCTTATTGCGATCTGCGATCCGCGATCATATGGAAACCAGCCTTAACATCGTCTCCAATACAGCAACTCGTCCCCAGTTTAGCAATTATCCCGTTCATATTTTGATTCTTACGAGGCTATGTTGAGGACTACTGATAATTTGAAAACTGTGAGGCTTATTTGATCAATAAAAAATATTTCGTACATATCAAAATTCGGGCCATTTTTATGTTTAAATTTGTCGTCGAAAATGCCCTCATCTCGAAAACACTTTTACTACAATAAAAACTTTAACTTTGAAATTCAAACACTCTTCGGTTAGGATGCCGAAAATGAAAGAAATTGTTCAACCGTTTCTGCCAAAAAGCGCGAGTCCGAGAAATTTTACAGACGCACCAATAATTAAGCTGGGGCTATACGGCGTACTGGGGCGCGTCCCCCGGTTGGTGGATGGGGGAGCCCTCCCTTTGGGGGGTTGCACCTGAATAATACGGAATAGGGTGCCGTGGACCAACATAGCCTAGGAGAAGCAAAACTCTGATTCCAAAACCGGGCAGGTGGAGCTCGTTAGCCTTGGCAGGCAGTTTATCTAGGAGACGGAAAACTCTGATTACAAACCCGGACAGATGGAGTTCGTTAGCCTTGGCAGGCAATCGTCTAGGAGAGGAAAACTCTGATCTCAAACCCGGGTAGATGGAACTCGTGAGCCATGGTCGGCTATCATCTAGGAGAAGGAAACTTCAAGTGAAATCACCCCTCCCTCCAGGCCGGGGGTTAGACACAGGGCTAACAACCCTGCTCTGTAAAAAAAGTCTTGTTACGGAAACAGCAACAAAGGAAAAGAACACTTCTAGGTGTGACAGGCTTCCAGAGTCATCGTAAGATACTCGTGTGACTGGCAGTGGTGAAAACCGAATGGAAGCCACTGACAGGAGGATGGAAGTCTTAAGCGCCAAAACCAGAAGCAGGATTGGTTTCTGCAATGTAAGAACCATGTATGAGCGCAAGTTACAGCAAAGATGAGGCGCTACAATCTACACATTCTTGGAGTCAGCGAGAGCCGATGGACAAGATCCGGTATATACAGAACCAACACGGGAGAGACAGTGCTCTACAGTGGTAGAGATGACGATCAACACCACGAAGGAGTCGCAATCATCCTTAAAAAGGGAGTGGAAAAGTGCGTGATGGAGTGGAAGCCTATTAACAGCAGGCTGATGAAGATCAGATTGAGAGGGAAGCACATCAATACCACCATCATCCAGTGCTACGCACCAACCGACAGTGAGGAAGAGAGCAAGGAGGCTTTCTATGAACAGTTGCAGGCTGAACTGGACAACACGCCAGGACATGAAATGAAGATAGTGATGGGCGACTTGAATGCCAAAGTTGGAAGTGATAACACCAACTACGAGAGAGCCATGGGTAAGGAAGGATGTGGAAGCATGAACAACAATGGGGAGAGACTGCTGAAATGCTGCGGGACATACGACCTTGTCATTGGAGGGACTCTCTTTCCACACCCAGACATCCACAAACTTACCTGGTGTTCCGCCAACGGCAGAGACAAGAATCAGATCGACCATCTGATGATCAACGGGACGTGGAGGAGAGTCGCTGCAAGACGTTAGAGTGAGGAGAGGAGCAGATGTTGGCAGTGATCACCACCTTGTCACTGCAACTCTGAAAGTGAAACTGAGAAAGAATGGACCTGAGAAACCAAGACAACAACAGTTTGATGTGGAGAAGCTGCGCGACCCCAAAGCAAAGAATGCCATCAACCTTAAGCTGAAGAACAAGTTCCAAGGTTTGGCAGATGCTGAAAACTACACCCAGACAGAGTCAGCCGGAATCGACACCGCGTGGAAGCAAGTAAGATCAGCCTACACACAAACCAGTGAAGCTTGCTTAGGAAGAGGACGAAAGAGGAGGAAAGAGTGGATAACAACGGATACCTGGAAAGCCATTGAGAACAGGAGAACCCTTAAGAAGAGAGTGTTGGAGACCAAGTCAGAAAGGCTGGAAGAGAGGTACAAACAACAGTACAGGGAAGCTGATCAAACAGTGCAAGCGGGCCTACATGGAAGGCCTTGCAAGGGAAGCAGAAGAGGCCGCGGCCAGAGGAGAACAAGGACGAGTGTACAAAATCACTAAGCTCGTCAGCGGCAAGTACCGGGGATCTACAGACACACCCATCGCAGATAAACAGGGACGGATACTAACAACAGAAGCGGAACAAGGAAGAGATGGGCAGAACATTTCAGCGAAGTTCTAAACAGACCACCACCAACCGCTCCAGCGGATGTACAGGACCCGGCTAAAGATCTGGATGTAAACACAACGCCACCTGAGAAACAAGAAATTGTGGCAGCCATCAGATCCCTCAAAAACGAAAAGGCCCCTGGTCAGACAGCCTCAATGCAGAACTCTTCAAGGCACACCCAGAGCTTGCAGCGCAAGTTCTTCAGCCACTCTTTACAGCCATCTGGGACGAGAAACAACTACCAGAGGATTGGACGGAAGGCGTCATAGTAAAGATCCCGAAAAAGGGAGCCTTGAGTAATTGCAACAACTGGAGAGGAATCACCCTCCTGTCTGTTCCAAGCAAGATCCTCGCAAAAATCATCATCAAGCGAATTGAAGAGGCAGTGGACCAGCAACTCCGAAAGGAGCAGGCCGGTTTTCGACCAGGAAGAGGGTGCACAGACCAAATATTTACTCTGCGAAACATCATCGAACAGTGCACAGAATGGCAGAGACAGTTGTACATCAACTTCGTAGGCTTTGAAAAGGCCTTTGATAGCATCCATCGAGAGAGTCTATGGCGCATTCTCAGGGCATATGGAATACTGCAGGAGATTGTTCTTGTCATCAAGAGTTTCTACAACAACTTCACATGCAGGGTAGGAAGCAGCGAGACCAGCTTCAGCGTGAAGACCGGTGTTAGACAAGGCTGTTGTATGTCTGCGATGCTCTTCAATTTGACAATCGACTGGGTGATGAGGCAGACAACAGCAGACCAAGCGCGAGGCATCAGATGGACCCTCTTGACACAACTTGAAGATTTGGACTTTGCTGACGATCTAGCACTCATGTCGCATACCCACCAGCACATGCAGAAGAAGACGTCCCGTCTAAATACCTTTGCACAGCAAGTAGGCTTGAAGATCAGCCAGCAGAAGACGGAGGTAATGATGCTCAACGTATCAAACCCATCACCTGTCACAGTAAATGGAGAAGATCTACCAACGACCGAAGAATTTACATACCTTGGGAGCACTGTCAGACATGACGGTGGGGCAGGCAGCGACATCAAGAACCGCCTCAGTAAGGCCAGAAATGCGTTTAGAATGATGAACAACGTTTGAAAGTCATCCCAGTACAGCACCAAGACCACACTAAGACTGTACCAGAGCTGTGTAATCTCCACCCTACTGTACGGCTCGGAATGTTGGAGGATGACAGAGAGCGACCTCAGCAAGCTGTCCACCTTCCACACGAAAAACCTCAGAAGAATCCTACGTATATTCTGGCCTGAAACCATCTCCAACCAAGAACTTCTTGCTCGCTGCAACCAGGACAGCATGGGAACCATCATTATGCGAAGACGATGGAAATGGATCGGACATTTCATGCGACGGGAGTAAGACAACATCACTCGCACAGCCCTTCACTGGACACCAGAGGGGAGACGCAGGCGAGGACGACCCAAGATCACCTGGCGTCGGACTGTGGACGCAGAACTGAAGACCTTACATCATACCTGGGGAACCATTCAGAGGCTGGCCAGGAACAGACAGGAGTGGCTTAATTTTGTTGCTGCCCTACATGCCAAGCCGGCATATGGGCATGAGTGAGTGAGTGAGTAAATAGCATGAGGCAAGACAAAGCAAACGTAATTTCCAAATCAGAGGATTTTGCGATTGTGTTCTGACAGCTAAAAGCCCAAAAGGTGAGTGAATGTAGGGGAAAATGCAAATCATTCGAGAGAGAAATTTCTTCAATACTAAATATGAGTGTAGTTCATGAAAACTGGTTCTGCAAATGTAGCTGGAATTGCGAGAACTTTATAAAGAAGTTTAAATGGTGAATTCGAAGAAATCCAAACCGGCTTAGCTATGTTAAAGTCGAACTTTCCATCGTCATACATCTGAAGCAATAGTCATAAGTTTTGGTTAATTATAAATGGTGGAAGGCTTGCATAACTTGGACCCCATGTTCGCCTCTATTTCTTTCCGTCATTCAGGACCAATTCAGCAACTTGTGTACATTTATTGCGAGTATACTTTGAACTGAGATATCATGGAAACGATAAGCAAACTTAAATGGAATTGAGCTGGTCGTGTAGCCATAACCGTTGGACAACCCGCATTACGTTCTGGACGCCCCGGGGACACACAAGGAACCGAGGAAGACCAAGGACGGGATGGAGGGACGACTTAGATAGATTCCTAAAGCACTGGTACCGTGTCGAGCGAAACCTGGTCCAGTGGAGGGCAATGGAGAAGGCCTACGTCCAACGACGGACATTTAGCGGCTGAAACTACTACTACTACTACTACTACTACTACTACTACTACTACTACTACTACTACTACTACTACTACTACTACTACTACTACTTTGAGCTGGAAGATTTGAATAGAGCCCTGTAGTGAACTCGTGTCGCTTTGAGTTTCAAATTAGGAGTTCAAACGTCATTTCTTTATGTGAATTATGAATTCCGTGGCTTTCCGGCTTTCTCTTTATTTTTAATTTGCCCTCCCGTTTGGTCTGTTTTGCGATTACTGATGTTCCTTATCTCGCAAGAAATATGGCGTTGCCATTCCCGGCAACTGATGAAATCAACTAGAGAGTTTAACTGTGGTCTTGTCTTTTCGTATAATGACATATTCAAAACACAGTTGGCAGACTCAGAAATAAAGAAAACGAATTACGGAAAACCGTGATTAATCTCCCACAACCGACAAACAAAGTGGAGCCGCAAGGCCATGACAAAACACAACCGTAACCTAAACAGACTTCAACCGGTCTTCTTTTATTTGTTGCATAGCTCTACAACAGGCTAAGACGTTAAAGAAAACGTAAAGAAAGGCGGAAAATATCAAAGACACATAGAAGCACAACAAATTACAACGAGAACTAATGTCCTGGCACGGCATTGCTAAAATTACAAGATAAAGCTTACTTGTACGCGGCTCAAACAATGATTGAGAAGCCGATAGATCTCAACAAGAAAGGCTGTAAGAAATATCACCCATTTAAGCGATTCAAACCAAACCTTTAATAGATGAAATGGCCTTAGTGGTATAAGAATCAAAGACGCAAAACAAACAGAACAAAAGGTAAGCGAGAAGGCGGTCGGTGGCGATATTGAGACGTTTTCAGTGTTCAAGAGTGACAGGCCTGCACGATTCCCTGTGTGTTTTAGCCTTTTTTATAATTTGGTCTCACGAGTATATCTTTGATTGATCGCCTTCTTTTGTAAGATATTGGGCGAGTCTTTGTTGATTTCTTTGAGCAATGGTTGTTGCTCTATTAAGTGCCAGTCTAATCTCGTACCCCGATCTCAGTAGTCGGTTCGGGAATGTCAAAATGTAAGATCTCCCCTCCGCCTGACCGTGGGAAATCTGGGTACGAGATTAGTGCCAGTCTTTCAAGAGGATTTGTTTTAAGTTTGGCACTGCTGGGTGGTATTGTGTAACGAAAGGCAAGATTCGTTTCTTTTGTTCTGAGAAGTCTCAGAGCCTGGCCTTTAATGAAGCCTTTTTTGACCCCTGGTGGGTGGCACGAAGAGATTGCGGTGCGTATATTGAAATGTTTCAGTAGGTTTGAAGTGCGTACGCACAGCAAGAACTGAATTGCTTCTGAATCGTTCACCTTTATAAATGTTTGTATCCAGAAAATGTCGTTTCTGTTTCTGAAATTTAAGCCGTAAATTTAATTGTCGGGTGGTGTTTGTTTGCTTGCTCAATGAACTGCAGCATCTCCTCTCTGTTTAGAGTCCAGGGGGAAAATATGTTGTTGCCCTCGCCCCATTTCCCCGCGGCTTCGCCACTCGTTTTGGCCCCCGTGCCCGGCTTTCCGGTGAGCCCACCCATAAGCAAAATTCACAGAAAATGCTAGTGATTGTACTCATATTGTCGATATTGAATTTAGCGTTGACCCATAGGATTTATTCCACGGTTGATGTGTTTACAGTTATTTGCATGCAAAATAACGCTATGATATGAAAAAAATTACCACCCGAGTTACTTATTCCCTTCCAAATGGTTCATAAACAACGAATTAAATTAAACAGGCTTCAGTCATAGCGAGCAAAGGCGAAAAAGTATTTTGATTCATGGACATGCTCAGAACCGTGAACCCCTCCCTTTAATTACTTCAGTAAAAAGTTTTTTGTGGACTACAGTACAGCATCCTTTGCTCGTTTGCAGGACGTGGTTCGCGTGTTAAGAGATGTCTTTGAAGGCCTACATGCACTGCATACAAACAACGTTTGCCATGGGTGTGTAAACCTTGAGAGTTTCTTAGTGGAGGACGTGGATGGGCAGTTTAGAGGAAGGCTGGGCTTTTATCCTTTCAACAACCCGGTAGGATTGAAGTTGTTGTTTTTGGTGTGAACACTCGCTCAAAGCTGTTTTTTTTGCGACAGCTGTCTTACATTCCAATCCTAGCAGTATGCAGGATGTTTGTCCCATGAACCTAGTTTAATGGCCTTAGCTCCAACGAGTCTCCTGTAGCTCAGTGGTAGAGCATCCGAACTAGTAATCGGAAGGTCTTAGGTTCGACTCCTGATAGGAGCACTCGGAATTTCTTTTTCCGAGTTTGCCTGTGTCACTTACTAGAATAATTCACCATTCTCAGCTGTCTTATTTATCTTCATTTTTGTTGCACTTCCTGAGCTGTGCGCATCAGAACCGTATGTTACGTTACAGCATGTTTCTTGTTTCGTCTTTTTTTTTTTACAGCAGTGCAGGATATGAAATTGTTTGAGAATATAGTTGAAACGGTGGGTTAAACTCTATCTTACATGTATTTTTCTTGAAATAACAGTGTTATGGATTTACGTTTTTTCCACACTATTTTTATTATGACATTTTTGGCTTTGTCATTTTAGTTGAACTTTCCAAACAAGGATCACACGATAACTCTCTCAGAACTGACAGAGGTTTGTAAAACATTTCATTGTTTACATCGGTCAACAATAGCACGCACGTGACCCACCGCCTTCAAACGAGGCGGATAAAGTTGGTGGACGTCAATCAAAGCAGGGCTTTTGGAATTATTGATCATGAATAGCTGGCAGGATTTTAAGGATCAGAGCTAAAAACTTGGCTATGAATGAAGTCACAAATTAAGCAACAATCACCACTTGTAGCTAAGAAAAACCAGTGTGGAAAGATCTTCCATTCTGTTCATTTTAAAGACTTTTTGTTTTTGATTTAGGAACTGCAGAGGCACAAACAACGCCTACTTGAAGCGGAAAGAATGTGTTAAAGTACTTCTGCCACGAGAGAGTTTGCAGCATACAGTGTATGTACTTCAAAAGAGACGTTTTGCTGTTAAACAGCTGGCAATATTGTTCTTGTTGGATGTATTGAAATGACAGGGGCCACTTGATTCTACTTCACCAGAGTTGTGTAATTAAATTTTAACCATGCAAGTAACCTGTGAACACAATGTCACAGCTGTTCATTCGACGACTTTTTTAACGCAGCAGGACGTCGATTCGCAATGACGATTTTTAGCGCAACGACGTTGCGCAAAATGTTCATTTCGTGTCAATGGATTCACAGATGGTTTTTCAGTGTAATTCGTACGGTGCTTCCACGTTGCCAGGTTTTGAATCAGCTCTAAAAACTTGCCATGTGCTGACGTGCGACAGTTGGCCGGAAAATCTTCGGTTTCCCCATGTAACATGTCATCAACTTTTCAGCCGACATTGTTGAACTGAAAATCATCGTTGCAAATCGTTATGTGTAGCATCACTTCAAGGAAGTAAAAGACGTGCGCGCGCAGTCAACAGAACAAGATGAACCAAATCAACTTTGACACGTTTTTTTTTTTTTTTTTCGTGGCTATACGGAGTGAGAAAATTGCGTGACAAAGACAGCCAATCACGCCGATACGGATTTTATGGAAATACTTTGGATTGTAAATTTCTTGAAGAACAACTGCGCCGTTGCAGTTTTTATTTAAACGTTGTTACTTTGTTTCTTTCTCGTTGATGTTCTGCTGCAGTTGCAGTTGTTGTGAATTTCGCTGATATCGTTCACTTTGATTGTTATTCTTGTTACAAATAAATTATATTTGATATTTTTCGTTGCACTTTTGTATTGGTTTCTGTAGATATTTTCTTTTGACGTTGATATCTTTCATCGCTTAAACTGATACCACTATGCCAATGAGATGTTGATAATAAACGATGCTGTTGTTATTTTGCAAGCGTTGCAAACTAAATGGTTGTTTGTTGTGGAGCTCGTTGCATGCGCACCATATACTGGTCTTTTTTATGTGAATCTCCCACTATGAACTTCATTAGGGACTTAAGCTAATAACGAAGGAAGCGCCAATGAAAACGGTGATTATCCTAACTCGTTCTCTAATGAAGTTAATCAGGTGTCGTTCATTGGGATATTTCTGTGCTTGTCGTTTTGTTTGTTTGTTTTTGTTTTTGAAGTTCCAGTTTAGCAAGGGGAAGGGGTGGTGGGAGGGGAGTGGACGGGTTAGAGCGTGCACGTAAAGTACCAACAGTACGCGAAATAACTTAATTTTCGTCGGACTCTGCATCGGTATTTGGTTTGGGCATGGTTAATAGGAGGAATGCATTTAGCTAACGACTGGTTAATATATTCAACTTTCTGTGAAATATTTCTGTGTTTGTAATAATTATTATGCACAAAAAAGTAAGAATCGATTAAAAAATGTCACCAATTGTTGCAATAAATTGTCTCGAACCTGGAAGTCGATGGCGTATAGAGTTGCAGGGTTCGAAGTCCAGTGGCAAACAATATGAGAATAACCGAAACTTTCCGGAAACTGCAATCACTTTCAATGTTCTATTGTTTAAGGCTGCAGTTGTTTCTTTGCTCAAATAGGAAAACGAAAATCGACCACTGAGTTAGCTTAAGATTATCAAAAAACCAAACAAAAAAATTATCAATCAAATACAGTGATTTTATAGTTGTCTTATACACGACACAAACAAGAATTCGTGAGGAACTTGTCTCCGGTTACAAAATTATTGAGTAAAATAAGCGCTTTCATTTGGGCGTTCTTGTGTTTCCAGTTACCATTAACCGTTTTCTTCGCGCATTTGAGTAGTCATTCCGAACTGGACTAAATTTGCTGCGTCATAAAACGCGAGACCGCTGTGAATGTGGCTTTTTCAATCTTGGCATTAGTACATTTTGGCGGTTCATGAAGCCTCGGCAAAATTGTTTCTCAAGGAGGTAGTTTTAAAGTGCCCTAAAAAAATCTCACTTGAAACTACACATCATTTGAAGACCTGCGAAAAACTGTTTCGATTTGCAGAAAACGCTATTCTTTTACAATTATTTTAAGGACGGTGCTTACGGTTGTTATTGCGCATACGTTCTGCGCATCTCGAGATACTCGCGTTTCCTATCCGTGGTGCCTGCTTATACAGGGATATTTTTGCGCAGTTTAAAACTATGTAGAGAAAGCAGAACTTAGCAAATGCTCTTAGTATCCAAGAAGAATATTTGGTGCAACCATGCATTTTTCAGAGATAATAAACCTATTTGGAAAAAACATGCTTTGTATTGTACTTTTTTTTTTTTCATAATAATTGTTGCTTAATTATCTCTTTAAAATGCGTGGTTACCTCCAATTTTCTTTTTGGATTTCCGTAGCCCTTGCTAAGATCTGCTTCCCCTGTATAGTCATGAAAGGTAAAACCACACATAAATACTTCTTTATTAGTAGGCACCATCCTTAAATCCAGTATTTTTGCGGTCTACCCGTGCGGCTGACTAGGAAGGCCGACGGACGTCATGTGACGTAGATTCAGGAACCAGCGCTAGAGTGTTGCAAACGCAGTGAAAGGAAAATAGCAAATGTTGGTATCTTGTTGTCGGTCTTTGTGTTATATCTGCAATGTGATCGTCTGAAGAGAGCTTGTCTGACACAGAAAGTGAGCAATATGAACAGCTTAGACGAAATTGAAGTCACGTGTTCCTTTATCTACGTCACGGCTCCGAGAAGAAAAGAGAGAAAGCTAAGTCAAGTGGTGATCCAAAATGGCGGCAAATTCGAAGGTTTTCGAAAATCATATGAAAAATTACGTTTTATCCAATCGCCAAATTTTTTGCGCAGAACATCTTTATGTGACGTGTTGATTTAGGTGAGAAAATAAAACAAAAACTACCACTACTACTACTGCTGCTGCTGCTGCTGCTACTACTATGAAACACAAAGCTTGCATGTCCATGTTGTAGCTTCAGGTGGACATGTTTTATTGAAGGCTTGTTTCAGTCAATTTTATGTTACAACTTATGTTGTTGATTAGTTTGCGTTACCTGTGATTTCTTCTAATGCGTGATTCAATTCTTACGTTTACCATCATTCCTACCAGGTCTACTTTCCGTTGTCAACCCTGCCATCCCACGCTTACCGCAACCTCGTTCTAGGGTGGGGAGGTGAAAGACCCTGGAAACGAGGATGGGCTTTGGCAAGCGGAAGAGACAATATCTGAGACTTCGTTTGGCCTGAATAAGCTTTAAATAGAATGAAGAGAAGAACGCAAGCTTTTTTGCTGTACCCAAGGACAATTGAACAGCTACGACCGATGCGTTAGCTTGTTTTCCATAGCATCGAACCGTAAAAGGTCTTCCAAAGAGAAAAGTTCTTAACTATAAATTCTCTTATCACGATATAAGGATGTCTAAACGACAAATTTTGCCTTCGTTAATCGTTTTTTTGTTTAAGGCCTTGTTTGAGAAAATAGGATTTGAACCAAAACTGTAAGTTACTGGATGCTAATTTTTCTTCGAGAATCGGCACAAAATGGAAAAGGTGCTCATTAGCCAAAAAGGAAGAAGAGTGCCCTAACAAACACTGCAAGATTCTGAATGTTTCGCTTTACCAACAGTTGATAAGGTTATTTGGCCACCGTAAAGAGATTCTAATGCTGACTTTTCAAACGTTAATCCATTGCTCTGATCAAGGGCTAACGCTCGAAACCTCAGCACTCGAATGATTATCAACTCTGTTGGAAAAACCAAACATTCGTTTCACTCCCCCATGCACGCAGCTCTACAGTTTCTTTAGAAGCTTATTCCCTTAGCTGTAGATTCTGTGCTAGTTTTTGCATTTCTTATAGCAATTTCAGCCACCTTCCTTGATGCTGCAACGCTATAAAACTCCGTGTCTCCTTATTTCAAAACAACATTGCTAAGGGTAGAAAGTTTAGTTGAACTGGTATCTTCACCACCCATTACGAGCCTCCGTTGCACTACCCAGTTGACAATTTTACAATTTTTGCATCATTCTGTGAATAAATATCGTTTTTTGTTTGTTTTCCTGATTTTGCGCAGATAATAGATTAAGCTGATGAAACTGAATGGATAGACTAGAAGAAACGGCTCTCAGATTTAATAAAAAAAAAATGTAGCGACCTAACCTTTATCGCGAGAAATTCACACAACTCGTTTTTCGTACTCGTCCATTAAGCCTTTATTTGCATATCCCTTTTCTTACACCGCTACCAGTTGAAATTAGCTTTATACCCTACACCGTTTTTAGTATCACACTGAAACTATAAACTTTTAGACTGTTGTCAAAATACTAATGTGCTCGCTTGGCTACGACTGTAGTTATTTCCCTTCAAGCCTGTGGGGGAGGTATTTCTTCCACGTAGATCCGGGACACAGAGTAGTCTCCCGTAATCGCGTCAGCAGAATTCCCGACCTGACAAGCACCGACCCAGAATCCCACGCGCACTGTCCCCTTGGAAACTTTCTCGCAGACTCCTTCAATTTGCCGTACGCGGTGCAAATCCTTTATGAATTTGCCGCCTCTTCCATATAGCATATAGACCAGACCTTCAATGCTCTCCGGAGCCGAGCACTCTGCACCATTGAATGTAAAATACCAACGCCTGCAGCACCTCTCGCAGTTGTAGATGCGAAGATTGCCGTTCCAAAAGACTCGCAGAGCTGTGTTGTCTGACGTTTTCTTGAAAACGCACTCCTGCAAAATTGATAAAAATAAGAAAAGCGCAAAAAAATAATAAAATAAAATAAACAAATTAATAATAATACTAACAATAATAACAATAATAATAATAATAATAATAATAATAATAATAAAAATAATAATAATAATAATAATAATAATAAAATAAAGAAAAAGAAAAAAAATATAAATATATGTCAGTCACAGGGGGCGCTTCCGAATAATTGGTATAAATTCCTAATCAGCCTATAATAAAAGGTAATAATAATAATAATAATAATAATAATGATGATGATGATGATGATGATGATGATGATGATGATATGAAAGGAAAAAAATAATAACATAATATGTCAGTCACAGGGGGCGCTTCCGAATAATTCGCATAAATCCCCCATCCCCCTATAACAACAGTAATAATGATTAATGACCAGAAACTTAGTGCTCGGCTTAAGCTTTATCCAGCGATCAATTCATTAACATATTCCCTTGATGTACTGTTTTCACATCGTGTCGCCAGCACTAGCTACCGTGACACAAGCTCGTCGTGTTGTTTCCAGTAAACACTTTATTATATGGCTGGCTCCGCGACCGCGAGTGGACAAGATAAGTCAAATCCTACGTTGTGATTGGCTACTCGAGCGGGCAATATGGACAGCCATCTTTCCCGCTCGGGATTACCCTTTGCCCGTTGACTCGTCAACGTAAGTTTAGTTCACGAACAGTGTAAGCTATTCTTGTTGTTTTCGGGCAAACGTGCACTAAAACGTTCGGAACATTCTTGCTGTTTGCCTAAGAAGAAAGAGACATGAAGGCATCTTGGTGCAGCGTAAAGTTTGTTTTAACTTCTGTTGTGCCGTTGAATCGGTGAGTTGATCTGTAAGTTTAATTCACTGTAAAGGTTGAAAATTTACAAAACCTGTAAATCGCAGTTTACATCCTGAAAATTCCATTTTCTTGTTTTGTAAATTTCGATTTATGTCTTGTGGGTTTGTAAAAGAAAATTTACATTAATTTACACGAATTTAACTTTAAACGATGGTATTTTAAAGAACATGTAAAAAACGTGTAAAATATTTTTTACTACAATTGTTTCTAATCTCGCAATCTGATTTGCTAATTTTCCGTTGTCGATAAGAATCTAGACAATGCTGCTCGCGTCAATCAGCGCGCGGAAATTTTGACAGTTATTGTAAAAATTTTCTTTGACATTGATATTGTGGTAAAAAAAAACACATCGCATGTGGTTTAGCGTTGTCTGTACTCTTATCGACAACGATATTCGTCATCACAGTGGTCAAAATTTGTTGTGGACTCACGAGGCGCACAACATTTTGACCACTGTGATGACGAATATCGTTGTCGATAAGAGTACAGACAACACCAAACCACATTCGATTTGTTAAGCAGCTTCATTTACAGTATCCACTCAAGTGCAAATAACTTGTAAATGTTTGCAATGAACCATGTGAATACTACGTAAATTGCTTTACCTAATAGTGAAAATGGGAGACTGCTCAGATCCCGTAAAAATCCTGTAAATTCAAAAAGAGAGACTGCACAGATCCTGTAAATATCTTGTAAAATTCAAAAAGGGAGACTGCCTCGATCCTGTAAATATCTTGTAGACCTTGTAAATTCAAAAATAATGTTATCTTTACATTGGATTATTTTCGTTGATCTGATAGGAGTACTTTACCTTGATCAAGCCTGAGTCCCTTCCGTCGTTCAAATTCTTAAAAACGCACTGTTTCCAGTTACGAGTCACAGATCCTGAAATCCCCATTGGGCCTGGAGGACCCTGATCTCCTTTTTTCCCTCTCGGTCCAATGCATCCATCAGGCCCTTGATTGCCAGGTGATCCCGCATTACCTGCTGGTCCCGCGGGTCCAGGGCTTCCGGGGATGCCTGGTATTCCCGGTGCGCACAAACAAGCGCTTTGACGACAGGGGCCATATGGCTTCTGATGAAGTGAAGTCGATTGTTGTTATTTTTTCCTCCCAAGCCTCCAATCATTTGCCCAAAAATAATAAGTATTTTGTTCGGCATATAACTCCTTGATTTCATTCAATAGCAATCCGCGTACTTTATATAGTTTCTTACGTTGACCTTGCTTGTGTGAATGAATTGCTTTATTTAATTGTCTGGGTTATTTAGCTACATGTAACTAATTGGGGACGCTATAGATAAAATACTATTGTTTTGAAAATGTCTTATAGCAATTTACAAGTCATACCCTAGTGCAACAATATGAATTTAAATACTTTTGAACATGTTTCGATTAAAATCACCAAGCTACCGTGAAATCCTACTGGATAAACTCAGAAGTCCAGTAGTAGCGTAGAAAATAAGAAAGCAAGAACATTCCCTAGGAAGCACGATAAGATAAAATAAATAAAACAGCTGGGATGCGGAAGCGATGTTAGTTTCGCCTCCAAAAGTGTAAATTTTGAATTTATTTAAAACACTACTGCCAGGCTGACTGACCCGTAATCAAAAGAAAAAAGTGATGGCTATCTTACCGTGGAGAATTAGTAAGAATATAGTCAAGTCTTGCACAGTAATGTTTGTTTGTTTTAGGAATTGGCTTACCTTGCTCTTTCAACAAAATCCCTTCCCCACCCCTCCCCGTCAACAATAAAATAGTAGACCAGCAGACTGTAGGACATGAGTGAACTGAATTACCAATGCAAAAGGCATTTTACAAAATGGCCTCACCTTGTTGTCACCTGGTTTGTTGCTGCTGCCGTTTTTGGTCGCAGAACAAGAGATCATTAGCAGTGACAACAGTACAGATAACATGATGGTTAGTGGTATATTCATATCAATATTCTGGGTTTATCTTGTGACTTGTGAATATGAAATATCCAAAGTGATCATTCAGTAATTCATACTTACTGTAAGCAGACATCAAACTGCATTTCGCAATAACTTTTCTTAGCTGATTCAGCATGAAAAGTGTGCATTATTTCATCAAACGTAATTAAATTAGAGCAGGCAGGTTACTTACAGCTTACAGTTAGATCGCACTTTTCTGATAATGTATGCTTTTTTTTTCACATAACAATAACGAAAGAAATAAAACTTTAAAATTCATCCAGTGAGAAAATGCTAGCGATCTACCTACCACAAACAAAAGGTCTTGGCATTTTTAAACAAGCAGAACTGAATTCGCGAATTGCCGTTGTAACGTTCACTTTCCACAAACATTTAGTGATATTTGAGTATTTCATTCCAGTTTAAGCTCAAATTGAATTTAAAATCTATTGCCTAAAGACGAGTAGCCTTCTTAGTTATCTCAGTTCAGTCCCATATGTAAAGAACTAACCTTCACTGCTAATGTGGTTACAATCATCCAAAGAAGAATAATAATCCTCTCGCTGTTACAGTGCCAAGGGAAAATGATCGTCTATTCACGGCAAGACCGTTTTTGTATAATTACTAGGACTTCTGACGGGTTTCTTATTGGTTAGATCATTTCTGAATTGTCCAATGATGTGACTGTTTTTTTCTCTTTTGTTATCATAAGTTTCACGTTTCAACACGATTGAGAGCTACCTGAACGTAAATAACATAAATAACAAAATAGAACGAGCTATCCCATTTGTTACATAATTTGGGGATTGCCCAATGACGTGACTTCTTTGGTTCTCTTTTGTTTTCCCAAGTTTTGCGTTATATCACGATTAAGAGTTGACTAAGCGAAAATAGCAAAATAGGACGAGCTTTCCGATTGGTTACATAATTTGCGAATTTCCCAATGACGTCACTTCTTTGGTTCTCTTTTGTTTCGCGTTTTATCAAGATTAAGAATTGACTACGCGTAAAGAGCAAAATGGGACGAGCTCTGCTATTCGTTACATTATTATTCAACTCGCCAATCATGTCACCTCTTATTTTGCGGTGTTTTGTACGTTCTGACTTGTTAACAGTTCAAAAAAATTTGAGTGCTCATCACGCCTGAGCAACATAATCAGACGAGTACCCCTGTTACCAGTTGATAGAGAGGCTCAGTGTTGTTGTAAAAATTGCACAAAATATCCAGCAAGAGAAAAGTTTCGGATTGCGATTTTGTGCTACAACACAACCACAAAGACGTGTATCAAAACCTAAACAAAAAGAAACTTTTCGGGAAAGCAATATGTCATGTGGCGGAGAATTATTGCAGGGAAAACTATTTGTTAAATTTTTATGAACTCGACGTGGAACTACGCATATATTTTCTGATGCACAGCTATAACACTAGTAAATCGTTATTTGCGTAACATAAAGTTGAGGGAAATTCGCGCTATCCAATAGCCACAAAACGGGTGAACGAATTATTGTCTACAAATATGCGCTTTATTAAGAGTGGTTCAAAGTTGAGCAGCATACTTTAAACGGTTTCATTTTATATCCTTTACCTTCAACTTCACTGATGTTGAGAAGGAATTCCGAATTTTCCTGACTTGCTACAAATTCCCTTAACAGTTTGCTAAAAAACATAATAAACAAATGTTTTTCTTGACCGTGGCAACCAAAATACAGTTAAAAAAATTCTATCAAGTAATATCACTCGCTACAACGCATTTCACATTAAATCTCGCTTCTTTTTTTTTCTTCCTGCAATTCCTACTCTCTACATTCTGGATTGGTGTAAGCTACTTTTATTCCTTTGTTGGTTAAACCAAATTTCAACCGGATACAACGCAAAATTGAGAAACCAAATTAAAGGCTGAATTTGAGGTAAATCGATCTGTCGATTCATCATACGGTAAAGTTTATCAAGTGGATATCATTCCTCCTTCCATACCAAGAGACACAAAGTGGAAAATAGCACATTGGTTGGTTATTTCTTGCTCAAAGTCTCAAAAAAGTCGATGCATGCCACAAATACTGTTCACGCGCGACGTTAAATTCGCTTAAAAGTACAGTAGACTTTAATACAAAGATAATAGGACCTATTTGGAATAAACGTCGGTAAAATCCACGAGAGACAATTAAATAGTCACAGTTGAATTGTAATAGTTTTGCTGTAACGCGCTACGCTGCCATTTCTGAGTCAGAGAAGGGATAAAAATTGGTTCAGCCTTGCGATAGGGCCTTTCTCTTTTTCTTTGAGGCTTTAGACGATACTTATCAGCATCTGAATTAGATAATTTACCTTTGAAGCAACACAGCACTTGGTCTGTCCAACGATACTTGACAAGATGCTGAAATTGAGGAGAAAGAAATGTAAGATTTTTTAACTGACGAATAAAGAAACTACATTCATTAATACAACAACAAACTTACACCGTCAGCTTTTTCAGTCTCTCTTTTTGCAGATCAGGGAAACAAATTTTTTCGCTCATTGTTTAATGAGGTTCTCATGAGAACAAGTTTGTAAAACATTAGTCACCAGACCTTTTCGTTCAGTTACCGATTCGTCCAATGGTGTAGGGTCTGTCGTTCCTGTTTTTGTACGCGCTGCTTTCTAGATTGCTGAGTCATGGTTTGCTCCCTTCCTTGAATATTAAAACAGTTTGAAAAAATAGGAAAAAAATCTAAGGAGCAAAATTGAGAGGCCAAATTAAAGGCTGAATTTGGGGTAAATCGATCTGTCGATTTATCATACGGCAAAGTTTGTCAAGTGTATATCCCATTCCTCCTTCCATACCAAGAGACGCAAAGTGGAAAATAGCACATTGGTTAGTTATTTCTTGTTCAAAGTCTCACAAAAGTCGGTGCAAGCCACAGATACTGCTTACGCGACGTCGTGTACCCTTTGTGAATTTATCTGTATTTCGGTTCAGTGACACCAGCCGAAACTAAGTGTAAATATTTTTTTTCTCCGTCGAATTCGACGGGAAAGCAGTACTAACTTCAATTTCCACCGTACAAAATTCTTGAAGTAAATAACTGGTTAAGGATGAGCGGAATTTGCAGCGGATAACGTAAATGACTTCTGAGCTGCGACATGCAAATTATAAATACCAAGACCAAGAAAGTTACTGGCTCAATTCTAACACTGTGTTCGCTAATTTACCACGAAAATAATAGTAAAGTAAATTGAAAAACACAAAATGCCACGCTGTAGTTATTTCAATTCAATCTAGTCTACCGACACTACTGAGATTAAATTCACTTAAAAGTACAGCATACTTACAAAGATAATAGGACCAATCTGGAATAAACGTCGGTAAAATCCGCGAGAGACAATTAAATAGTTACAGTTGAATTGCAATAGTTTTCTGTAACGCGCTACACTGCCATTTCTGAGTCAGAGAACGGATTAGTATTGACACTGAAGAATTGTTATATTATATGATACCGAGGGGCCAGTTTTGATTTATCTCCTCAAGAGTTTAATGCGAACTGTATAATTTTAATTGCGATTTGAAGTTTTTTGATGCAGAAAATCGAACGTTAGTTTCAAGATTAGGAAAGCACAGCAGGCAAAATATAACCCCTCGGAGTTTTATATCAAAATTGGTTCAGCCTGCCGATATGGCCTTTGTTTTTTTCTTTGAGGCTTTAGACGATACTTAACAGCATCTGAGTTTAACAATTTACCTTTGAAGCAACACAGCACTTGGTCTGTCCAACGATACTCGACAAGACGCTGAAATTGAGGAGAAAGAAATGTAAGATTTTTTAACTGACGAAAAAAGAAACTACGTAGTCAACAATACAACAACAAACTTACACCGTTAGCTTTTTCAGTCTTTCTTGTCGTAGATCGAGGAAATAATTTTTTCGCTTGACAAAACTCTGCTCTACATTGTTTAATGAGGTTCTCGTCAGAACAAGTTTGTGAAACGTTAGTCACCAGACCTTTTCGTTCAGTTACCGATTCGTCCAATGGTGTAGGGTCTGTCGTTCCTGTTTTTGTACGCGCTGCTTTCTAGATTGCTGAGTCATGATTTTCTACCTTCTTTGAATATCAAAACAGTTTCAAAACATAGGGAAAAAATCTAAGGAGCAAAATAAAATACCTGTTGAGCTGGTGACCAAATTATAATTTAAACGTTCTTCTTAGTCTTCAGATTATTTTACTTTTTTATCGACTGTAAGAGAACTGCAACTGGCCTAGCTCGGATACTGTCTAGCACACATCATTGTATCAACGATAATTACTACATTTATCACTGTACCATACACACAGTTCAAGGCTTGGACACTTTTTTTGGTTGTTTTAAAACTTAATTTACTATTTACCGTAAAAAAGAATGCCAAGATTTATATTTTCTGTTTAATAGATTTTAAAGCATGAACGAGGAAATTACAAAACTGACAATGCAGTCCTTAAGCTTTTGGTATCAACAAATCATTAACAACGCCAAAGAGAGAATTTTAAAACAGGCCCATTGTCATCACAGACTCGTTCAGAAGAAGTTATATTTGTTTACTGAGTACGAGATTTTACAAAAATATTTTACAGCTAGGCCGAAGTTGAGGAGGATTAATTTCTCAACTCAAGCCTTTTTCCCTTCATAAAATTCCGTATCCCCTAATACTTGTTTTCTTTCGCGCCGGTTTCATTGAAAATTTTTGCGCAAAAATTACAGCTGGCTTAAGGTTTTACAATCTTAACCCCTTGGATATGACAAAAATTTAACGGCGAAATGTTTGAGGGACAAATCGGCACGATTTTTTTGAATCAGTTTTAGAGCCGGAAATGAATAAAATTTGGCGAGCGACGGTACAAGCTAAGCATCCGGTCATAAAACCGAGTACCATTTATCCACATTCAGAGACATCTACTTTTATTTCCTTTTGCTTGAAAATGAGCTGATGATAATTGTGGTATGAATAACTTTAGCCTTTACTACGGAACACACAACAGCTTATCCGAGTATCTGTGTTTGGAATCTATGATTCAGTCGAAAGGCCTTTCCGTATTATTACTATTGTCATTATTATTGTTTTTTTTCGGCTGCCGAGAGAAATTTAGAGAGAAACTGTTGAACTTAATTAGGAAAATGCTTTATTTACCTTGGCTCGTCGCCGGCGTTGCTTGTGAGAGAGGAAATAAATATCTAAACGGTAAAGGAGACACAGGATGTTAGATAAAAAAAAAGTAGAGAATAACCTGAGTGTTACAGATACCACAAAACTGGAAACTTACATGAACGGTAAAAATTTCCAAATTTTCACTTGCCTTTTTTTTTTTCAAAAGAACGGAAGAAAAACAATTTCTGTTTCGTATTCTCTGCATATAGTAAGGTTGTTTCTGAAAATATCAACATACGCAAAAGTTGTCTGAAGCCGTTTTTGCTTCATAAAATTCCACACCCAGCGCGGGCCAGTTTCGCCTCATTTTTTTTCGCGTGTCATGAAAGGTCCACCAAAGACACTATCCTGAAACTTGTACTTTTTACTCGGTTGATTTCACAGAAAGTTCAACTGGGAGCCGCCGAGACAGTTTTCCTGGTCAAATTTGCACGATTTTCTTGACGGAAATCTAAAGCTATGAATGAGTCAGAGAAAATGTATTAGGACATCGAGTGTACGACTAGAAAAGCTAAGAACGGCGGCCGATGGTACTGATGGCCAAATTGTTTACATGTAAAATAGTCTACAAGCAACCGGTCAAAAAATTGCGCTTCAATTATCCATATTGCAAGACATCTAACTTTCCGTCTGATGACACGAATTATGTTATTAATTGCACAAACAAATCAGCCAATATTTGCTGAGGAATGCACAAGTTCTTTTCAGAGTATCTGTGTTTGGAAACCTGTAGTGATTCAGCAGGAATTGAAGATCCTATTCGTTTAATTTTTTCACGGATATAGGATTTAGAGAGAAACTATTGTTTACCTTGAGAAATGGCTCATCATCGGCAATGGCTTGTGAGAGAGGGAATAAATATCTGAATTCGGAGGGAAAAAATGGAATGTTACAAAAAAGATAAATAGTAAAATATCACAATAGCGACAAAACTGTGAACTTACATCGTTAAAATCTCCCCCATTTCCAGGTAAGGCTTTTAAAAAATGGAAGTAAAACAGTTTGTGTTCCGCAGTGTTCTTTGCATATAATGAGGTTCTCGTCCGATCAAGTTTGCGAAAATACCAATATATGCAAAACGTTGTCTCCGAGACAGCTTTATTCTAACAAGTGACGTTATTCGCTAGATCGATTTTGTTTTCCGTAGTCACCAAATTGTCCAATAGAACGGCTCCGACTGTTTGTTACGCAATGTCCTCCAAAAGCACTCGACGGAAGTCATTCAGCAGGGAAACAATTCTTTTCAGTTAAGCTCTTTGACCGATGATTTACACAATTTTTGTTGTTATTACAAAGATACAGAGGCACAAACGGGGAGAATTTAATAACAGCAAATGTTTCCAAAACGTATTTAAAAAATTGAAAATTCCCACAAATGCCTTGAATGTTTTTGAAATGGATTTTATCATCTTCGGGAAACTTCGTTTTGTCGATTATTTCCATGGGCTCTCGAATGACTCACGGGGAATAATAGAACATCGATAAAATGGACCAGTCTTGAACATGGAGGAATGTCTTACACGTCAGCTTTCAAGTGTAAACAGTGCTAGTCGTTTGTCTGTTTTGCAATTCTGCCGCACACACCGTGGTGTTAAATTTGAATACTCCCGCGAACTGTAGTGACATAAAAGGGTAAAAATAATAGCCTGGCTATAAAAGCCGTTTGAAAGTAAATTTTAGGAATTGAAATAGTTTGATAAAAGTTACATTAAAACTGATTTGTGTTTCCAATCGAAATATTCAAACTTGATAAAAAATTCAACTTGATATCGAGGTCCAAAGGACACAAACATCTAACAGAAATAAATAATTTATTCAGTTTCCTTTGTTTGCGTCTTTTTGGCCTCGTTGTCAAACTTAATTTCAATACAATGAGCGCGCGTTCGTGAGAGCTGTTGCCAAGCAACGAACCTATCTAAGGGCGTTTTTTTCAATATGCCTTCTCAAGCAAGGAACAGAGAGGAGTCTGGGTTCACCGATGTTAGCAGCGTTCTTCTTAGTTCAATTTAATGAGCTTGAACGTTATGTTGTTCGATGAATGTTAGCAATGTGCAGTTCAAATGACGTGATAGCGTTTATCTTGTCGTCAAGTGAAAATAAAGAAAAAAAAAAATAAAAATTAAAAAAAAAAAAAATTCAACTACTTTTGAAGTAACTATGCTTCAAACTCTGTTCTCCGGCAAACCTAACTTTGCTCAGAGAGGACCACTTAAGTTAATTCGCCAAGATTTAAACCAGCGTAGTTTCTACCAGGAACTTGTTTTCGAAAAACAGAATTTAAACGTTGCAGAGATAATAATTCCACTTTACTCACCTTCAATATGAACGTCCATTTGATCCTTTGATAGAGCTCACCAGACAGTAGATCTCAGGTTCTGTTTTTAGGATCTCATAGCAATGCATTAAAAGAAGGGATCCAGGCTTTTTGTCATGCAAAACAGGCCACGCTTTGTCTGTACGTTTCATTTTCATAGTAATTTATTTTGTCAAACTCACAATTGTGCTCTTCCTTTTGTTGGAGATTTCACCACAGAAGCCATGACCCATACAAACCAGATCAAACATGTTGCTCAGTTTAATACGCTTGAACTTCTTTTTAACAAAAAAAAAATGTGATTCCATTAGTTGTTCGACGAACGTTAGTGATGTGCGAACTCAGATACCATTGGACATGCGAGTGTTTGTTCCGGGCAGAATTCTTTGTCCCGTTAGAAAAACTTTTATGTGGCAAACTCAAATTACAGTTGTAACGGAAGCAAAGTACAACAAATCACTGGTAGGAAGACTTACAACTAACCACTAATATCACTTTCCAAGAGGTTAAAAAAAGTGTTTATTTTTGATTCAGAGACAAAAGAAAAGCGAGTGCAAAACGGAAGTTTGGTCAATTCGGCGAAAAGTAATTTCCAGTTTCACTCTGAGCCTAGGACAGTACTTCATCTGTTAAGACTATTTCAATATCTTCTTTTTCAAGTATATCTATTCTTTTATTTGGATTTATTTAAATATGCTGCGATGTTTCTGTTTGAGTTTATCAAGACTCCACTAATTAATCGGTGTAAAAACAATAGTTTCTTCTGAGGATTTTGAATACTTTTTATTCTCTTTATCTGACACAGGAAATAAGAACAGCCATGTTAACCACCAAAACTATACTTCTTTCATAATTACACTGGCGTTCGCCGCTGTGCAGCTTAATGACCTTTTATCTGCTTACGGTAAGTTTAGGATCTATACGGCTGATGAAACAATACGAAAGAGCTTACTGAGGGAGTTATCTGGGAGGACACTGAACTGATTATTTGCTGTAATAAAGTGTTTTTACGGAGATCAGGAGCAAAAGTTTAATTTCAGTTAAATTCATGTCTTTATACTTTATTATGGCCACGTCATGTGTGTTTGTTTCATTTTTCATGGTAATACTTTATTTCGTCAAACTCACCGTTTTGCTCTTCCGCCTTTTTGAGATTTTCACATCAGCGTTTTCAGATGTTAAGTTACTACTGCGTCTCATAGTTTCAGATTCTCACTTATGTTCGGAGATGCACCTAACCCTGAATATGGGTACTTAACATGAGACATGCCTTTTGTCATGATCATTTTCATGACTTCATGTTCGACAGAATTATTTGCGTTTTACTGAGAATTAAGATTAGGGGACACCTTGTGACGTCTATCATACAGTGCATGCATCTCATTACCGTGCATTTCTGGACATACCCAGATTCTTCTTTTCGTTTATTTTTTCTCCGACCGACCGATCTTTGATTTGGACACCGCATCTTTGCTAAACGGACAAAAAAAGGGAAGTGGGGCGGGGGGGCAATGGCCCCCCGCCATTGTTGACGACCGTGCCATTTTTAACCGTGGTGAGTTTTAGGAATAGGACGTTTTCATCATTTAAGACATGAAGAAAAGGTTTTTTTTGTTTAACTGATATTCAGAACTGTGGAAAACTCCTCGAAAAATTTGTATCAATCGAATGGGGGTGTTTTTTCTCAAAGCTCAATTGTTAGTAAATGGCAAAGACGATCGATAAAAACAGCATAAAACTAATTACAAAACAGCGAAGACGGATCCTCGATGATACACTTGTGGCTGTCCGCAGAGTTGGTTAAGTGTATCAATACTGAAACTGGCTGGGAAGAAAATAAAAATATATATTCTTTGAGGAAAGTTGAAAATATTACAAGCAATGCTTTGAACGAAACTCTAAAGAGCCAATCATTAAACTTTTCGGTTCAATTCTGAGCCGGAAAAACTAGAAATAATAATGGATGGCAATTGATGATTCTCTAACACTTTTCTGTGATTATCGATTGGCGAATACCAAACTAAGAATTCCGAGATTTTTTCAAGCAACAAGCCTGTAAAATGGCGTATCAACTTTCATTTTCGTTGCCAGTACTGTTCCCATGGTGCTTTCTTCCAAGCAAGGGCCAGACAGGAGTCTGTGCAGTCTACGCTATGGGCCTTTTTGTTTCTCAGAACAAGAATACTTAATTAATTTCAAAAGAATATTATTGTAACTTTATGACATTTGTTTTTTTCTTTTTTTAAAATTAAAAAAAAAAAAAAAAAATAAATAATAATAATAATAATAATAATAATAATAATAATAATAATAATAATAATAATAATAATAATAACAACAACAACATAATATGTCAGTCACAGGGGTCCCTTCCGAATAATTCGTATAAATCCCCCATCCTGACCCCCTCCCATCAGCACTCCTCTTTAACCTCAAGCATTAACTGAACCAAAGTCATCGTTCTTAACAATCACAACAGAAGTAAACAACAAACAGTGAATCATTTTTGAATGAAACTGTAGTGTACTTGGGGTAAATAACAGCACTGTAAAAGTGCAGGAAAATGCGTCCGGGAAAGTCACCATTGATTTTGGCTTGATTTCTTCTTGATTAGTTCAGAAAGTGGCCTACAAATTTTTGACCAGTCGCCGAGAGTCAAGTAATTAAAGGCCAATGCAAGTTACTTTGATTCCACATTAAAGTAAAAGCCTATCTATACTCCGAACATCAACGGAGTATCACAAGACAAAACCAAAAGTAAACTCCTAACATACAGATCTTACAAACAATATACACCTGTACAGTGATTTTTTCTTATAACAATATTTTAATTTGCTTTATACATTTTATATACACCAGTTGTACATTTAGGTCAAATTATTTAATTGCAAAAACCAAAAAAAAAAAAAACAAAACAAAAAAACAAAAAACAAAAACAAAAAACAGCAACGAAAAAAAAAACAAAAACAAAACAAAACAAAGAAAACAACTCACAAACAAAAAAGGGCCTTTTTAACAATATCAAATTTCTACTCTAGCCATAAAATACAATTCTGCAATTGCTACAGTGAAAGCCATTAAGACTCCTAGAATCACTCTCTGCAAGATAAACAAAGAAAAAAACAAATTATGACATATTTAAGCGAGTCACCATGGAACCCCTTGATCTTTTAATTGACATAACTCTAACATCTTGGCCATTCAAATGAAAGCTACTGAGCAAAACGTTCCCGTGATGCTGGTTACATGTAGCTATGCCGTGAAGAATCGTAAGTGTGCCGGCAAACATTGAATCGAAGTAAATTGATCTGAACTTTCTCACGATACTACTTACTATAATAGTATACTGTACAAGGTTGCCCGAACATTTGAGAGAATGTAAACACCTAAGTCTCTGGATAAAACTCTAAAGTGAGACCAGTCAAGGTAACAAAAACTACTAAGCATTACTTTCCTGTGTTACTGGGGACCTTCCAATCAGAGTCAAGTACGAGTATGAGTTTCAAATTTCAAATTAGTCACATCCACAGAACTCTCACTCCTCTCGCTGTTTACCAGAATATAAGAAGACCTAAGAAACATGATTGGTATGACAAGCGGTTGTTTAAACCACACAAACTAGATTTGAAAAGTCATGCTCATACTCAATCTTGTACTCATAGTCAAAACTGAAGGTCGTTACTATTAATATTTTATAATGCTGTATAAGGTGGTTTCACCTTTGCACATGTGTATAAGACTATTCAAATGAAAGTTAAGTACTTGAAGAATGTTAATTGAATATGCTACAAAGTTGTTCTAACTTTTTGAGTCTGTTGGTAAAATCCTGATTTAATAAAAAGCCATACCACAGTCCCCCTTGGCGATGCTGTTTATTACAGCTGACATGCTGTCCAACATTACTCAGCTTACATGTGTGCGGCCCTGAAGTGTGGCTTGACTGTGTTTAGTATGTGCTATGTACTGTAAGTTATAACTTCCTTGGAAGTCACTGAATAAAATCCTTGTGAGAATAAATTACCGACTGTACATGTGCAAGTGTTGTCTAGTGACTCAGGCTTGATCATTGAATTTGTCTAAATGAAACTTTTTCGCTTTTGCCAGACTTTTGCCCTGCAATACTAGCATCTACATAACTTGGTAGCAATTGGCTGCTCAAATAATAATATTGCGGCATTGAACCATTTAGATAAGAAACCTAACAAGTTACAGGCATTTTATTTCAATCTCAGCCTATAATAATTATTTAATGCTTCGTTCCAAAGTATGAACAAACCAAGAAATGAGCATTCAGCAATTACTTCTTGGTCTGATGGCAGAAAGAGCAGCACTTAAATAAGTAAGGTGAAGTAACGCAAGTCTTCCAATTGTACATACCACAGACTCAGAAGAGAAGGCATATTGAGTTGCAATAAAACCAAAAGCAAATGCTGCCACTATTGACAAAAGGAAATTGATAATAGATGCCAACTGTTTGCTGCCAGAGCGAACTGAAAATAAAATTAAAAAATTAAGACACTTAAGTAGCTGAAACAACTACTTAAAAAAAAAAAACAACATAAACACATTACAAAAAAAAAAAGACAAAAAAAACCCCAGCTACTGCTGTTAAAACAGGCCATCTGTTAGGGTGCGATAAAAAATCTGATATTGTGCAATATTTTCAGGGTAGATTGTACGATAAGAAAGGACTATTATGCGGTAAATTATGCAAATTATGCGATTTTTCCCTCAACTATTTTAAGCTTGTTTTCCTAGAATTCTGAGAAAGTAAACCACTTTAATGCTGCTTTAGCCTCGATTTTTTCATAAAGGGACAAAAAATAAGCAATTACGAGTGAATTGGGATATAAAAATTTAATTATGACACATACAGTACCGTGCAAATGTAAGTTGACAGTCCCTTCTCGAACTCATTAATAATTCATCAAGAGAAAACAAAGAAAATCACTACCGTGACCGTGGTTTGGATATGTGATCCTAATTGCCATAAAATTTTGCCAACTTTAGCCTTGAATTTCTCCAAGAATTATTGATCATTTGAGAAGCCATATCAAACACTCGAAAGTGTTTCATCACATATCCAAACATCTCGAAGTCGTTTAAAAAATCTGATGAAACACGCCTTCTCGTGTTTGATATATTACTTGAAACTCAAACTTCGTGACTAGATCCTCGAAACTCGAAAGGTTCGAGTATCCAGGCGTGAGTCGAGTGCATCAACTTTCAAGGCAGCGAAACAAAGAACTTTTCGCGTGATAAGTTTTTCACACATCTCATCCAAGGCCACAGTTCGGTTCCTTTCTACAGGAACCAACACTGCGACACAGCCAACTGTGTTTGCGTTTTTGTTGGAGTGATGTGCGCAAGTGTGTGCACATGTATGATCGAGATGGAAAGAGTTCGCTCTTTAAGTGTTTTCTCGGTTCCTTGCCGATTACAACCAAAAGTATTGAGCGTTTTTAATCAAGAAAATGCTGTTTTTGAAGTTTTGATTTGAAAGATTAAGGTACAATCAAGCATAATTTTGTGCATGCAGCATACTGGTTTAGCGGGGCTAAAAGCGATCGTGTGTGTTTCCATTCTCAGCTTGTGAAACAGCGGCCAAAAAAGCCGCAATCTTTTAGTTTCGCTTCCTTCACTGTTAAAACTTGGTTTAGTGAACAAGTAATCCAGTCATCTGTCAGAGGAAGACACTGTTACAATCCGAAATCAGTTGATAGAAAATGAAGAAAACGTGACATTGCCTTTTGAGATTATCTCGATAACAATTATGCAAATTTGTAACACTAGGTCGAAGAAAAAAAAGCGAACGGCCACGTTGAAGTTTCCCCGGTTCCTTGGCAAATTCCACTGCGGTATAATGCACCACCTTGGCTCAAAGTTTTTTGTTGTTTCTTTTGCAGAAGGATCATATGTGATGGATTTGTATCACCAAATCCTGATAGGCTAACTCAAAGAGAAGAATTGTTTGCGTTGCACCAATAGGCAATTCTTTAAGAATGAAAAAACAAGATGCCCGGCTAATGGCATTAACACGGAATACTTAATGTAGCCCCAATTATACCCCATTGTATGTTTCGCAGATGTTTAAAAACTATCCTCCCTTGGCAATTGAAATAATTGTCTGAATGGTTTTATTCAGATATATTGCGTGATACTTATCGTTGTGTTACTAGGAATCATACCAGAAATAACTCTGCAATAACGTCATGACCCCGCTGAACTGGCCTGGCCTCCTATAGCTCTAATCCTTCGCGTTGATTAGTTGATCTGTTTTTGAAAGCGGAGTTTCTTCGCTGTGAACTCTCCCAATTTGCACCGTTTCAACTGTCAAGTACTACCTAGAAGTTATTATTTCGATTTATCGCTTGAAAAAGGTTTGTTTTCTCTCTGAAAACGGCAGATCAGAGTCTTAAATTCGTACATGTGGCCGCCATTGAACAAAAACATCTTTTCGAAATGATGACTTGCTTTGACGTCACACAGGTAGAGATAAGTGGGTCCCCTCCCTCGTGATATACGCGCCGATAATAGATTTTGATTGGGCTGTTTTTGTTCAAGACAACCAGAACAATAAATCCCTTCTGGGAGAGGGTAGAATTTAATCAAGGTTTAATGAATAAATCAAATAATGATTTGACGTCACACAGGTAGGGATGAGTGGGTCCCCTCTCTCGTGATATCATTGCCCGAATAATAGATTTTGATTGGCCTGCTTTTGTTGAAGACAATCAGATTAATACATCCCTACTAGGGGAGGACATATTTTAATGCATAAATTAATTTGTCGATTTGTGACTTTGATGAAGAAAAAAAAAGATACCCGACCGAAACCTAGACACGGCCTGCCCTGCGGGCATTCCGTGTAACTAGCACCAAGCCCCAAAACTGACAAAAACGAAAATGACGCCTTGAACTTCGATTGTTTGTGAATTCGATGGTTTTAGAACGTTTCCTGGGCTTTTTCGAAATTTAATCGTCTTGAAACTAAGTGCAGACGCGTAATTTTTTCAGATAAGGCATTTATTTATGGTTTTTATTTAAGAATAATGTGCGATTTTTTGTGAATTGTGCGATTTTTTACGAATTGTGCAATCCGATGCGATTTGAGGTCAATTGTGCGAAATCGCACCATCGCATAATATCAGATGGCCTGTTAAAAGCCTTTGAATACCCAGTAGGTCCCAGTATTGAGACAATAAATAATTTATTGCCTGTGAGTTGCCTTATTCTATACACTAATCAGTGACTACGGGCCTGAAATAATTATGGAAAACGTTAGTGAGCTCTCAGATTATGTTCTTAGTGGGTGCACATGGTGAATCAACTATGGCTATTGTATTGACATTAATCATGTCTTGTGACTGGCCATGCAAGCTAGTTTTCCTGTCATCTGCATTGACATCAGGCATTTTGTTTAATATATACAGTGTAAATATAGAAAGTTCACGACAAATGAAAGCTGATTTACAATTCGGGTTTCGGGTTGCCCCATTACACTGAATTAATGAATTTAATTGCAATCAACTAAGGCAAAGTCATCTTCTGGTTGATACCCTGTATATGATGTACATGTTTATGCCTTTCATTGAAAATGAATGTGCCATGACTGAAATAAATAAATAAATAAATAAATAAATAAATAAATAAATAAATAAATAAATAAATAACTAACTAACTAACTAACTAACTAACTAACTAACTAACTAACTAACTAACTAACTAACTAACTAACTAACTAACTAACTAACTAACTAACTAACTAACTAACTAACTAACTAACTAACTAACTAACTAACTAACTAACTAACTAACTAACTAACTAACTAAATAAATAAATAAATAAATAAATAAATAAATAAATAAATAATAGTCACCTTCATGTCCCAGTTGCATTCCATCACTTTGATTCCACTATGTGAAAATAAAAATTGCAAAATCAAATTAAGCTGCAGTATCATCTAATTGCCACTTTACACACTGTCGGCCCGGCAGTTTTGGATCTTGATTTTGAATTTTGATTCACATGGATGCTTTGTTGAGAGTGTACATGTAGGCCCAACTTGATAAAAATCTGTTGCACTGCAAAGGTTTCTCTGAATCTGGGCAGACTTATGATTTTATGATTCAGTGTAAAATATACACTGTACATGTGATTCATGCTCTGACACCACAGGGCTGTCAAATTTGGCTGACAAATAATTTGTTGTAGTGTGTAAACTGGCCTTAATCCAGAAAAAATTGGGTGTCTGGGTACTAACTTGAATGTCAAGTTGATTGTTGTACAACACACATGCATGCATTCCTCAAAGTTGACTCATAGTAATAATGAACCCTGGAATGCCTGCATCCAACACCTCATCTCATGAAGTATTCCCCAATCCCTCAAGTAGAGCACAGACTCCCAAAAGTTTCTGGGGTGAATGCTTGAATTTCATGTAGCTCTTAATTCCACCACCACTACCTAAGTATTTTACAAATATGTAAAATTAATTTGGCTGTTCTTAAAATGTAAAAACTTGAAAACTGCATTGGTATGGATAGGTAATTAAATTTTCTGGGAAATGAAAAGCAGCTTCTTTGAAAATTGATAGAACTGGCAAAAGCGGGATTAATGCCTTTTAACGCTCGGTTGTACTTACATGTAAAAATAATGGTCTCTATGCTAATATCCATATCCTAAATCCCCTAAACTTACCTATTTCATTTCTTACTAATTTAACTCCTCTTGACAGTTCTCTATTTATAATAACTGTAAATAATAGGTGTACCTTCCTATCCACATTTGCCACCATGTTATCATACTTTGCCTTGTCTTGTTCATCTTTCAGCTTTTTTAGACGAGCTAGCAGTTCTGGACTCTACACAACAAACAACGTGCAGAAGGTTAAAAAAAAGTTCATTCATTTACCTCAACAACGTACCTGTATCATTGAATACAATGTACAGCTCTACAGACATTGTGGCATAGTGAAGCACACATAAATCTGTCAGACTTTTGCGCTGACATAACCAGACCATGTTTTTCTTACACAAGTTAAGTTTTCTCTTTCTACCTTCAAGAATGTTAAAACAATTAATCAAATTATCAAAAAAAAAAAAAAAAAAAAAAATCAAATTACCAAGCACAATCAAATTCTGAACAAGGACAAACATAGTACTCGATTCAACTGAAGATGACTTGGATTATTACCCAAAAAACTCAAGAATGAGTTACTGGTGATGGTTAACATTTCTCCTTCTCCTTGTAATTAGCACATGGTGGCATGTATCAGGTTCTTACAAAATATTGCAAAAAATTATACATCTGAATAAGCTAAACCTATTGACAGTATTTGAAATTTCACTTTTTTCTCACATTTTTTCCACATTTTTGAAACCTTTCTTTTTACAGGGACAAGCCAATATTTTATTACTTGAAATTTCTAAAAATAAAATAATACCTGAATTACATTAGTCTGCAAACAGCAGACGTATTTCCAGTCGTCACTTCTCTCCGGCGGAGAGAAGCGACGACCGGAAATATGTCTGCTGTTTGCAGGCTAGGCATTTATTTCTTTTTCAACCAGGCCACACTGAAATTCAATACAGTCTTCAACAGTGGGTATTTTACACTTTTATGAGAGTCAGTCTTGATGACTTACATGTACATGTGCAAATCAAAATTAATCAATATAAGACTTGACTGTGAAAGAACAATATTTTAATATTTAATTATAACATTAATTAATATTTAATATCATTTTAATAGTTTTCATTTTCACCTTTTCTGGTAATCTTAGAGGGTGGACATAAACTTCACTTCCCGTCAGCAGCTCATGTAAATATAGTTTTGAACTAAAATCTAAAAATATTGATGGAAAAAAACATTTATTGCAATCATTTAAAAATAAGTCTAGAAACATGAATGTGTGTGTGACAATTTCCAATATAATTTTCACACATGCACATATCTAGTACAGTCGAACCTTGATTATCCGGACCTCGATTATCCGGACTATTTGATTATCCGGACTTTTCTCTCTGGTCCCAATTATTTCATGAATATTAATTAGTTGTGATCATGAAAACTAAAAGTAGCAAAAAGCCCAATAATCCTTTCAAAAGACTGTTGAAACAGCGTTTTATCCTGTGCGCTTTTCAAAATTCGCAAGTGCGACGAGACAATACCTGAATTAAAGTTTTTATTTGTAAATACATACAGGCTGTGTAGATTTCACAATTAAAATGATGTTTTCTTTGCTGTAACATTTTGTTTACATTTCTATCTCATTAATATTCATATTTTCGATTATCCGGACTCTCCATTATCCGGACTATTTACCGAGGTCCCGACGAGTCCAGATAATCGAGGTTCGACTGTACCTACGTATGTGGGCACAAATAATATGAAAATGTTCCTCTTTTTTCAGGGACACCCAATGGGAGTTTTCTCTCAGATCCTTTGAAACGCTATTTTAGGCTATCTGGAGTGCCTTTAAAGTTCTGTAGATTCATTTAAAGCTGCCCTATATTTTTATCTGTTCGGTCATTCTAGGGGAACTTGAATCTTTTCGAAATTACAAGGGCATTTTTGTCCATTTCCCAAAAAGCTTAGGTCTTATTTCCTTTCTGAAAATCTTAGCTGACCTTATGACATTTTTATCAATCCGAAAACACCAGGGCCCAGTTGCTTGAAGCATGGTTAGCGCTAACCCAGGTTAAATGCCATGACAACCTATAGGTTTTAATACCTATTAATCAATGGTTAGCGCTAACCATGCTTCCGGAGCAACTCAGCCCTGGCGCGTATTCTGCCTTCCGAACAGATAATTTACCGAAACGATCCGTTGGGTGCCCCTATTTTTTGGCTTGCCACACTGGGTCGTACTTTCAATTCTTGCAAATTCGATTATGTAAGTAAAATACAGTCATGCACATAATAATTAATTTTTGCTGAATCAGTTTCATTTAATACCTCAACGGAAGTAATAAAATAATCATAACCACTGTTTTGTCATTATTATCGCTGTTGTTGTGTAGTTATATAGATGGAAAGCGAAATCAGCAAGATCTAGCAATAAGATTTTACCAATAACGAGCGCGAGTGGAATAATTACCATTCCACTCGCGCTTATTGGATATGAGATGATTATAGCCATCTCAGATCCAACGCGCGCTCGTGGAATTATTGTTTAATAAGTATGACAGAGTTGCTTGTATAATTTATGTATCTTCTCCAGCTTGGTTTTAATTTGAGCTTACCTTTCTCCGTTTCTCGTAGACATTCCCAAAGTCTTTTCAGTAATTTGAACGGAATTGCCACTTTATCCTCCACAGAATCTGATTCCTTTTTACCTAAAAATTTTTCTGTATACTCTGATAATTCGTTTGCGAGATCATGTGGAATACGCTCATTTCTAATAGCTTCTCTAATGGAATCTTGGATGTGCTTCGTTAAGACAACATCGATCGCCATCTTGTTTCAGTAGAAGATACATCTACATGAAGTACCAAGTACCTACTGATAAATGGCTATCTGATCTGACCGTCGGCTCAGAAATTCGGCAAAGCCGGAAGTGAGGGAAGTGAGGTTGATTATGCTGGGAGGGTGGAAGTTAACAAAGGATTGTGTGTACATGTAAGGAAAAATCTTCGAAATACTTTCTTCACTCTCATTTTTCTCAGTCTGTGGGTTAGTCAATGGACTAATGGAGTCGGTTTCGAGAATTTGCGCGATTGAACTTGCTTGCGATTTATGCGGTGATTGGAAAAAGCTCGGTCATGTGCTGGGGCTCTCGAGGGAAGTTGAGGGAATCAGCGAAGATTACAGAAAGAATGGTGTGTGTGAACAGGCTTACAGAATGCTGCAAGTTTGGAAGCAGAAGAATGGATCCGATGCGACTTATGAAGTGTTGGGGAAAGCCCTGAAAAGACATCCACTGTTGCGTGTTGATTTAGCCGAAAAATACTGTGATGGGGGAAATCAAGACACTTTGAAAACTGGTAAGTGAATAGGAAATTTTACAGTTCTTAATAGACCTTTATCACATGACGACCATGTTGAGTCTCAGGAGAATAAAAAGCTTTGTTTTTGCGCGGCAAGCCTCGCACCGAATTCGCGTCTGGCCGAGGCTTGCCTTGGGAAAAAAAAAAAGGTTTTAATTCCCCTGAGACTCAACATGGCCGCCGAGTGATAAAGGTCTATTCCTGGAGCTGATACTGTGTTAATTTGAGGTTGCAATCCTCCATGGCCATCAACAGCGGATACACGCCAAGGCTACTAATTACAGCCTCATTTGCTAGGGGAACACATAAACAATAATACTACAGTCGAACCTCCTGCAAGCGACCACCCAAAATGCCAAAATTTGGTGGCCGCCTACGGGAATTGGTCATTTGCAAGAGTCGAACCTGAGGTATCCTCCCTTGCAGATGCTGCTTTGGCTTGTCACACGTGCAAAAAAAACATCTGCGAGGGTGGCTAAACCAGCCTGAGAGGGGTGACTCTTCCAGGAACAGGTCATACATTTACTTATTTGAAGAGAATTTATTTAGCTTCTTCAAATTACTGCCCCCTCTTGGGGCCAAAAAAGCTGTTCTGATGCCCTACCCTCAAATGCCTCACTTAAAAGGTAAATTTTCAACTTCAATCAATACATGTAGCTTTTGTCATGTTTGCTAACAAAATAAAAGCTCATTTGAAGCCCCTTTTGTGTGAGCCATTTGCTAACAAAGGTGATATAGGGTTCTTGAAAACCTCTTTTCTCCCACCACTGAGGAAAAAAGCATGCACCCATTCTACCAGACCAGCACTTGACTTTGCCAAAGACTAATGGTGATCATTATAAAAAATATTTAAAAGTCATGTTAATTCTGGGAAAATGCATGGCCTAATGTGAACAACTGAATGACTAAAATATGGTTTGCTGGAGTCATGTAAATTGACTGATGTCTTTAGTCCAGGTTGAGTGCTATTCTAGGCTGAGTTGAAACTAACCTGCTAGAGTAATCAAGGCATCCAATGAAAATAATTATATGAATTTTGCTTTAAAAATTTACACTTTAAAGTGCCTATGAAGTAAAAATTAACTTAAGCTTATTTGATAGGTATTTCAAAGGAAACAAGAATGACATTTTCTTTTTTTGAATATCTTCCTTCGCTCCAGAGATATTTAAGTTTTTGTTCAAAAATTGATGACGGCACAAATTGTTTCAGTTCAAAGATAAATAAGAAAATCAAGAATATCTCGGGAAATATTTTAGTGATGCCTCTCAAACTTGGCACCAATAAAGTGTCCTGCCTATGGACAAAACACAATAACTGAACAACCAGGCTTCGAACCTCAAACCGCTTTATCTGGATCAAGTTAAACACCCTAGTAAGTGTTAGGCCACTGCATGTCTCTTAACCTGTGTAGGCTGGGGTGAGTCATTCTAATGGGAATTAGTGTCCAAAAACCTAGGGCAGCATATAAAAAGAAATATAAACAAGGAGGCTCATATTTTTTATATTAATTAGAATTCTTTAAATTCCACCATTTAATGTAATTGAGGCATCTGATTTTGTTGCTCATTTTCCTATTAGCCTGTTGCAAATTTGAAAATGAATTGGCAATCCTTTGGTTATCTAACAAGGTACAGTGAGAAATGGTTATTATGGCAGATTTTGAGCAAAGTGATTATTTACCCTCAGTTGTAAGAAACTCATACCGAGGGTTTCACTCACAAAAAGAATCCTGCACAAACAATTTGCAGTTTACCCTTCCCCATGACCATTTTCCTAATGGTCCATCTCCTAACTAGAGTTATTTAGTCTAGCAGCAAGCTGATCTGAACACTCAGAACTCACCTACTGGCTTATAAGTGCCATGACTGGTGACATCAGTAGAGCAAGACCACAGTTAAGTTCAATATTATAACAATTTTGTGCCCTGACTGCAGTAGGCATCAATCCACATTACTAACTCAACTTGAAATTGAGCCTGACACATTTCACTCCACAATACCCACAGGGGTAAGGTACACATTCAACCTACTTAAAGGTAGATTCTCCCACCCCACCCCAATGGCAGTGCCATCTCTTTTGACAAATTTGCCAAAATCATCAAATTCGTTAACATGGCTGGTTTTAATCTGTTGAGCTAGTTTAAGGAAGTTTTGCCAGGATTGTTACATTTGCCAAAATCCTCAAAACTGTCATTTTGGCAGCCTCTGTGTGTTTCATAGTTATTTGCATAAGTTTGCTAATTTGAGGAAATTTTGCCAAATTTGTCACAGTTGCCAAATCTGACAAATCATCAATTCCGTTTTAAGATTTTGTTAAAATAACCAAATTTGCCATTAGGGGCATTTCTGGATATAAGAGCTGACCATTCCCTTTAAAAAAGAGCTTGAGCTTTTTTAGCCTCCCACGCAGTCGTTTTTAGGGGACTCGTATTACCTCCTCCCCACAAACGCCTGCTTACCCAAGCGCCACATTCCTTTCCGCTGCTAAGCCAATCACAGTGAACCTTCTAAAATCTGGAAGGTTGACCTTGACCTCAGAACACCTCTCGCGGGAACAGTGAAAAACATCACGGCGGAGACAGAACTCGACCGAGCTTACGTGAACTTTGAGCACACATTCAAAATTTCTCGTTTAAATGCCTATCAACTGACTGCAATCAAAGAATTTAGGACGGGAAATATCGATGTTTTCGTCAATTTGCCGACTGGTTACGCAAAGTCGCTTTAATATTTATGAAGCTTTGCCTTCAATCTTGTCGACCTTGTCGTTGTGGAGGAAACCGAAATATTACCCGATATGTCGGTAAACTTTAAAAATTTTGCAGTTGAAACTCACTTTGTTGTTGTAATTTGTTCGGGGGCATGTACGCGTGCGACATTTTCCACAAGGAGCCGAACACAAGTTGATACGCTCTTTGTCGTTTAACTTTCTGTTTAATAGCCTTTAATGGACCGATAAATACTGCAGATCTCCCCTTGATACCTTCTACATTCGTCTTTGCTTTCTCGAATCAAGTAAGTCTCTTGTGGCACCTCGTACAAACAAACAAATCTGCTCCAGAGTTTCCGCACCCGTAAGAGGTGATATCTTCACCGATTGTCAACTCGATCAGACGGGGAAGATCGATTACACTTTCCCCAAGATTTTGAGTCTCCCAGCAGATAACGTCGCACAAGAAGCGCTTGTATTCACATTCGATATTTGTTTTGGCGTTTCAGCCATGACCAGCCATTCCAGAAGTGAAAAATATATATACTCCAACTTAACTCCCGCATCTCTCAAGACTGTACCAGAGACTGTACAAAGCTTGCGGGAAATGGAAGCGGCCGTCGTAACCAGCAATTTGATTTGATATCATCAGACAATGACCCGATGGTGATTGGCTAGGGTGCTTGGGGAGTAAAACAATGGGAAAGGAATGTGGCGCTTCGGTAAGCAGGCGTTTGTGGGGAGGAGGTAATACGAGTCCCCTTAAAACGACTGCATGGGAGGCTAGAGCTTTTTCAGAGGGTCCAGGATTCCTCTTTTAATAATTAGCCACATTAGACAAGAGAAGCCAACAAGAACAGGGACCTTTAGGGGAGGAAATGTCTGTTGATATCATCATCCCCTTCTGAATTATTTTAATACAATTACTTCCTACAATTAATCCTGTTTTTTTTTGCTTTGTAGACATGCATAGTTTACAAGGACACCTCAAGTGTGGAGAAGTATCCTCAAGTGACCTGTTCAACATTGCAGCTGACCTTGGCAAAGAATGGATGTGGGTTGGTCGTCTGCTTGGGCTTGAGGACACTCCATTGGATGGCGTTAAAGAAACTCATGAGCACCCGAATGATTGGTGTTATCAAATGCTGTTGCTATGGAAACAGAAGAATGGAACTCATGCAACGTATAGCTGGCTGGCACAGGCGTTACTCCACAGAGCAGTAGGCAAGCGTTTCTTTGCTGAAAAGTACTGCATTGAGCTCCAACAACCTGCAGATGGTGGTAAATTTGTTGCTTAATATGTTTACTTTGATATTAAATAATAATTATTACTTACAGTAACTGTAACATTGTAGCATAGATTTCAGTTACATTAGTTTTATCCGATCCTGGGGGATCTTCTCATTGAGCTGAGATGATGTTATTTTGCGATAATGTCGTCTCAAAATGACAGTTTCTGATTGGCTTAAAAACTGTCATGTAAGCATGACAGCACAGCACTTAAATGGGTTCGGCACGCACAAATTAAAATTTTACCTCTGTGAATGAACATGCGACGTTGGATGGTGTTGTTTATTTCTTTTCATTTGAGTTTACAAAGCTTCTGACACTGTTCAAGGACCACTTATAATATATTTTTGTGGTGAACATGTACCATATACAGCGAATACAACTTTTTTCCTGAAGGTAAGCGAAAAAGAGTGATTATATATTCGATGAAGAGAAATTTACTTGAAAGACTATCTTGAGTGTGAAAAAGGGCACGGTAAATAACAATGAGCTTAAATTCCAATAAATTATGGCATTTTCAAAGCAAAGGGATCTGTTTCTTTTCTGATGTCTCTAAATATCTCTAGAAAAAATTGCTGCGTTCTCTTTCATGGTTCATGGCATCTAAGCTAGGATAACAATGCTCTGTTTTCATTTTTGGGTACTTGTATGGTTGCTCTTTTTATTCTTGCTTCTAGTTGTGAGGTTTATTCATCATTGTTTCTTTTGTTGTTTATTTCATGGCAGTAACAAATTTTCAATAAAATTTGCTGGTAAAATGTTTAAACCTACTAGCTCCTTTATTTCATCAATGGTATGTGCTTTATGGACTGTAAATTTTGCCTTTTCTTTATTTTGATGTAAAAATTAAAGCCAAAAATTCAAATAACCCACCTCGAGAAAAAATTCCGCACACGGATATTACCATGGCTACATGCCCAGTTTGACTGAAGTAAAAATTTCTCTTCCAATCAGTGCAAGATTACATTCTTTATCTGTTTATTCTCTCCAACAAAATGTTAGTATCGCAATAAAAGAGTAAATTCGATTTTGAGACGGCATTACAGCTTTATAATGACAGCTAGTTTGGAGAAAATATATTCCGTATTGGGCAGAGTCGCGAAAATCGAATTTAGTTTATATAGTTACCTAAATGCATAATCTTTTCACTTGAACTGAAGGTCATTGTGTAGTGATCAAAATACGTATGCAAAATCAAATTTTATAATTTATTGAGATAAAACTGATCAGAAAATCAAAGATTATTAAAAAAATAATAATGCTTTGATAATAAGTTTTTGATATAGCTCAGACTAGAGATTACAATGGGATGCCGAAACCAGCGGCTTAATTATGGCACAGGTGGTCAGGCAAAAATAAAAATTTTTTGTTACAATTCCAAAGATAATACTACATAATTAACAAAACAAATTCAAAAGGCATCTTAGTTAAAACCCTAAATAAATACAATTTTACGGATAGAAACAATTAGCAAGAT
>NW_028145523.1:680000-795000 GCF_977016875.1 Pavona decussata
AAGCGTGAGGTCAAGATGGCTGGATATTGGCCAAGTTCTTTTTTTTTGCGTTTTTATGGACCGAGACGAAGTGGAGGTCCATAAAAACGCAAAAAAAGAACGAGGCCAATATCCAGCCATCTTGACCGAACAAGCTTGGTCAATAAAGGATTTATTATATGGCTTTACCTTCAAGTTAAAACTACAACAACAAAACAAAACAGGACATGAAACTGCTCTACTCGGAAAGAAATTCTTCATAGCCGGCCGGTGCAAAATTTATTTTCAGTGCATTTTTGGATTAGCATGTAATCGTGGAAAACAAGGAATCCTAAATTATCTTAGTGCTCTAACTTTATAATGCCTTGAAGGGAGTATACAATTATTGAGAACGAAAAATTTAGATTTTCGCAAGAGCGGGAAGATTTGAATAGAATCCGGCAAACTCGCCATTTTCAGCCGATCGCGCGGTGGCGTAAATAATAAACATTTTACATAGTTTTCGGCTTCCAATCATTAATTCTTGAATGAAACAACCGATTTTGAGATTATATGCAAATATTAGCCGAAAAAAAGAGCGGGTAAATCAGAAAACTGGGCGAAACGTTGTTAAGATTTTGTTGTTTACAACAAGCAAGACGCGGCTAAATTAAAAACGTGAGCTTCTTCGGCGAACTTGAGAAAAATACTTTTCTGAACTCCTCTAAACACTTAACGCAACTTCCACTATGCTATGATTTAAATACAGTCATTGCAAACCTAGAGAATTTATCAATTTGGCACTCGGCTTGAGACAATAAGTTTTACAAAATCAACTCTATCTAAAATACTACACGCAGAGTAACTCACCGGTTCAACTCACATTCAGATTGTAGCTGAAACAAAATTTTCACTACACCAGGACGATTCCATTCTCTTTCCTTTCCTTTAGGTAAATGTTGAGAGTTTACCGAACTTTTTAGTGAGCGTTTTCCCCCAAAACAACGAGAAAATCGAAGGAAAGATTGCATTGTTGTTGGGATTAAACTTTCCATGCCAAGCGAACGGGCAACGGGTAATCCCGAGCGGGCAAGATAGCTCCATCTTGCCCGCTCGGGTAGCCAATCACAGCGCAGGATTTGAGTCATCTTACCCGCTCGCAGAGCCAGCCATATAATAAATGCTATTAATGGTGGTTCGTGAAAATGCGAGCTAACTTTTCCTTTGATTGGAGGAAGTGCCGGTGTCTATTAGCTCTTTCGGCGATAAATGTGGTATGGGAATTGTGAGTAGTTACTAGGGGAATACGATTGGCCGTTCCCCTATCCCTGGCGCGCAAACTCTCTTCCTGTGTGAGCGAGAGAACTTTTCGCATATCGGTTAGTACTCGTTTCTTTTGTAGCCGCAAGCGACGAAAAAATCATGGAATAGTATGTCGTTTGATGAGCATATCCTCCTTAGTCTTGAGGCCTGGCTGTACGGAATGCCGTGTTTCAAATGTGGAGGATGCGCCGAGGTCCAGTGTAGGTATGGGTGAGTGTCGGTGGGTTTCTGGTACACATCAGTGTTGATGTCACCCATCGAATTCTTTATCACCTTAGTTTCCAGAAAGTTCACGGAACTGCAGGAGATTTCGTGCGTGAATTTAATTAGTGGTACCACGCCGTTAACATACTCTATAAATGCTGTAAGAGAGTCTTTGCTTCCTTTCCAAATTAGGAATATATCATCAATGAAACGGTAGTACCCAGTCAATAATATAATTAAACCATTCTGTCTGGTAAACAAATTTATCCTCAAGTTGGCCTGTGTATACATTTGCGAAATTGGGAGCAGCTCTAGTGCCCATTGCGGTACCCTTAACTTGTATGAAATTCTCATCGTTGAATGTGAAATTGTTTAGTTTAAGGACTTTCTCAAGGAGGCAAGTTAAAGTCTTAGCCGAAGGATGGCTCGGCCCATTTTTACAAGTTCCTCCTTGACTATGGTAAGTCCTTGATCTGTGTCTATATTTGTATATAGACTGGAGACATCTAGTGTAACTAAAATACTGTTTTCAGGTACTCTTCCTAGATTTTTTCAATCTTCTGATAAAATCTGTGGTGTCTCTTATGTGTGACGGAAGTTTTTCTGCCAGCGGTTTTAAAAATACGTCTCTTATGTGTGACGGGAGTTTTTCTGCCAGCGGTCTTGGAAATACGTCCACATAAGCTGATAATTTCTTGGTATGGCTATTAACCGAACAGACCATCGGTTGTCCCAGATTGTTGGGCTTGTTGATCTTAGGATGCATGTAAAATATAGGGGTTCTTGAGTTTGTTGGCTTTAGAAGTTGGCAAGCCCCCCCCTCTAAGTCTCCATTACTGATAAGTTCGTAAATACATTGGTTAATCAATTGTTCATGATCCGGAGTGAGATCTTTTTCGACTTTTTTGTACTACTCCTCATTACTCAGTTGCCGCATCGCTTCGGTAATAAAGTCTTTGGTATTAACAATCACTGTTGCTCCACCCTTGTCTGCAGGTTTAATGATTTTATCCCTATTGTTACTTAACCTTTTTAAGGCTACTCTCTCGCGTTTGTTTAGTTTACCACGCTGGAATCGGTGGGTATTCGATATTTCAATTGCAATGTCTTGTCTTGATCTATCAACGTAAGAATTTAAGTACGGTTCTCTAGATGGCGTGTAATGATGTTCCCTGCGTTCTCTTTGGTTCAGTTTATCAAGTATTGAGGATCGGTACATTGGTTGTTGTTCAATATCATCAGTGTTATCAGGAGCAAGGTAGTCCCTAAGGTTCAGCCTTCTGGCAAAGGCATCAATGTCCTTGTTAAGAGTTTCTAGCTTCGGTGGTGGTGGGGTGGGACAAAAATTCAAGCCCCTCTGTAATAAATTAGTTTCCAACTGGGTGAGTTTTAAAGAAGATAAGTTAACTATTCTCCTATTAAGGATTTCAGCTTTCGTAATAGTTACGCTGTTTTTTCCTTCTATTCGTTTTCCTTTATTCGTAGTCCGTGTCTCACTACACATGGCATTTCGCCTGGTGTTCCATGATGTGTTTAGTCTTTGTATCGGTTTCTTTGAAATGGTCGTCGGCCTAAAAAATTACGGCCCTGTGGTCGTTTTCGCCTACCTCCCTGCTGTTGGTGATATCCTTGTTCTTGTTTGTAGCCACAGTTATATCAGGAACGTCTAATGCGTCTGGCTCCTCTATCATTTCGCTGATTGTACGCATTGTTATAGTTGCGTTGTTCCTGTCGTCTTTCACACTGCAGTTCTCTTCGTCGCTCACGCTCTCTTGTTTTCTCTTCGCCCTCCTTCGGATTTATCTTCTCTGTTAAGTGTTTCTTGAGAACGTTCGCATACGTTTGATCTTAAAATATGATCCTGGATGGTTTAAATAAACATTCGACACGCTGACCTAATATATATAATTAGCCAAGCCTAAAAGCGGAGCTCCACAATTACTATTTTTAATAAACATTTATAGAAGTCTGCTTATTGTATGAACGTAATAACCTTATGAGTTCCTCATCCGTTCTAACTGCTCATCAACAATAACAATGTAATACAGAGGGCAAAATTACTGAATGCTGATTTGTTGTAACAGAGGGCAGTTTTTCGTAATTTTCCTTTCACCGAGGGCAGAATTAGTACTTACTTCTGATTGGTTGAGTGGCGAAAATACTCGCTCCTAATTGGCTGAGCACGACAGTTTTACATTTTGTTGGGTCCAAAAAAAAAAAAAAAAAAACAAACAACCAAGCTTTTTGAGGTTCTTTCGAAGTTCGACTCTTTAAGCCGGGTTGTTTGTACCAAAAATACATGGAAATCAAGTGCTGCTGCAGCTAGGAAGGAAATTCCTAAAGGTTAATTTTCGTGTCTTTTACAAGAAACAGCAAAAGATTATTTGTGTCAAAAGCTAAAGACTTGGATCGGATTGATGTTATTTTGTTTGGTTGAGAAACTGAAATCAGTCATGGCGTCCAAGTGCTTTCAACTAACGATAACCGAGCATGAAAGTGTATATGGGAGGAATGAACAGGAAGGAATTACTCCGCAAGTTCCTTCTTTGGATCCACTGTTTGCTATTTTTATCGATCTATGTTCGTGTGATTTCCAAGCGGTAGGAAGCTTCGCAGCGCAGGTGAATAATTAATTGATGCCTAACATTTGATTTATCGTTGTTAGTTTGCTCCTGAATTAAACTTGTATTCTCTCTTAATTACATGTGTATAATGGGAACTGTTCTCGTCAGTTTTGTTTGTTTTGACGCTACAAAAAAATTAAATAATTTGTTGGTTTGCTTGCGCCTTCAGTGACTGTTTTACTGACTGTTTTACGAAGTTCCTTGATAGTTTTAAGAATATTTTGCCCTCTGTGGTATAAAAGCGGAATTTAAATGGACTCAAAATGATATTTTCTGTTTTTATCATTCTTTTTAGTTTTTAAGATGGTCGAGGCGAACCGGTTTGTGAACAGCCAACGCGCGCTACCGGCATTGTCACTGTCTAGTAAATTTTGCTTGTCAAGAAGGCCGTACGCTATAAACCTCAGAGAAAATGGATACACTAACCAAAAAACAGACTTCAAATATATCTTTGAGTAATAAATGAAAAAAGCACTGTGATAATTCATAGCAATCAGTACATAAATAAACGAAACAATGATCTTTGAAAAAAGTCACAAAAACAAGCGAATGAATGTTTTGCGTAAGCTTTGTGTTGATGAAAATGAAATCACACTTTAATTTTACATTCGCCTCTACGTTCTTTGAAAAGACTTCCAGTGAAAATTACTCACACATCTTAATCCTTGCCGTTATATCCTACTGTTTTAAGTATTTTTGTTTGTTCTCTGTCAAGATTGTCAGAAATAAATGCTAAAATTAGAAATATATGCGAGAAAAACTTGTCAGTAGTTTATGCCAACGATACAATGTTGGGAGTCGTTTGTTTGACTGACTATTTTAGCTCAGAATCAAATTTTGGTTTTAAATGAAGCAAAATGGGATGAGATTAGAAAATAAAACTCCAAGGGAAATAACAAACATGGACCGAAAAATTGATCTCAAAAGACTGCTCTGAAGTTAAACAAGTTGCAGTGTCAATACTACAAGGAAAAAATATCTTGCAAAAAAGCAAAGTTTTGTCAACAAAATCACATGAATTTACTTGCCTCTTTGGAGAATAACCTGTCCTTTTATTCGATTGCTGATTTTTTCGTTCGTTTACAACGTTAAGTTTCACTTCAAGAGGAAAAATTCAACGTTTTATCGCACCGGATTAGAGTAAGATAATTCTTCTTCAAGATTCGGCCGCTGTTTATAAAGTGCCCCCTCTAAAAGCTGCTAAAAGAGTCGATTTGTTTCTCCCGCTGTTTGACGGCTAAATTGGACAAGATCAGAAAATAAAACTCCAAGGGAAATAATCAACATGGAGCGAAAAAGTGAGCTCAAAAGACTGCTCGGAAGTTTAATACCAGTATTTAGCTTAAGCTTAAGTTACACGGCGTGTCAAAACTGCAAGAAAACAATATCTTGCAAAACAGCAAACTAGCAAAGTTTTGTAAACAAAATTGAATGAATATACTCGCCTCTTCTGAGAAAAAACCAGTCCTTTTAGTCCATTGCTGATTTTTCCGTTCGTTTTACAACGTTAAGTGAGCGAAACGTTTCACTTCAAGAGGAAAAATCCAACGCTTCGTCGCGCCGGATCGGAGTAAAATGATTTCACTTCAAGATTCTGATGATGTGCCAGTCGATTTGTTTCTCCCGCCGCTAGTTGCCTTGCTCTTGGTCACATATAAAATTGACTATGTATCTTGTCGTCTTCAACAAGCGCAGTTGGCGATGCAACTTCCCGCCAAACAAACTCGGCCGGCAGCGCAGCTGGCCATGCAATTCCCGCCGAAAAACAACCCGGGTTGCAGCACAGGGTTTAAGTGTCTCATTTCACATTGTACGTACGCTCATCTATGTAAGCCAATGTGAAATGAGACACTCAAACCCTTTGCTGCAACACGGGTTTTTTTCGGCGCCCTTCCCTGTTCTTTCTCTCTTTGTTCATCACTCATATTTCGCCTGTTTGCTAGCGCTCTCAATCGCTCTCTTTGACGTCGAACTTCGCTTCTTCGTCGCCTGTTTTCTCGATCTCTTTCTATCTCCCTTTCTTTGCTTTCCATGTTTGTAGACTTATTCATAAATTGATTTGGTGTTTCGCCGTTAAAAAAGCCTGATTTGCAGCACAGGGTTTGAGTGTCTCATTTCATGTGGGCTTACATGGAGTAGCGTACGAACGCATGGTCGGTTGGTCGGACGGAAGTGACGTCATAACCAAACCAAAATTCTCGCACTGATGGGTTTACCAAAATCTCTTAGCTATGGGGCTATACAGGCGCCGAAGGAGCGCGCGCGGAGCTCCGCTATAACTAACTTCAGGACAAAAACTTCAAAGCTGGTAAGCTTGAGATAGCCTGCAATGCAGGCGTATTTTTGGAGCGGGAGCGCTGAATAATCCTTCGTTGCTGTCATCTTGAGCGAGGAAGCGCGAGAGGGCTGGAGCGAGTCAAAAGTGACCCTAAGGGAGAGGACGACTGGCTGAGAATTAAAGGAGGGGGGAGGGGGAGAGGAGGAAAAAATACGCCTGCCCGCACTCATTGTTTGTTTGCAGAACCCGTACACTGGATGATTGGTGCGGTAGGTCACATATTGATTGATGCCTGACAATCCACGGCAGATTGGCCCGCTTGTCATTTCATTCCAGCTTCACTAGCACTGTGCTCAATGAAACCGTGTCTCTCAGATATTGGAATATCACTTGAATTGAGCTCCGAAAAAAAAGAAATAATTTTTTCACTGTTGTCGAGACAAGATGTATTAGCAGATTTTCCTACCGCCTTTGGAAAAAGCCTTACCTTTCCGTTGTTGGTTCGACTGAAGGGCATTTAAATTGATTTTATCGAGCAAAAGTGCTGATGCGATCCTTGTCTGTCCGCTGAAAAGTGCTGTGAAGAAGCAACTTCAATGGGACTAACAAAATACGGATACCGACTAAAAAGATATTGAGGATGCAAAAAACCGTTTATCATAGCTTCAGCGGAGGAGTACTGTCCGTTTTTTCGATCGCTGAAAAAGATTGATACACCAGTTGACCAGCAGCTTTGTGTGATAACTGGGGACGACTCGCATACTGTTCAGTTGAACCGGGTAAAGGTTTGTATTCGCATAGCCCCGAATAAAACTTTGAACAGATCTGTGCTTGATATTCTGTTTTTGACCTTTGCGGCGCACAGCGTGACACTTATAAATCTTCTGAAAGCGAGCGCAGAAAATTAGCTTTACTAAATTTACTAATTTGACCGTCACACAGTAGCTTTATTCTTTCATGATTCTTTTTATTTTGAGACAGAGACAACTTTCACTTTATTATGCTTGATTTCAAAGTAGAAACTTAGATCACGCGAAGTACGTGACATGACTGCACAAGCTGTGATGAATAAACCGGAAATGCACTGATCAAGCGCAACTATAAATAGTTAGGGGCGTTTGGCGATTACACAGGGCTTGCGGGCAGGCGTTTTTTTCGCTCTCATTTCCTGCCCCCCTCCCCCTCAGCCTCCTTCAAATACGCAACCTAAATTTATTATTCAGCACTCGCCCATGAAAAACGCCTGCACTGCAGGCTAAGCTTGAGATGAAGGTACTGATAATTCAGGTTAGAGAGGCAATTAATTTAAGAAGTGTGGAGGATGGCTTCATTGCCAAAAATGGGAAGTTTGGAGGCCAGGCAATTATACGTGATTTTTGATAGGTAAATTAAATTCCATCTGCCCCTCCCCTCTTACCCCGCGCCTTCCCAGACAGACGTTTTGTCTGGTAGCCGTCCTCTCTCCGCGCGGACGTGAAAACAGCGAGTTTCACGTTGTGTACAAAACGTGAGTACATTTTTTCTTTCATACTGAATAATTATCTTCCATTTCTCTCTTATTTCGTTTCCGAAAGCTCCACACTAGGCAATAGAAGGAGCCATAATCAGGGATGGGTAAAGCAAATTAAAAAAATAAATAAATAAAATGATAATTAGGGATGGAGACCGTAAGCGTGGGGTCCATGCGTCCCCATGTGTTGTACCAAAAAAATCTATTTTTAAAAAAAAATTGCGCCACCCTTCACGTTATAAACCCGCGCGGATACACGCAAATTTGCGTGGGGCTACTACCTTATATAGAAAATAGAAGAGAAAGTCCAGTTCGGTTTCGACAAAAATACATAATTTTTAAATACTTTGAATGTGAAAATAACATTTAAATACCCTGTGCATGTTTACTCCCTCTAACCTTACTAAGCTACAGCTGTAAACTATAGCATTGGGGACAACTCCAGGAAATTCTTCTGGCTGAGTAGAAAACATTGTAATTAAACCTTACAGTATAAATATAAAATATTCTCCGCGATGCTGATATATATAAACTTAAATTTTATTTGAGGAGTCAGCTTCAACCATTTATTTCAAATTGGTGGTAGATCCTTGAGGAGACGAGTTAAGGCCATCGTCTCAAACGTTTTCTACGCGCTCACTGGCATGAATATTCAGCGCTTCCACCAAATTTTGTAAAACAGTCATTTTACGAGTGTAATAAGGCGGCCAAAGCTTAGCAAAAAAAATTAAGTTTAATGCCGGGTGCCTTTGAAACAGGTAATGGTTAAACAAGTTAGGGATTACTGATTGAAAGGTTAAAAATAATTCAGTTTATTGGTAGAAATTACGTAGTCAAGCTAAAGATAGATAGATAGATAGATAGATAGTTTAGATAGATAGATAGTTTATTAAAACTGCATCGCAGCCAAAGGCTGAATTGCGCAATTATTTACAAATGTTTTATGATACTTTAAAAAATTACAGATGAATCCTTGATAATAAATAAAAAACTGATTACAGTGTTAAAAATTCTATATAAAGTATTTATATTAAAATATGTTAACTTATAAAGTATATGGGGTAAAACTACAGCCTCGACATCGCATATATAAAAGTGTTTTTGGTTCTGTTTGTAAAAAGCTTCGGTATATTAAAATGGCGCTGTCGTCTTAGGTTATAGCGTGAGTTGTCATAACCTGGAGGAAGGAGCGCTTTCAATTTATGGTTTGGATCACTAACAATGTTATCAAAAAGTTTGTTGCATAGACCGTAATGATGATCCAAAATGGGTGTTACCCCCACCTCTATTGCCGAGTTGCACTTTCCTGATGTTATAATTGACATTGCTCTTTTCTCGAGCCGTACCAGCTCGTTCTTTAAGTACTTGGGGAGACCGTTGAAAAAGACAGGTGCTGCATAATCTATAACAGATCTCACGCACGATACATAGAACATTGCTAGATCTTGTTTCGGAACTCCCGCTCTTTTTAACTGAGTTAGGAAATAGAGTCTCTTGCTAGCCTTTTTGGTTATCTCAGTTACATGGACGTTCCATGTTAGATCGTTCGCTATTGTAAGGCCTAGTAGCTTAGTACTAGTAACTAATTCTACCTCCTTCCCTTCTATGATAACGGGATCAAAGGCTCTTTGCTCTTTAGCAAAGGAGATCCTGAGTTCTTTACACTTATCGGCGTTTAATTGAACCCTGTTCTCGTGGGACCACTTTATTACTCTGTTAGCTATTGCTTGCACGTGACTTTCTCCGCCTTTTACTACTACTTCAGACACCGTTGTGTCGTCCACATATTTCCATTGCTGCGCGTTCGTATCAAGGTCGTTAATCATTAGGACGAACAACCACGGGCCTAGTTTAGTACCCTGTGGTACACCGGCGGGGACTGGGCCCCATTCAGAAAAACACTCTGATGTAAATTTAATCCGCTGGGACCTGTCTGATAAAAAATCTATAATCCAGTTGATGATACTAGCTGGTAATTTACACTGATTACGCAACTTTCTGTCGAATTGAGCAGATTTCGTTCACAGGTCAGTGCCAAATTTTTCAACATCGGTCAGAAGTGAATTTCTCGATTATTTCTTTTTGCCGAAAAGCTCACTGCTTCTTATGGTTGCTGTTGGCTTACTGCTTTCAAAAAGTATTAGACGTAAGACTTGAGATTAATGTTTATTCGTTTATTAGTTCTTGATTTGTATGGTCATCCAAGGGAAAAGAAAGCTGTAAACACGTTCTTATCTGTTTTCAAACCCTTTCTTTTTTTTCCACTTCACAGGAAAAATTTCCTCAACATCATACTTTAACATCAAAATAAGCTAATAATTCGCAAAATGCCTTTGGCAGAACTTAAGAACTGAAGAGGTGAAATAAAACTACTAGCAGACAAACGGCAAGTTTTCATGCATGTCCGCGGGAGTGAAAACAAATATTAGCTAAAATGGCAGAAGAGATTTTTTACCTTATTTTGAAGTACGTATCTTGACTAAATCCCAGAACCAATCCAAATGTTTCAACTCGGTGTCGGTCACAGTCAAATGCATCCTCCACTGAACTGTTTTATACCCCAGCATCAGTAATAGGCTTTGCCTATAGCCTAGAAACCGATTGCGGTTTTACGAATGTGAGATGGTATAATTTTTTAGTGTATTTTTTTCCTCGTTAGAAAGTCCACCCATGTAGCCGCTTGTTGTTTTGCTTCTTCCTTTGCATGGCCACGGAACTTGATTCCAAGCAGCAAAAAGCTCTTTTTCCAGTTCAACATGAGCAAGAAAACAGTTAAAGCTGACAGAGTTCAATATGGAGGTTGCGAAAACTGAGTAACCACTTTGCAGCATCATAACTTTTCACAGCTGTTTTGACTTTATCCAACAACAAATAACTGAACTTTAGACACTTTTCGGGTACTATTTGAACCATATCATACTGGCAAAAGTGACGCGGAAAGCAGCTGAGAAAAAGTTCACTTAGGTTAAAAAAGTACTTACGTGTCTGAGTACATATTCCTTAAGTGTAAGCTTTTTTTCATTCATTCAACTGTAGCAACGTACGCATCGCCACCGTTTTGGCGCCTTTTTGACTTTACTGTGAGAGTCATGTGATCAATATGCTGCTGATTCCAACTTTCCCCGTCTTCTTTCAATTGTTACCTTTTCGTTGTGAGAGTCTAATTCCTTAAATGTGGGCACCGAGGATATATTCCCTGGTAGAATTTTAAAATTTGGACGCCATTTTGAATGGGTAGACAAAAAAAATTTCAATTTCTCCACGCGCGATCCTGGCCATTTACACGCGTGCGCGCACGCGCGTATGGCGCAATTTGTTCTAAAAATAGATTTTTTGGTACAACACATAGGGAAAAGCCCACAAGTCAAAATGGTATCTAGTTACGGTCTCCATCCCTGATTATGGCTCGTGGCAACATGGAATTAAAATTTAACTTTGCTTTTAGGCTAAATAATCGGTGTGTTAAAACTGTTCGTCTTACTACTTCAGTTCAGGTCTACGGCATGGCTGGGAACGCGAACGAAGGCAAACAGCTTGCATTAAAGTGAGTTCATTCACGAGTAAGTTTACGCAAATCTGGTAAAATACCTAGATAAATCCTATTTTACGAAGATATATGACTATATGACCTGGTAGATGAATAGTCGGTGGCGCTTTGAGTAACCATGAGAGTATTACGACTTTCCACAATTTTAACCTCGTTACGATGTTACGATAACTCTGGATAACCACAAAGTAAAAAACATTTTGAGTAGAAAAGCTCGGTGGAGTCAAGAAGCTTGCTGAAGTTTTACTGAACTCTCTGCCTTGAAAGAACGAAAGCTCAGCACTAACGGAACGCAAATGTGCGGCGGCAATAAGTTTTGTTTCCTCTCTCCTGTTTTATTCTTTACTAGTATATAGAGCACCGATGGAGTACACCGACCCACACGACGTGTTGATGCTCAGAGAAATGATTGTCAGCGATGTATTTTCCTTCAAGAAAGGAAGCGTCAGCCGGGGGAATTAATGCTTGGGATTCGATGGCTGAGAAGTGAAGTCAGATAGATTTGCCACAGTTTCGAATCAAAGGTAAGAGAGGAGTTACAGAACGCTAGGAATTGCTTCAACGAAAATTCAAGTCCAAGAATAGGGAGGAGGAGGCAGCTAGTGGCATCGCTGTTTACATTCGGCTGAATCGATGTCATCGAGATTGAAGGGAAGGGAAGAGGGTAGCTCTCGTTTGTGTGTCAAAAGCGCCGAGGTGGGGAGGGGAGGGTTTTGGACCCCTCAGCTCGACCCAACTTGCTCTCTTTCCTAGACCGGAGTGACCTTTTGCCCACCTCCCCATTCAGCGGCAGGCTGTTCACAATGACTTGGCTGGGGCTTACGCAAAGTCTGGAGTGCGGCCCTTAGAGCAGGTGAGTGCCTCGAAAGTTTGTGTGAAAAGCAGAGGGCTGGGGAGTGGAATGTTTGGGGTTAAGTGCAGGCATGTTTTTTGAAATGCAGGTAGATATTAGCACTCATGTGAGTGAGCGTACCCCGAATTGACATGCTACATGCTATTTGGCTAATAAATGTGATAAGTAGCCGATTTCGTTCAGTTTTAAGTGATGGGGAAATCATAAATTCTCAGTCCCTTATAATCTGGTGTAAGTAGCCGATTTTCTTCAGTTTCAAGTAATGGGGTACCGGAAATTCTTAGTCCCTTATGATCTGGTGTAAGTGGGATCAGAAATTCTGAGTCTCCTTATAATCTGGTGTAAGTAGCCGATTTTGTTCCGGTCAGTGTAAAATGCAGACTGCAGACTGTAGACTGCAGACTGCAGACTAGGGGTAAAATGCAGACTCGGGGTAAAATGCAGACTGAACACTGCAGACCAGGGGTAAAATGCAGACTAAATTAAATTAAATTTTGTTCGGTTGGGCAGGTTGTATCCCGGAAAGTATTCATTCATTTTAAACCGTGAGAACTGTTTTCATTTTCTATGATTTTTTTTGCAAGCGCTAAATTCCTTTCTCGTTATCTGTGCAACAGAAATCTTTTCATATTTGAATTCTACATTTACTCAGCTTTCTATAGAGACAAAAATGACCTCGATAGGACATATATTCACCGAGATACGGATTTTTGAGTTTTCTGTACTCAGTTTGTTTACAACGTAGTTAATTCACGGCGGACGGTACATCCATTCGCGCACTTTAAAATTCACCGATATATTTCGAAAGCACATCGTCAAATTCATTTTTTTTTTTTAAACTAAAACATTTAAATATCTTGCTGAGCGGTTTTTCTCTTTATTTCGAAACGAATTCACGGAGAAATAATTTTTGAAAGTATTGGAAGAAGTAGGGCGCCGTCCCCAAAAGTCACGCAATGAAATCCAAGTTTTTTTCGCAAGCCTCAAATTCCTTTTTCGCTAACAACGCTACATATATCTCTTTGGAATTCTACACTTACTTATTAGCTTTCTATACAGACCAAAATCACCTTGAGTGTTTTAACTTTAAAAAGATAGTCTTTATAATTTAGTCTGCATTTTACCCCGAGTCTGCATTTTACCCCTAGTCTGCAGTCTGCAGTCTGCAGTCTGCATTTTACACTGACCGGATTTTGTTCAGTTTTAAGTGATTGTGAGATCAGCAATTTTGAGTCCCTTATAATCTGGTGTAAGTAGCCGAATTTGTTTAGTTTTAAGTAATCGAGGAATCAGAAATTTTTAGTCTTCTTCTAATCTGGTGTAAGAAGCCGATTTTCTTCTTTTTTTTTTTTTTTTTAAGTGTTGGGGGGATCAGAAATTCTGAGTCCCTTATAATCTGGTGTAAGTAGCCAATTTTGTTTAGTTTTAAGTTACTGGGAAATTCTGAGTTCCTTAGAATATTGTGTCAGCTGCCGATTTTGTTTAGTTTTAAGTGAGGGGGAGATCAGAAATATTGAGCTCTTTTAGATTGCTTTTACGTTCGATTGAGCGCTGACAGAATCAGATTCTGAGTCTCTAAGAAGAAAGAGGAATAGTGAATAAATTTACAGATGTCGGCGGAGCAGTTAAATTTAATACCTTGCTTCCCCTCGTTTTGGCGAAAAACGTTCTTTCTGACCGATTTGCTATTTTCCTTCCGAGTGAGACCTACTCTGTGCGGACATATTTCACGGCGAACTGTCACCTAAATGTACTGTAAATTTAAAAAAAAACAACAAAAAAAACAAAAACAAAATACATATCAGCCTGGCAAATGCATTTATGTATCAATGGAATCGCTAAAATATTTTTCAGCAGTTTCGTTGAGCGGTTATTCCATGGTGGAACTGAATGGATTGCAACTAAAAAAATTGTTCACAGTTTCAAGTTCTTTTTGTGTGTATTATAAAAAGTCACTAAAAGCTGATTATGGTTTGTTCTTCCTTCAAGATATTTTCTTCTTAACGTTCTAATAGCAATTTCTCGTCTGAGTCAAGGTACTTTGGCAATAATTTGCAATTTGTACAGTTTTGACCAAAAATAATAAAACTACTTGGCAGTGAAACCACTAGCCTGACTCGTGGATCCACTTGAGTTTTGGAACATTTTATGACGTCAGTCTTTGATCTATGCATTATCCATAGACTTCTACACCGTACATCCCTTCAATTACCTTTATTTAAACTTCGTTTGTATACATGACCTGCTATACTACCGTACATACGTTAGCTGATACCGTACTTGCATTCATTAATTATATTGGTTCCCTCCCAATTTTCTGGCTTAATTAAATCATCACTTAATGATGCTGCATCGATCGTTACTGTATTAACCTTTAATACAAAGCTTATAAAACATTTTCCGCGTTTCCATAGAAGACGAGAAGAAGTCTGAGGGAACGAAACTCTTGTTAGAAAACACGGGCTGTAGGAGAGTTCCAATAGTCTTCAATTTGTCTCTTATAATTCTATGGCAATGAGCACAAAATGTTTTCATTTCCTTAGTTTTTAAAATAACCCATGAAAAACGTACCATGTCTAAAAAACCCTATAGAAACATGGACTTAAACCCTTTCAAAGCGCGCGCTCATAATTTTTGCAACTTATTTTTAGCCCTTATCGCGTGACCAACAACCAACCAATAGGAGCGCGCAATGCAGTCAAAGTAAATCCAGTTACATAACAATGGCTATTACCTTACAAACATTAATTATCATACTGCAACCCCAGGTAAAAATCAAATTTACCAACCCGTTTGGGCAAATTACTTTCTTTCTATTCTGTTAAAACAGTTGTCCCTTTGGACCATTATGTGCGGTGGCAAGAGACAATAAATAAGAACAGGCACATGCCATACGAAAACAAAGCAAAAAAATACTGTGGTTCTATTAGCTGTAAATTAGTTCTTAGAAATACTTCAGAAACAAATTAAAACTGAAAACTACAAACGGAATAGGCTAGTGTCTAATTAATTTTCCTTCCGGTGTATTCCACCCCCAACGAAATAGCGTTAAAAATTCATAAAACGAAGACAACCTTGCGCTTCATAGAGCCGGTGTTACTGAAAAGAAACTACGGCTTAACAAATAAAACCTGTTAACAACAGAGGTATATTTTCACAATTGTCGAGTCCGTATTGTTGAAATTATTTGAAGCGGCTACTGTCACCTTCCATCAAGTTACGGGACATTTTTCAGTAAAAGTAGATTTCACTCAGTTTAGGAAATATCGGAGCCTTTGTAACCGTCAAGTAAAACACATAGGTGTTGAACGTCCGCTGTTCTTTCGAATAAGAAATGAGCTTCAGTTTTTAAAGGCGCGAAAAGTAATTTCTTTAGATATTCCTCCATTCGTTAAACTTACGCAAGTGAGATTGAGTGGTTGAGTGGGCAAAGCTCAACATCTTTAACAACGGGAGGTCATCTTGACTACAACCATTTTGAATTTGTTTCATACCCAGGTTCTCCTCACCAAATGCTGTGAGACAAGTTCTTGATATGTCTTAAAGCTCGTGACTAGGACTGCACTGCATCTCCTTTATGAATGCTACGTCAGAGCTTTTGTGTACAGGCTGCGCTTAGTTATAGCCTGACCGACTTTCCTCAGAAGATGTAGCTGACGGAACAAATTCCTTGTGTGGCCTGTTCCTTACTAAACTTTTCAATGTAGTGAAGTCACTGCACCACAGCCTACGATAACTACTACCAACTCCTTACAAGGAATTCTGTAAACTGGAATAAACAAGTTTAATTTGTAAATTGTAGATGTGTTTGGCCTTTCGAGTCATGGGAACCGGAAGGTCCTAAAGCGAGTGACTGAAACCGAACTAAATGAACAGAAACATCCCTACAAACTATAGTGTGACGACTAGCCAATAAGTGACATTAGCTTCAAGTTTCTCCGAGGTCTAACCCAAGGTAAGTAAGATCTCTCAAAAATTAAAGGGACACAGTCACCTGGTGCACATGCGCATTAGATACTATTTCTTAGCTGATTTGCATACACTTCATCCGCAAGTGTCGCGCTGAGAAGCGCATCCTTTGAAAAATATAAACAAACTTTAATAGTGATTATAGACCTAATGTCATATTAGAACACTCATTTTCCTGATACCATGGAAAATTTACTGATGGACTTGTCCAGGGAAAGCCAATGGTCAACCAATACCTCTGAAGTCGAAGAATCATTTAACTGTTTATTACGGTATCCGGTCGTGTGAAAAATTATCTTAGCTGTTTCTACGTTTCACAGTGTTTGCATAAGAAGCAAATTGAGTTCAAATATTAGCGAATCGCCTGAACTGCAGTGTAGCGAAACTACCGGTAAGCTTTATTTCTGCTTTCAATCAGCCATATATTTTGCGTTCATTATAATTTCGTTTCTACAACTTCTCCGTTATCTAAATTTAGGAACCAAACCCATGTCATTACAAGAACGCTTGCTCGACCCGTAGAAAACAAGGTTCTAATAGAGGTTTTCCTTGTCGAGGAGATAATCGATTGTGTACCGAAGCTTGTCTAGCTCTTCGTCTGAGCTCCAAACCAAGCAGCTATGACGCGAAGTTCGAATCGTTTACGAAGATTCCCTCTGGACGAAGCTTTCGCTAGGTTGAGAAAATGCGATTTTCCAAATATATATAATAGAGATTTGTTCTCCAGTGTTTTTGATTGACTTCTCTCGTTATATTGGTCAACGCAGGCGATTTCTTCCGCCCGGCGCCTTCACGTTTCCCACCTCTTCTTTTCATGTTCCGTTGGAGACGCGATCCATACCGTTTTTAACCAAATATGATAAAATAATACCATAGGATGAGCAAAAGCATACTCAGAAACAGGTTTCCAGTAAAAAATTGAAAATCCAATAAAACATTGGGAAGATTGAAGCTAATTTCTAGATGTATTCGACGCGTACTTTTGATTTCGGGTTACGGTGGACGTTTTTCAAAATTGACAAAACTAGTGTCCAGGTCAGCGCGGTCACAAAGGTGACTGTGTCCCTTTAATGCCTAAAAGCAAAACCTCTAGGGACACATGACCCTGCTGATTCATCAACTTAATTACATTTTTACTTCTTAGTGTATGCATTGATTGCTTTACCCCTATTTAATTGCGTTTTGATTGTTACTTTTAGCAGTCTTGGTAACTGTCATTAGTAAATGGAAAAAATATGTACGCGCTGTTAATATTTTATTATTATTATTATTATTGTTATTATTATTATTGTAAATAATTGTAATTAATTGTATTATTATTATTGTAAATAATTGTAAATAATAAAGTTATCATTATTATTATTATTGTTATTATTATTATTATTATTATTATTATTATTATTATTATTATTATTATTATTATTATTATTATCACGTAGTCTTGGGGTGAGAAAATATTAGTAAACTTGGAGCCGGTTCTTAAAAAGCCGATTAAAGCTTATCCCTTATTGAAAGTTAACCCTGGTTCAGTTCAATATGTTCGTCAAAATTATCTTTGAAAGCTAATATTAAGCTGATGGCAAGGAAACGTCTGTTAGAACTGGAAGAACAAAAATATTCTCACAAAATCTTAATTGATTAGTAATTAAACTCGAATCAAACTTCAGTTTACCCAGGATCAGCTTAATCGGGCTTTCAACAACAGGCCTCTGAATCACAGTATATTGTTTGTTTGTCCTAGATTATTGTCTCGTACAATACTTCAGTATCAGTGGGAGTGAACTTGTAGCTTCCTGCATAAAATGTACAGGAAGAACCAAATGAGGCCCCTGGGGGGAGGCGGTAAGTGAAGCCACAATAGGTGAAAGAATCTCGGTTGTTCCCTGCATTGTCCGCTATGCCGATATCCCGTCCCATACCAAACATTGGTCCTTTATCAGAACATCCTAATATAGCATGCCTTGTGTCCTCGATCTCCAGCTTAACAGGAGCGTAGCCATTGATGTTATACAGTGAGAAGATAAATGCTTTTTCGGATGAAGCAAACTGAGTGCACGAACCTAAGGAAGAAAAAAAAAAACATTTCGCTTAGTAGTATAATTATATGTGTACCTGTTGATATTTCTTAGTTATAAATTAACATAATTACGTACTAACAAACTCTCATACTTTTGACCAAGTAAAGAATAACCACACTCAGACATGTTGGTTAAGAGTCAACGATTTGTTTAATTTTTTTAAAATTCTTAGTTCAAAGAAAGCACTGAGAAACTAAATTCTCAATTCATATTATTGCACTAATTCCGAGGAGACTGGGTCGGGAGTGACAAATCTCTGTTGTTTTCCCAATCTCATTCCCCGCCTGATCCTCGCCTTCTGACATTGATTTTCAAGACACTTGAAGTGTTTTTTATTTGAAAGAAAAACCGGGAAACTTCGGCCATGAGTCAAGGGGATCAAAAATATTTTTAGAGACTGCACTTGGAATGTTCAAGGTGTCTGTAAAGGAGCCTCTTCTGTCACGTTCGGAACAAAACGTAGTAAATTTGCCATGACACCATTTGCGCAGAGGTTAGATATTCGGGGTCTAGTGGAATTGCAAACAATGATATGCTATGAAAAAGAAACAAATCAACAAGGAAAGCAAAAACTTTCCAAACTCAAGCAAAACACAGCAACTAACTGCTTCGGCAAGGAACAGCATGCGTGCGTACAGTCAAATAACCCGTAGAGTATACACGGCCTCTATGGACAAACTAGCCGCTAGCTATGCAAAAACAGCAAGACTACCAATCACATAATTGAATCACTTAAAACGATGTAAAAACGTTCTTTCAAGCAGACGTATTTTTTTTTTGGGGGGGGGGGGGGGTGGGGGACGCAACGCACTGGTGCCGTGAAAGATCAGTCTTTGGTTAAGTTATTTGAACGTTTAATTTGACTTAGAACTATTGCGAATCAGCTGATCTGAATTAGCCTCATTCAGTGAAACTATTCCTAAGTCATTAACTGACTATAAAGGATAACTCTCGCTGCTATCAAATGATACTTACTAGACCAAGACACGTCAGTGTATCCACCAAATATGTAACTGTCAACTTGTATTATAGTAACAGTTGGACCCTTTCCATCACAGTTGCTGTGAAATGTAGATGCTGCCCAGCCATCTGTCTTAGCATGCCAACACTTCACAAACTTACTTCGAGATGGAGTCTGGAGGACTGGCGCCAAATAATCATTCAGTTGGTCCCGGTACGTGCTGTCGAGGCGTGCAAGGATGGAAGATTCAATGAGAACACCTAAACAAAAGTAAAAGTACAAGATTTCAAGGGAGAAGCACAAAAGACTTTCTTAAACTATGCATACCAAATTGCCGAAAAGTAACGAAAAACCGAATGAGTCGTTTAATGTAAGTCATTTGTCCACTGGCCCTGAAGAAAACACTCTTTCTTAGACAGGGAGTTAAAAAACATTCTTTGTTCGACTTTTACTCTTGGCGGATACCCTTATTAAAATGACATTTTCGAACCATGCATGCATGTTGTCTTATTTAGCTGGAGGTTTTAGTGCACACGAATAAAACACAGACAAGGCAAAAAATTGATTTATTTCTTTTTCTGCTATTATTGTTATAACTGGGTACTGTCAGTTATGCAAAGTAATGTAAAACAAATTTTCCCACCCCTCCCTAGACCGCTCGCAAGTGTGCAGACTGAAATCTCTGTGCTTTATTTAATGCGTCCAAAAAAAAAAAAAAAACAGGGGGGAGAGGTATTCACGAGTTCTTGACATGACTTCTCAAAAGAAAGCGCTGAATAGAGAGCACTAACCAGAGCTAACTATTTTTTCACATGTTATTGTGCATTTTGGGTAGAGCAAATTTCACAGGGTAAACAGTACTTGCTCGCGTGGCTGCAACGAGTCACATCGAAGCGGCTACTTCGTACGGATTTTCCTTCCTAGCTTTACCAAATTAGGAGTGACCGACAGGGGAAAGGAACATACCAGCCAAAGTAACAGTGGTAAATCCGACTCAGATAATAATAATAATAATAATAATAATAATAATAATAATAATAATAATAATAATAATAATAATAATAATAATTATAATAATAATAACTTTATTAACGTGTCAAGAAATGTAGCTGAGGGGAGCAGTCCCCTCTACTAATAGTGGACACCTAACTAAATTCTAGCTAAAAAAAAAAAAAATGAATTAAAATTTACATTGTAAACCATATTAATAAAATTTTATACATCAATCGCAAAAATCATGTAAACCCTAGTCATTCTCGGCATAGGTTGCACAGCCTCGACAGTTACTGACATTTGCTGCTAGGGCCGGTAAGGTCCTGATTACGTATGACTCTTTTAAATTGCTTCAGAGAGGGTTGATATCTTATTCTAGGAGTGAGATCATTCCACAGTTTAGGCCCTAGGTAACGAAGTGAGTGTTTTCCATATGTCACTGAAGAGAATCGAGGTTGAACAAATTCTTGCTTCCTTAAGTAATACGAACCACTGTCTAATTGGAAAAGATTACAAAGTCTCTGTGGCAGTAATTCACGCTTAATCTTATACATGAAGATGGCAATGTCCTGTAATCGTCTGTTGTATAACGATGGTATGTCTGCTTTTGCCAGTAGTTTCTCGCGTGAGCTAGAATGTTTGTCCTTAAAAGCTGCCCTGAGTCCTCTTTCTTGTATGCGTTCAAGCTTTCTCCTATCGCTTGCCTTGCAGAAGTGCCAGGTGAGGTGGCAATAAGTAAGGTGTGGTAAGATAGCAGCTTTATATAGCTGCAGCTTGGCTTCTGTTGGTATCAGGTTTTTCAGTCCCATAAGGACCCCAAAGCCATTTCCGAGTTGATGCGAACCTAATTATGAAACCGAGGCTAAGTGCAAAGTTTTTATTATGAAAATTAGTTTTCATACATAGGCAAACAAACCTAATTTTCATATGAAAAGCTTTTGCACTTAAGCTCGCTTTCAAAATGAGGTTCACAGGAACTCGGAAATGGCCAATTGCGTTCAAAAAAGTTGATTAAAGAGTTCAGGACAACAGGTTTGCAGTAACAGCGATTGAGCATTCATCGTTTCAAAGATGGTAATGAACGTTTCTAGTCAGAATAAAGCGGATACTTATAAGAGTTTGTTTTAAACATTTTATATATGCAAGTAATTATAAATGACTAGTAGTCGTAATATTACCGTATTGAATCGCTCCTCATTAAAATGCAAACGTTGAGTTTGGTCTCAGATCAGAGATGAAAACCATTAAGATTTTATTCATGTTTTTCATTGGGTATCGAGATTCATGCACATACACTTTATGAATTATTAATGAGTTTGAGAAGCAACAAGGAAAGACATAAATGTTATTCCTATCTAACAGTTGCTGAACGATCCTCGCCAATGAAAGTTTGTACGGTATCCAAGATTCCCGGGCTCTATTAGTTTATTTTTTTACTACTTCGCAAAACTCATTACTAGATTGATTAAATAAAAGAAGGGGTCTGGTTTGCTATGGCATTCAAAAAGCTTAGTATTTTATTACAGAAAAAAAGGCTTTTTCAATCGCTTATCAGAAATATATATTTAATAGATATTTAATGGGCTATACAGTTTCTCGTATTGACTAACTGTTTTCAACCCTGGGGTTGGTACAGTGGAGCGTTTTCCAGCAGCTTTGACGTGAAATCTGTTGCACGATTCAAGTGGTTCAATAACTTGCTCCGTTTCAACCTTTAAAATTTTACTCTAATTTAACGTGTATCGTTCAACGACAACGTCTCCTTTTTTCTCAGTGCGCGAGGAGGTGGAATTCTGTCAATCATGCACTCTGATTGGTTCCGGCAGCGGTTGGAATTTTTTCAATCTTGCCCGCGAACCCGGGCGGATTTGTTGCAGGACCTGGACCGTGTTTTCTTGCGGAAAAACCTTGGTAAAATCGGCCCCCTCTGCCTTGAGAACAAGATGTAGATGAGTTGCTTCTTAGCTTGTCAAGCTCACAAAGATTTCCCTTTGCGTCCATGGCTCGCTACTTTTAAGGTTAGAATACACGAACCAATATGCAAGTGTTTAATAACACGCAAAAACTTAGTAAAGAGGAAACTGCAAAGGACCGCGAACGAAAGTGGTGCTAGTAAACGCAGGATCTGTGGAAGATCTAATCAGTGAAAAACATAATCAGAGAAGTTTACTGAAGGGTTGACCTTGCGTTGACCTTGTATATTCGTAATAAAAAAGCAAACACCAACAAACTCTCTGAATAATGGCAATAAGACTTTCATAGCCCATTTTTCCAAATTTTGGTTTTTGAACTTTTTATTTATTGGTTTTGGTTAATTTTGAAGGAAGAAAGGAAGAAAGAAGAAAATAATGAATGAGGGAGCGAACGAACGAAAATGGATGGATGAATGAATGAATGGAGGAAAGTAAGGGAAAGACTGCTACGCAGCATTAACATTCGATATATGACACGCACGAATGTAGTGCCTTTACTGATGGCACATGCCAATATTAAATATTGTCTTGGCCCTGCCCTTATTTTTCAAAAATAAGAAGGCGGCCTGACCCTCTTCAACTCGAAGGATTCTAATTGGATGGAGCGAAATTTTCTGAGGTACTTCAATTGACCCTAGGATTTACGAAAGACCAATATTATGTCGATTGAGAACTTGCCAGAAACAATGAACGCAATTATTATTTTTTTTTTTCATCTCGATAATTTAAAAGTTATAATTTGGTGAATCATTTATGCGAGAAAATATCTTCTGCTCCACATACAGACATCCGTGGCCTTTTTGTTTTAAACTAAGGATATTCAACGAAAGGCACTTAACCAAGCTTCTGTAACGAAGTTCCTTTTTTGATTCGCAGGAATTGTTCAGGTGCGCCAATGAAACAAAGAAAGCTGTCTTACATGATTGGAAAACAAGAACTGCTGAACACGTATGACATAAGCTACGTAACTTTTGAATGCAGAGGACCACGTGACAGATAAAAAGCTGTTCTGAATACTTTCCGTTGAGTGACGGATCTCTTGTAGTGGAGATGCACATGCGAGACGTCACTTTACGTCTGAAGAAACCAAACTGATTACGCTCTTTATGTCTAAAATGTTTGCTAAAAAAATTGAGGACAGAAAAATGAGCTAATGCCGGAAATACGAGCTTGCCCACTACACACGGATATAAAGCAGTGAATGAAAATTTCGTTAGCGATGAATAACACTTGCAATTGTATAAATGGTAGGATTGATATTATAATAAATATCAAATAGTGTCAGTAATGGTATAAAAAAGAACACAGACGTTTCGGATATATAACCCTTCTTCAGTGTGAAAGTCATTCGGTACTGAAAATTGCCTACATGTTTAATCTTGTTTAATCTTACTAAGGCCAGTTGTTGATTGACTGTTCATAATCGTTTATTGTTCACTGATAACAGACTCTTTTCGTCAATGCCCTTTAACAAAACGGTTGAAAATCTCGGCACTAGACTGTCAATCAATATTAATTATACGCCTTTACAATAGCTTATAGTAGCTTTATTTAAACGGCTAAAGTTTGTTAGCTACCCGTTATTGTTACAGCGAGAGATCGAGAATAATGTCATTACGAGAAATAGTCTACGACAAAATTACAAAAAAAGATCTCAGCTCTAGGTCTAAACAACTAATAGTAACAATGCTTCTTTTTCTAGCTGAAAAATCTTCCCAAATCATAAAACAACAGTAATCAGATTGCCCTTACCTTCACATGTTTCACCAGCGAATCCGATCTTGCACTGACAGCTATAGCCTCCTCCTGGTTTATTAGAGCAAGTTCCTTCATTCAAGCATGGACCTGAATAACATGCCACATTTTCTGCAAAGTAATGTTTAAAATACTACATTTATGCCCAACATCTTGTCCTAGTTTAGATGATTGCATTATTGGGTGTACCTACTGAAGTTAATCCAATGACCTTGATTCCTACACCTTCTCACCATAAATCTAGTCATGAATCTACTTGTAGAATGCTTAAGAGCTCACACAGTTGTATTGAACACTGTTAACAAGGGAGTAGGGGTGTGTAATCCATGGTATGTGGTCTGGTCTGTTTGTAACGTTCATTCATGGGCAGCCTTCAAAGAGAACAAATGTTTGAAACAAGCTGGAAGAAGGTTTCTAATCACTTCGTTAGGAAGACCAGTGTTGGACGTCTTCTCGAAGCAGACGTTCAGCCAAATTTCGTTGCACAGCTAAGCGGTCATAAAAATTTGGAAAGCCTCGACAGCTACCATTCAGCATCTCTCAAGCGACAACGAGAAATGTCTACTGTCCTGGATCGTGGACCAGATACATCCGCTCAGTTCAAAGAAAACCAAGTCAGTGCCTCCACTACAACGCAGCAAAATGTCTTCACTGCCCAACAAATCCAACCTCAGGCAATAATGTTTGCCGGAGTACATATTGACAAGTTTGAATGCTGCACATTTAACATTAACGTTTTCTGTGGTGAACAGTCAAAGATCGCAAGGCTGAATGAGAACTGATCGCTGAGCGATCGTGGCACAGACAGGCATTAAAATTTGTTGCACTTTTGGTCGCATTTTAGAAAATTTTCATTGAGCCTGTAGGAAAACAACGGTTATTTTGTCTTCATTCATTGACGAAGTTTGTACAAAGCTGTAAATTGAACAGTTATTTTGGTCCCGTTTGAACTGGAGACTAGTGACAGAAGTAAGCCAGCTAAATGCTTGAGCCCGCGCAGGGAAACAAATATACTTTTATCCTTTCGATTTCCTGTTTGGCCATATAATAAACATCTTATTAACCGAGCTAGGTCAGTCTGTATGGGAGAATCTTGACCTCGGTCGCTCGGTCGTTCGGTCTGTCAAGATTCTCCTCTACAGACCTTCCGCTCGGTTAATAAGAACTAAGGAATTAACTTCAGTAGCTTTACAAACCAGTGTTTCCTTTTCTATTGTAACTTTGTCTTGGCCATGCTTTATTTTACTTTTTAGGAACAGGAGATGTATAACTACGAGGTTAAAATAAAACGTAAAGACTTGAGGAGCGCAGCGGGAAGTGATCATGTAAAATAACATTGGAATGACGTCGCCATTTCCAAATGGCAGCCATCTTTAATCCATCGTTAATCTTTAATTTGAAGCATCAAAAGTCCCTTTAAGGTGCTTGAACACAGTTTACGCGCGCTTCACAAGTTCAGTACATGACACTATTAAGCGCGCGCTATGGCTGTGGTAGGCAAATGCGGCATCGATAAGGCAATCCCTCAATTTTATATCAAATGGCTCAAAAGTTGAGTTTTGTCGTTGTTTCTCGTTTGTGAACCTTTTTTGTCTTCGAGCAAAGACAGTGAGTTAACGAAAACCTAAGCTTTTTTGTATGCTTTTCATATTTACCATGAAATCCCGATTAAAAGACATGCAGGCGCATTTGACCAAAACTTTGTGACTCGTTTTAGTGGAAAGTAACTTTTTTCCAAGGAACGAAAATTTGACAAAATAGTAGTTCTCTAAAAGTGTAACTCGCCTAGAAACAAAAACCTGAATCTGACAGAGGTTGTCTTGGCAAAACATTAATGTGCAAAATCAATATTTACAGGGGATGTCTCTGTCAAAATTACATGAAAGCAGCGTCACTATGTCGTTATTTTGTGACTTTTCTGGAGACAAAAAATGGAAAAAAAAATCTTATGAGTGCATTTTCTAAAAATAAAGGAAACCTATCACTTGAGTACCCTCAATAGCTCGCCTTGTTGCTATGGTAACGGTACGTAGCTCAAGACCGAGTATCCAAATACATTCCTTCTTAGTTAATATTGTATCATGCTAATTTCGGGCACCCAAAAGCACGTAGTTTACAAATAACGTTTATAAGCCGAGAAACTACGGAGACCTTAATACACGCATTTGCGATTGTCACTAGTCGCTTGGATTATTTAAATTCTCTGTTGTATGGGCTACCAAACAGCCTTGTTTATAAACTACAACACCTACAGAATTCAGCAGCAAGACTAATTTTTAGAGCTCCTAGATACTGTCACATCACCCCATTATTAACTGAACTTCATTGGCTAAATATTAAACATAGAATTTATTTCAAAATAATTTTAATCACGTATAAAGCTCTCCATGGCACCGCCCCAAAATATATACGTGACTTAATTACATTGAAGCTGAATTGCAGTTATGGTTTGAGATCTAACGATAACTATACGCTCAAACCACTGGCCGTTAAAACGTTGCCCACCCTCGGAGACCGAGCCTTCGCTCGCTTCGTGGAATGGACTACCTCTGGAACTCAGGAAGGAACACAGTATTAACATTTTTAGACGGAAACTTAAGACTCTCCTTTTTAAAAGAGCATATCTCGATTAGTCCTTTAGAATAACTTTTATATGATTTTTAATTTCTAACAGAATTAGTTAGCCTGATGTTTATGATCTAATTTTTATGCCTTTACAGTTTATTTTTTAACACTATATATATATTGTTTAATTCATACCATTTGTAAAGCGCATTTGAAAACTTCAGTTGAATTTGCGCTTAAGAAATGATTATTATTATAACACGTGTATACTAGAAAACTGTCTCGCCACCTTAATTGCCTAAAGTTAACCAGAGGAAAAACATCAACATGATCAAACAGTAGTTAAAACACTCAAATAATATAAGACCATGAAAGTAAACGTTAGAAAGTCGATTTTTGATGAATGAGACAAAGTTTTTTTAAAAAACAACCTGCCTTTCTGAGTATGATGAAATGGTAAATTCAAATTCAATGGACACTCTCCAACCACTGCAAATTATCTCCAAATAAATTTCTGAAAAGATCGCAAGGTTTTGTGGTGCTTTGCTCAGATATTTTAAAAAATCGGAAACAATCGTCATGTTTGTATTATGTTACAACTTTAGGTTACGTTTACTTGGATTGTCTGTAGGGGAAAACCTGAAAACCACGGTCTTCCTGACATGGCCCCAGTTGTTCAAAGGGCGGATAACTTTATCCAGTGGATAGGTCACTATCCAGCGTTGACAAGCTTTCAACACAATCCCATACTTAAATCTAGACATATGCTTCTACTATGTACACAAATTATAGGGCTATAGGGAAATTCTTGCACACATTTATTTGCCGGATAGCAACCTATCCGGTGGACAAAGGTTTCCGCTCTTTGAACAACCGGGGACTGATGTATTACTTTCTCTGAGAACACACGGAATGAACTAACTCCGGAGAAGAACGTGTACAATTTTTTTCTGTATAATGTAGTATTGTATTGATCATAAACGCAGCAGATTATTTTGCAAACAGTCTTGCTTCAAGCGTCATCTCGCAAACATCTTACTGTGAAAACGTAATCTAAATGTACATAAAGCTTATCATAAAATAAACTAACAATAGACTAAGCATTAACTGAAAGGTTTGACCTAAAAAAAGGAAAGTTTTAACCTTCAGTTAATGATATCGAGTTAAGTGCCCGTTTTTTCCGAATTACACATTGTGCAACTTAACCAATGAGAACAGTAACGTACCAGCAAACTGATCCTGCAGCTGTGTCAATGTTTTGCTCAGAGATTCAACGGCAGACTGTAGCTCTAAGAATTTAGAAAAGAGTATTAAACCTTAATAATGAACATTTTTGGTATAGGCTGTGCCAAAAGTTACACAACTCTTCGCTTTAAGCTAAGAGAAGAAAGGGATGTCAAAAAGATAAATTAAGGAGATGTTTTAGGTCTCACCAATCATTGTAATTTGTATACGGACAAATGTGATTTATGGAAATGGAAATACTATCTTTCAATTAGCTAGAATGCTAATTTTCACGCCCGTTTGTTAGAGGGTTTGAATACTTGAGTTGAGAAAAAAGTAAATGTTGTATTGAGGTGACAATTGCCAAATAACATTTCTGTACTAAGTCCTCGATAAAAATGCAGATGTTGTATAACTGTCAACAATAAAAAGATCATCAGAGCAAGAAATTTTAGGGCGTTTAAGTGCAAAGTAGCCGATGAGCAGAGATTTGATGGCATTTTACAAACTTGATTTGTGTGGAAAAGCATTTTGAGCGAGACTAAATGGTAAGGGTGCAAATTTTCTGTCTTGTATCTTAGAATGGGGGCTTTTCTAGGTGCGTTTCAAATGAAAAAAAAAAAAAGATTTTTATGGAATGAATAAGCCTCAATTGCAACAGGAACCAACCTTGGTTGTCACCCTTCAGTTTATTCAATTCCTCAGTTTGAGCTAAGAGAAGAAAGGAATAAAGAAAACATAAATCAATGAGCTGTTTTAAATCCTTTTCATAGTTGTGTATACTATACAGAAATTTGTTTTAGTTACGCATTAAACTCATCTAAAAGCGCCTTTGCAACAATTGGCTCCTTCACCAATCATCGTAGTTTTTTCCTGGACCAATATGGTCTCTAGAAATGGAAATACTATCTTTCAACGGGCTAGAACGGTAATTTGCCACTACAGGAGGGTTTGGATACCTCAGAAATCAGTACATTTTGTATTGAAGCGACAGGCTTAATAGCATTTCTCTACTTAGTTTCTCGATTAGAAAAAAAACATAGCCGTATAACTGTTAGCAATAGGAAGATTATCATACAAGAGATTTGAGGCCAGTAGAGCACAAAAGGGAGATTTCATTAATGACAGTTCAACCTACGCATTAAACTCCTGTAATAGGGCTTTTGCAACAATTGGCCCCTTCAGTAATCATCGTAGTTTGTTCTTGGACCAATATGGTCTCTACAAATGGAAATACTATCTTTCAACGAGCTGGAACGGTAATTTTCCACAATCTGAGGGTTTGGATACTTCAGAAATCATTAGATTTTGTATCGATTTTGTATTTCTGTATTTTAACATTTCTGTACTTAGATAAAAATGCGGATGTTGTATAACTCTTAGCAATAGGAAGATAATCAGAGCAAGAAATTTTAGGGCGTTTAAGTGCAAAGTAGCCGATGAGCAGAGATTTGATGGCATTTTACAAACTTGATTTGTGTGGAAAAGCATTTGAGCGTGACTGAATGGCAAGGGTGTAAATTTTCTGTCTTGTATTTTAGAATGAGGCTTTTTTCTAGGCCCGTTTCCATTTAAAAAAGATTTTTACGGGATGAATAAGCCTCAATAACAACAGAAACCAACCTTGGTTGTCACTCTTCAGTTTAATCAATTCCTCGCTTTGAACTAAGTTAAGAACTGAAGGGATATCAAAAACATAAATCAATGAGACGTTTTTTAAAACGTCTCATTGATTTAAAAATCCTTTCCATAGTTGTGTATACACTATACAGAAATTTGTTTTAGTTACGCATTAAACTCATCTAAAAGGGCCTTTGCAACAATTGGCTCCTTCACCAATCATTGTAGTTTTTTCCTGGACCAATATGGTCTCTAGAAATGGAAATACTATCTTTCAACGAGCTAGAACGGTAATTTGCCACTACAGGAGGGTTTGGATACCTCAGAAATCAGTACATTTTGTATTGAAGCGACAGGCTTAATAGCATTTCTCTACTTAGTTTCTCGATTAGAAAAAAAAAAAAAATAGCCGTATAACTGTTAGCAATAGGAAGATCATCATACAAGAGATTTGAGGCCAGTAGAGCACAACAGGGATAACAGTTCAATCTACACTAAAGCCTCGTCTCCAGAGGATCAATTTTGTTCTTGATAACTAAATATCATATTGATCATAAACGCAGCAGATTATTTTGCAAACAGTCTTGCTTCATGTGCTATCTCGCAAAAATATTACAATTGCTGAGAAGCAACTAACTTTGGTTGTCACTCTTCAGTTTATTCAATTCCTCGGTTTGAGCTAAAAGAAGAAAGGGATATCAAAAACATAAATAAGCGAGATGTCTTAAATCCTTTCCATGATTGTTAATACCGTACAGAATTGTTTTAGTTACGCATTAGAACTCGTTTAATAGGCCTTTTGCAATTCCTCGGTTAGAGCTAAAAGAAGAAAGGGGTATCAAAAACATAAATCAATGAGATGTCTTAAATCCTTTCCATAATTGTGGATACTGTACAGTAATTCGTTTTAGTTACGCATTAAAACTCATCTAATAGGGCTTTTGGAACTATTGGCTCCTTCACCAATGATCGTAGTTTGTTCGTGGACCTATATGGTCTCTAGGAATGGAAATACTATCTTTCAACGAACTAGAACGGTAATTTGCCACTCTCTGAGGTTTTGGATACTTCAGAAATCAGTGGATTGTGTATTGAGGCGACAGGCCTAATAACATTTCTCTACTTAGTTTCTTGATTAAAAAATGTTGCCGTATTACTGTTAGCAATAGGAAGATCATGAGAATGATGTATTAATCAGAAAATGAGACAGCGATACTCGCAAAAAAACAATCATCATAGCATGCAAGAGATGTTAGGCCAGTAGAGCACAACGGGAAGATTTAATTAATGACAGTTCAACCTACCCTGAAGCCTTTCCTCAATTTTGTTCTCGATAACTAAGACGTTAGAAAGGAAGAAAAAAACATTTTATTTAAATGTAAAAGTCTTAAGAACTGATGTGATGACTGTAGACCCTGTGAACGACAGGACAAAACATTGTAAGCTGTACATAACACTTAAAAAGAATTCAGGTGTTTGGAGGTTGACTATAGTTAGCTATAAATGCGAGGCTGAGTAATTTAACAGGGAACTACCATAGAACAAATCCTGCTGGAAACAGAACTTTGGACATCGGGATTACAAGCGCGCGCGTCTAACAACTTGCCACACTTCAACGCCTACTTGGTTTTAATATTTTACTCATTATGAAAATTAATTAAAATTTTAGAATGATGTATTATTCTAGAAAGTGACGCGGGCATACTCGGAAAAAAGAAATCGAGTCGAACCCCTAAGACCTTCCGATTACTAGTTCGGATGCTCTGCCACTGAGCTACAGGAGACACGTGGGGGCTAAAGCCATTAAACTAGGTTCATGGGACAAAAATATACCATCACATTTATTTCATAAATAAAATTTGTTTCCAAAATCAGAAGAAAAAAACCAATCGACGATTTGAAAGAATGAAAAAGAACAAGAAAGAGAAAAGTAAAGAAATTTGAAAACATTTCGTGGAAAGCTCTAGTTTGATTGGCCTCACTTACATTCTGTACACTCCTTAGAACAGTTCTTAGCCATTCCTGCGTCTGAGGTAACAAGCATGTTCACCATCAGGACTCTTACAATGAGAATATAGGTAGTCTTCATTATGAACTACGAGAAAACACGTCTAGATCTACAAAAGCAAAACGGAAATTTTTTAAAAAAGAAAATATTAAGGAAAACAGCTATATCTTGGTTTGTAGTACCCCCTTCCAAGAGTAAAGATACTACTTTTAACGCTTATTCGTCGACTCCTTTAAAAAGAATAAACTAATCAGCAGAAACAGAGAAGCAATACACTACATTTAATCTGAATCCAGAAAACTCTCACGAGATTTTGTTCCCCGTACTGTAGGCATATTTCATTTGAGTGTCGTAACACCAAATCCAAAGTGACAACCCTAACCAATCACAGAAGACGTAAACACAACAATGAGTCAATCAGAACTCGAAGCATTGCGCGCGAGCAGGCCGTGATTGGTTTTGGTCTTGCTTCTCATTGGTATAGAGAGAGGGGCGAGTTTTGCTAACCATTCACAATACGTGTTGAAGCAAACGTGAATTACTTTAATTACTGTAATTACGACACTCAATCGAATCGCTGGATTCTAGGGCTTAATGCAACGGAGGAGTGATGAGGAATTATGAGTTAGTGACACTCATAGACTAATAGAAAGAAAGAAAGAGGCCAGATGGGAAGTTTGATTAAATTAAAAAGGCTGCTTTACAACTCAAGCGTCTTGTTCTATTCTTTATAGTATTACCTAGAGGTTCTGTCATTCGTTTACCAAAGGTAAGGGAAAAAAGTCCCTTTATTCATACAGACATAATAAGTTTGGTAAGGATCTAGAATCATGAGTTAAACGAGAATCAACGAATTCAGCTTTCCACACAAATTAGTTGTTAAAAAGTTGAACCAGAACTCAGAGAATGAAACTTCAGTTTTCTTCAAATGATGCACGTGAACATGCTTTGAGCATGACATCTTTTTAAAGCAAAATTGAAATTTAAACAGCAACAGCTGGAATTCTGCGCAGGCACAATTAAATTAGCCACTCTTCTTAAAGTTCTAATTAATTTCTGCTGGTGGCTTAGACGACTTCACACTGCTGACCGTCGAGATCACGGTCTCAAAAAAAAAAAAAAAACACCACATGAATCCACTTAGTAGCTCAACAACTCGGATACAGAACGGTTTATAAATTACTTCAACCAGTAATCAGTAATTTCCTCGAAATAATCGATAAATTGGGGTTCAAAACCTTTTTTTAAGTTAAAAAAAAGTTTCAAATTAGTTTGATTTTTATTTCCCTTTGTCTCGGATTATGGTAATGAAAACTACACAGAGGAGAATAAAAATCAAAGTGATTTGAAAAAATTTAAACCAAGAACGATCTTAAACCACAAGACATGCATCCTGCTTTTGTAATTAAAAACAGGTTAAAGGAATGTTTTCCTGGAAATTGTTATGTGGTTTTCATTTTCAGCGTGCCTTATGAGGATCAAAACCATGCAAATGATGCGCCTGCAGCTTCCAGATAAGTACCAATCTCGCTTTTTTTGTAAACCAAACGGGACTTTTTACGATTTAAATGGTAAAAAGAATGAGTTAAAAGAAGATAAAAGAATTCAGCTTGCCATAAAAAATTGTAGAACAGTTGAAAAACAGAGAAAGAAATTATTTACTACAAGCGGGACCTTTCGTGCATGAAATTCTTCACCAGTTTGGTGCATTTTCACTAACAATCTCAGCGCTGTATCATTATTAATCATGCCACGAGTTGAACTTTTCAGCAATCTAAATTCAGTGCTTATTTTTCGCTTTCTAATTTTCCTTTGCCACCTCATCTCCAATTCGTTAGTTGTTGTCGCTTAAATACTTGAATGTATTTATTCACATCCAGAAATTTGTCAGGTTGTTGGACAAAATCATAATGGGAAATGAACACCTTTTGAGGCCTTATCGAAAAATAAATTATTGTGCATGTAGACAGAGCAGTGTCGCACTATTCTGACAACCAACGAGCTGGGATTTTTCCCTGTATGAAGATTCGAGTTTCTTTAATATTCTCTTAGCCTTCGTCAGAGTTGCGATTTCTGTAGGTTCCTCTTGAATTGAGGTGGGTGAACGTCACTTTCTATTCATTTATGGCAAATAATAACCATAGTTTCTATAACAGAAATTCAATCTCAAAGCGTTCTCCCATGCGCTCTATTGTTACAAACAAACGCAATTACCATACCTGTTAAAATAGCATTGATTACACAAAGAAAGGGAAATATTGAAGCTTTACAACCCCAGTTTTATGCCTTTCATTTGACGAACAAATTCTTTTATACGGTTTCCAAAGTCAAGAAAAACTTGCTTTTTCCACATATAATAATTTTGATCAGTAACTATTCACAAGTCATGATTTAAAAAAGGATAAACGAATTCAGCTTCCATAAAATATTAACTGTAAAGCAGCCGAAATTATGTTTCTCTTTGGTGTGTATAAAAAAACCGACAGAGAACGAAACCTTTATTTTCCGCAAGGAAAACACTTCCTTGAATAAATTTTTCACTACTGTGGTGTATTTTCACTCAGAATCTCCACGCTCTACAGTCATAATCAATCGTGCCACAACTGAAGTTTAGAACAATACAAATTCGTTGTTGTTGTTGTTGTATTTTCTTTGGCATTTTTCTTTTGCATATCTTATTTAATTTGCGCCCTTCGGCTTCTAAATTATCTGCAATTTGTTAGCTGTTTTCGCTAAAGTACTAAAAATGCCTTTCATTACTGGTTTAGAAATTTTTGACATTGCTGGAAAGCTAGCACAAACTCTAACGAGGAATTAATGAATATCTTCTCAGACCTTATCGCCAGATAAATCATTGCCTTTGTGGACAGGGAAGTGAGTGTCGCAATATATCGTGTTTGTAGACTCGGGCTTCTTTAATACGCCTCTTTAGCTTCCGTCGGACTTGCGATTTCTGTAGGCTCCTCTTGACCTGAAGACGGCCGAAAACTAAATGTTCTATTCATTTAAGTTTCTATAACAGATATTCTATCCCAAAACGTTTTCTCCTGCGCTCTAATGTTACAAACAAACGCAATTACCAAACCTGTTTAAATGGCATTGAATACACAAAGAAAGGGAAATATTAAAGCTTTACAAACCCAGTTTTATGCCTTGTATTTCACCAACAAGTTCTTTTGTACCGTTTCAAAAGTCAAGAAAAGCTTACGTTTTTCACATCGACTAATTTTGCCCAGTAGCTACACACGATTTAAAATAGAATAATCTAATCGAATTCAGCTTCCCTCGAATGTTAATTGTAAAGCATGCAGCGCGAAGGTTTGTTACTGTGATGTGTATTAAGATACAGAGAATGAAAGCTTTGTTTTGGGAAAGTAAAAAGAATTCTTAGTTAATATTTTCACTAGTTTGCCGATGAAAAAAGCGTGTTTTCATTTAGAATCTCCACGCTCTACCATCATAACAAATCGCGCCCAAGTTGAAGTTTAGAGTTCTATAAATTCGTTAGTTGTTTTTTTGGATATCGCATTTTGTTTGATTCCTTTACTTCTGAATTGTCTCCAATTTGTTACCTGTTATCGCTAAAATAGTAAAATGTCTTTATTTAGGTTTAGAATTTGTGACTGGCTGTTGGAAAGGTACAACAAACTCTAATGGGAAATTAATGAATACCTCCTTAGACATTATCGCCAAATAAATCATTAGGCTTGTAAACAATACTCTAGAAAATCAAAAATATAAGTGGGACTTACTTCTGGATGAAGAATTCGAGTTTCTTTAATATTATTTTACTTTCCAAGAGAGTTGCGACGCGGTAGTCTCCTGTTGACTGAAAAGCGGTAACTGACGAAGAGTTCTGTTCTTCTATTCATTGTATGCCCGTTGCTAGGCATAAATTTGAAACTACAATTTCAATCTTCAGGCGCTTTATTTTTACCAAAGAACACGACTGAAGTAATAATGCCAATCATCAACTACTCAATGTAAATAAATTGTGCAATTAATTGATATGCATTGCTAATGTTATTAAGAAGCGCAAATAACTTGTCCAAATCTATCACTAATCAAACGCCTCCACAACACGTTGGCAAAAATAGTTTGTAATCTATTCAGACTGATGAGTTGATTTAAAATGTTATTTAATATATTAACCTTACAATGCCATAAAAAATACAAAACAACAAAAAAATTAAGGAGATAGAAAAAAGAAAGAAAGAAAAAATATCAGGGGAAACAGAACCCAATTCTAACTTCAACCAAATTAATAGGAATCGTCGAAGCCACTACCAATCTTAATAATATCTATTTCCATTCGCTTATTTATAATAGAAAAATAGAAGTTTGCCGCAACAAGCAACAGCAACTAGCATACACATTAGAAAAGAAAATGATTATATACAAACAGGGAAAAACATTAATAGTATACATGTATACAGTGTCAGTTTTATTCCCTCATTAATTAGTGGTTTTCAGTGTTACAGGCAAGTAAAAATTTTTTCTATGAGGTTTATAAAGTTCAGGAGCCGAAAAATTTGATTTCCGTTCGAGAAGTAATAAATTTGCTGGGCTTTTAAAAGAATGAGTTAAAAGAGGGTAAACGAACTCAGCTTGTCACAAAAATTATAAAACAGTTGATAGCAGATAAGGAAATTATTTTCTGCGCGCGGGACTCTTACTTCCTGAAATTCCTCACCAATTTGGTGCGTTTTCACTGACGATCTCTGCTCTTTATCATTATCGCTCACTCCAGAAGATGAAACTCTTCAGCAATTCACTTCTTATTTTTCCGCTTCCTTCCGAAATTTCTTTGCCACCTCATCTCCAATTCGTTAGCTGTCGTCGCTAAAATAATTGAATGTATTTATTCATATCCAGAAATTTGTGAAGTTGTTGGACATCTAGCCTATATTCTAACGGGAAATGAACACCTTCTGAGAACTTATCGCCAAATAACTCATTGCGCATTTTAGAGAGACAAAGTAGTTTCTTACTATTCTGATAATCCACGGGCTGGGACTTTTCCCAGCTTGTATGAATTCGAATAGCTTCCATGAGATTTGCGATTTCTTCAGGCTTCCTCTTGAACAAAAGACGGGTGAACTTAATGTTCTATTCATGTATGAAAAGAAATAGTCAAAGTTTCTATAACAGAAATTCAATCTCAAAACGTTTTCTCCTACGCACTATTGCTACAAACAAACGCAATAACGAAACCTGTTTAAATAGCATTGAATACACAAAGAAAGGGAAATATTAAAGCTTTACAAGCCCAGTTTTATGCCTTGTATTTCCCCAAGAAATTCTTTTATATCGTTTCCAAAGTCAAGGAAAGCTTGCGTTTTTCACGTCGACTAATTTTACTCATTAGCTACACCCGATTTAAAATAGAAAAAACGAATTCAGCTTCCCTCAAATATTGATTGTAAAGCATGCAGCTGAAGGTTTGTTACTCTGGTGTGTATTAGGAAACAGAGAATGAAAGCTTTGTTTTTGGCAAGTAAAACAATTTCTTAGTTAAAATTTTCACTAGTTTGCCGATACACAAGCATGTTTTCATTCAGAATCTCCACGCTCTACCATCATAATAAATCGCGCTCCAAGTTGAAGTTTAGAGTTTTATTAATTCGTTGGTTGTTTTCTTGGATATCTAATTTTGCTTGATTCCTTTACTTTTAAATTGTCTCCATTTTGTTAGCTGTGATCGCTAAAATACTAAAATGCCTTTATTTAGGTTTCAAAATTTGTGACTGGTTGTTGGAAAGGTACAACAAACTCTAACGGGAAATTAATGAATACCTCCTAAGACATTATCGCCAAATAAATCATTAGGCTTGTAAACAATACTCTAGAAAATCAAGAATTTAACTGGGACTTACTTCTGGATGAAGAATTCGAGTTTCTTGAATATTCTTTTATTTTTTGTGAGAGTTGCGACGCCGTAGTCTCTTGTTGACTGAAAAGCGGTTACTGACGACGAGTTCTATTCTTCTATTCAATATGTGCCCGTTGCTGGGCATAAATTCGAAACTACAATTTCAATCTTCAGGGGCTTTATGTCTACCAAATAACACAAACAGAAGTAATAATGCCAATCACCAACTACTCAATGTAAAATTGTAAACTCAATGTAAAATTGACATGCCTTTATCTAGGTTTCTTCTCTTCATTATGTGCCTTTTGCTAGGCATAAATTCGAATCTACCATTTCAATCTTAAGGCGCTTTATTTTTACCAAAAAACACAAACTGAAGTATTAAATGCCCATTACCAACTACACAATGTAAATAAATTTTGCCAATACTTGACATGCATTGCTAATGTTATTAAGTAGCGCAAATAATTTGTCAAAATCTGCCACTAATCAAACGCCTCCACAACACGTTGGCAAGAAAAGTTTGTAATCTATTCAGACTGATGAGTTGATTTAAAATGTTATTTTATATTTTAGCCTTGCAATGCCACAAAAAATACAAAACAACAAAACAATTAGGCAGACAGAAAGAAGAAAAAAAGAAAAAATATCAGGGAAACAAAATTGAAGTCTAACTTCAACCAAATTAATTGGAACCGTCGAAGCCAATACCAATCAAAATACTATCATGACTATCTATTTCCATTCGCTTATTTATAATAGAAAAATAGAAGTTTGCCGCAACAAGAAACAGTAACTAGCATACACATTAGAAAAAAAAAATTATTATATAAAAACAGGGGAAAACATTAATACTATACATGTATACAGTGTCAGTTTTATTCCCTCATTAATAAGTGGTTTTCAGTGTTACAGGTAAGTAAGAATTTTTTCTATGAGGTTTACAAAGTTCACGAGCCGAAAAATTTGCTTTCCGTTCCAGAAGTAATAAATTTGCTGGGCTTGTTAAAGAATGAGTCAAAAGAGGTTAGATGAACTCAGCTTGCTACAAAAATTATAAAACAGTTAAAACGCAGATAAGTGAATTATTCGTCATACTACACTTGAAGTGCCCAGGTTTAATTTTGGGTCTGTACATGAAACTTTAGTATCTTGATAACCATTGATGATTAGGTTGAGAGCACTACTTTTGTAATTTGGCTACATTTAGGCTTGTTGGTCTTTTCTCTTTCATTGTTGCAATTTTCAGTGACAGGACAAAGAAATTGTGACAAGTAGGGGCTTTTGTGGCAATAGCTCCTAGCTACTTGTCACAATTTCTTTGTCTTGTCAAATGTTACTGTAAAATAATGTTTACGGTTTGCTCCCGTGGCTGACGTGTCAGAGAAACGCAAAAATTAGCATTTGAACATATCATGTTTCCGACCTTAGCTTAATCTGATATCAGAAAAAAAAATAAAAGAAAAGAAAAAAACATCTCGATCAAGTTTTCCCATTACTGATACCGGTGAATTTTTTTAAACTGTAGTATCAAATTTGACAAAATACGAAAGACATAACACCAGTAAACAAATTAATATGCAAGTTTCACCAACTCGATCTGACGAGAACCTCATTATATGCAAAGAAAACAAAAAAATTCTCTCAGTTCTGAACAGCAGAAGGCGGAAGATTGTTAAGGATGAAGATAGTAAGTTCACTCTTTTTGGTTATAGCTTGTGGATTTATTTTCGTTTTACTGTTAACTGTAACAATACTTTTTCTTTTCTTCTGTTAAGATTCTTGCATCCGGCACCGAGACAACACAGACACACAGTTACTTCAGAGGTAAGTGTTCACTAAAGCGAATCGAAGTGTCTTACTAAACAGGTTTTGTGTATTTTTTGTTAAAAAAAATGCCGTCGCAATAAAAAGAAAAAGAAGAAGAAGAAGAAGAAGAAAAAAACTAGTAGAAGCTCTTATAATCTTACATCCCTTTAATACAATCTCTCCGATTTCGAGAACATTAGTCTCTTTTGAGTAAAATAAATAACCTAGCTTTTATTGACTCAAAATTATGATCTGACATTATAGAACCTCTCTGTATTACCAAATGAACCAGATTAGCGACGATTGCTATCGCGAATCACAGAATTGAAGCGATAATTTACAAACTCGTCGTTTTCGTATAGAGGATACGTGTCAAATTTTTATTACGGGCAAAAATATTTTATCGAAACTGTCTGTTATCTCTCCCATATTGACATTATTTACTCGGCGATTTCAAAGTGTGAATAATTGTTATATCAGCTATTGTTATTAGCAACTGTTCGTACTTATGTTAATCTAAGATCTAACTCTATTGAACTCGCTTATATTATTTATTCCTTGAGAATGGCGTCATGACGTCGCCGAAACGTCTGTTAGTTTTTACTTGCCTGTGTAGTTCGTACTTATAAATAATAAATAAAAAAAAATAGGAATTTCAGTGGAATTCACAGAGTGGCTCTTCTTTCCACTGTTTCCAGGTCGAATTGGAATTTGGAAATGTTGGTTTTTGTGGAGGGAGGAAAACCGGAGTACCCGGAGAAAAACCAGCGGAGCAGGGACGAGAACCAACAACAAACTCAACCCACATATGACGCCGAGACCCGGGCCACGTTGGTGGGAGGCGAGTGCTCTCACCACTGCGCCATCCCTGCTCCCACTTGTGCTTTTCAACGCAGCTTTTTATCGCTAAAACGAGACAAAAGCGGGGATTTGTTTGAAGATTTAGAGAAATTAACCAGTCGTGACCAAATTGAATTGTGAAGGTTAAGCCATAGAAAGGTTAATTATATTTATGTATTTGTAAAAATGAGAAGTGCGCTAATGTTACATAGCAACGCGAGGCATTGATAGCTTTCTAGATTTATCTAGCGATTATGAATAAATGCTGCTTTTCTAACAAGAAAACAAATTGCTAATTGCTGTTTTAAAAAAGCGTCGATCGCCGTTTGTTCATGCAGTCTTAATTTAGCGGCGTGCGCCCTCCAGATACATTTATTGCATGTAGACGGTTGCAATTGCTTTATACCGTTTATGGATGATTTCGTAAGCACTGACTGAAAAATATAACCATGTTTTCCCATTGGCATGTCAAGAATCTATTTGGCTTCATTTTCAATGCAAAACATTGCCCACCATCCGCGCAAATTTTCCTAAATGAAGGAACTATATCTGCCGCTGTTCAAAGTATAAATAAATGTAAAATTACCGTGACAATCAATGCCTTTTGCACAGGTTCGTTTCAGCGGTATTTGTTCGTATTTGGCCTCATTGACTCAGAAATTCAGAACTAAATCTGATGAATTTGAAATCTAGACTTTACTTTTGTGAAATATCACTCCAAATTTTTTGTAACACAGATAATATTTTGTTTTTGGGGAAGAAAATATATCGTTAAAAGGCCAGTTGAGCTGCGGTTGGCTTTCGAAAAATATGACTTGAATTTTTCAGCTAAAGAAGCCAAACAGAACAGAATGTGTTGTGCTTACAACAATATGTGTTTAGAAAGGCTATGAAACAATCTGCATGGTAACACACAGAACATCGTTTGAAGTATTTTGCTTTAATGGTCTTGTTGGATCGCATTCATCCAAAAATGTACAGGAAAGATATATCCAGTAACAGAAACATCACTACAACTCTTGTCATACGAGATAACAATTTGTTTTCAGAGGGCAGCTGAGGTTGGCTTTCAGAACTGAAATTAACTTGTGTGACTTGAATTTTTCAGCTAAAAAAACTGAAGACAAACAGAACAGAATGAGTTACGACAATATGTGTTTAGAAAGGCAATGGAACACTCTGGGAACACAGAGAACATCGTTTGGAGTATTTTTCTTTAATGTTCTCGTCGGCTGCCCAGCTTTCCTTCGCGTTCATCCACTGTACAGTTAAGATTTAATTCACTTTTACTTTTTAACTAGTAAGAGGGCTCAATTTATACTTGACTTCATACCGCTAACATCACTGGTGATTCTATAAAATGATCCCATTACTGTAAAACTACTTATCGTATAATAAAGGAATAATGAAATTTCCTTTATTAAAGTTTAGTTGAGTGCATGCCGAGCTGAGAGGCTTGCTCTCTTTTGTCCCAGTCAGTGTTCTTAGTTTTTTCTCTACTTATTTAACTCAAGAAATTTATTGAACTGGAAGGAAAGGAAAATGCGTGATTTTGTTTGCGTTTTAAAAATTTTATGTGGTAAACTATAGAAACTAGCGAATAAAGAACTGTTTTGCTTTTAGAAAGATGACGAGACATAACAAAGATGAACCTTTATTTGTCTCATTGGCCGCATTAAATGCTGTTATTTAAGAAAGAAGAGAAAACTGATCTAACAAAGAGAAACTCATAATTTAGATTATATCAAATGATACAGTTTTTTGTATCCAGCCCAAAACTGATTTAGTTGCGGAATGTCACAGCACCAAGAAATATAATCTTATTCCACTGCATATTTCCCAGGTTGGTTTTCCGAAGCCTCAAGAGTGGCCTCAAGAGTTAGCACTTCAAACAACATTTTGTCTCTCCAAAGCTTAAAGAAATTATTTCAGTCGGCCGACGTTACAAATGTTTGAAGCATTATTTCAACAAAGATAATGCTCGTTTCTCAACAAATTTACATACGAAATTTTGCAACACATTCGGAAAGGAGTTTTTCTATTATTATAGTTTTCCAATTTCATTTCTTAATACTTTGTAAACCCAAGCGGGTTTTCATTTAAAATAAAGCACAAACAGTAATAAGTAATGATCATGAATAATTTGGCTGTAACAAGGCAGGGAAAAATGGGATGGAAGACGCTGTTACTTTGACGAGTCATTGACACTAATTAACAAATCGTTCCAGCGAATCAGTTATTATCCGTGCTGATAAGAATCTGAAAACTTTAACTAATGTTAATATCAATGTTGTTGAGTCTTGGTGAGAAGCAGCTCGAGAAAAACATCTCTCTACTCGGTAAATTAATCAGTGACTAACGATGAGATCAACACTGGTGTTGTAAGCGAGTTTAATTTTTTTTTTTTTTACGATATCCTCGTCCACCTTGAGGAGTTGCCTAACACTCATTTTCTCTTATAGTTCTCGCCTTAAATTTAATTCTCGCCAGGCTCAAATTTGCCAAATAAAATTGGTTCATGTAAAATTTTGCAGTTAGCTTGTGAAAGAAAGAATGTGTCATCACATTAACACGGGAACTAAAAACCAACCATTCGTAAACGCCCCTCTAGCTACAGACTACAGAGTTCAGAGGTTGCTTTTGATGGATGTTATTATGCTTGACTATTTATGTGCTGAGAAATGAACAGCCTTAACGAGCCTAATCAGTTTGCTCAATCGTTTTGATGGCCAAACAGAAAATGTTTTGATCAGTTGTACTCTTATCTATAAAATCGAATTTCATACTGACCACGGATTTCATTGCATCAGACTTGCTAACATGTTTTTTTTCCTCGAAATATAATATAACTGTTTTACTTGAAGGTCCCCAAAATTTTCACCTTGTAAAAACAAATGTTCATTTCCATTGAATTTAGTTCTGACAATTCTGCGAAGCGGAGTCAATCGCCCGCCATTTTGTTCAAGTAGTGAATGTACTGTAACCAAAGAGATTGAAAACTGCACTGCGTTATTTGTTGAATTTATTATATGCTTCCAAAAGGACTTTTTCGAGCTACAAATGCATTCCAATTTATAGCGGTTACCAGTAACACGCGACCTAACGCCTTCAAAAGACTCCGATAAAGTTGCGTTTTGGTGGACGTCAATCAAAGAAAAGCCGTTGAAATTGTTTTGAATTCTGAGAACATTTCAAGGCAACAGAACGAAGAACTTTATGAAAGTTGCTTTCCAAGACAGGTTATCTAAAAAATGCGCCTTGTTTATGAAACATCTGAAATCGCCACACCTGACAATTAATCAGCGATGCGTGCAAGTGAGCAAATTATCACGTGCAGTAAAAATAGAAATTTTTAATTCAAAAATACTTTTTATAAGCGCTTGATCTGGCTAGAGAATGAATTTAAATAAAGTTTACCCTCTCTTAGCGAGGTAAAATTCTTAGTTTCTTGCAGGGTCACTTTGGAATCTTGTCAGAATTCAAAATAATTTCAACGGCTTTTCTTTGATTGACGTCCACCGAAACGCAACTTTATCCGACTCTTTTGAATGCCGTAGGTCGCGTGTTATTGGTAACCGCTGTAAAATGTAGTTACAAAATTTTGAAAGAAACAATCAGCACTATCATGTAAATCGAGATACACTGCGCTCTTCCTTTGACATGTCTCAAAGCTGGATTTGCTTACCCTTGAGTACAAGTTGTTCTTTATTTATTTCAGGAACAGTCGACGGCTTAGTCATCGTGCGTGCGAGTGTAAACATCGCCTCCTGTGAGGAGATAGATGCCCAGGATTGAACATTCTGTGAAAATTATTATGATTATTGCGAAAATTACAAAAATTTACAAAGGTAACTGTTTCTTATTAGATGGAAAGGAAGTGAAAGACGGAAGGTATGGATCCTTCTTAGAAATTAACCATAACTCAATCGCGATTTAAAGCAGTTCTAAAGTGCTAAGTTTATTCTTTGTTTCAAGGGAGATGACAGAAAACTGTCAAGAAATAAAAGTGGAAGGATTTATACATGGAAAATGGAAATGTGATCTGGTATTTTATCAAAATTCACGATATTAAAATTGTTATTTCCAAACTGAGTGAACAACTATGCTTCACACAAATACAAGATGTAAAGGGAAGAAAAACGGGAATAGAAGACGTTGTTCTATTGGACGAAACAGTAACTAAACAATTGCTCTGCAGAGCGAATGGGGTTGGTTGTTAGAATGTGTCAGTTGTTTCACAAAACTTGTTTCGACGAGAATTCAATTAAACAAAGCAACAATAGGGTTTTGTTAACAAAGAAAGCTTACTACTCCCGGAAGAGTGCATGGCAGGAAGGAACTGAAGGACCAGAAGGTGCAATATTACTGTTATATTATAGTGATTTGTTATATTGTGGATTGTTTATTCGCTTTGATTTTCAAACTTAGATACTTTTCTCTTTTATTTTTTTTTTCCTTTCAGCTTTTTATTTTCGCCGAGCAAACGAGGTGCTGTGTAAAGGTAAACGATATAAATCAGTGTTATGTTAATTTACACTAACATGTCTTCGAGAAACTGAGAATTATTCGGAGATTTTAACGATAAGGGTGTAAAATTTGGAACACTTGGCTAACTAATCTTTCGTGGTTTGATACATTGAGCGTGTTAATTCCAGATGGAAGAGTTTGATGCGTGTCTCCACTAAATTAACCTGTGTGTTGGATAATTTCGAAGAAAAGTCAAGCGCGCATGTTGCTTCAGTAGCACGGTTACCAAAACAACAAGGATTCTAATCGGTTCCTCATCGTACCCTGAATTCCTCGTTATCCTTTCAGTGGTGGTCACTTTACAGACCTTTTCTTTTCAGATGTTGTTTGTAAACCGACCCCTGATTTCAAGCCATTTACTTTATAGTTTTAGTTAATACCGTCTGCGGATTTATCGGAAAAACACCAAAAACGAGTCAAAGAGCCTGAAAAAGCAATTATAACTGGCACGCTCTAAAGAGAGTTTTCAATTTTAGCTCGAAGGAAATATGTTACCTCTGAAAGTTTTCGCTTTCTTCCTAAGTTCAGCAGAAATCCGCCTTCAAACCGAGTCAGACTTTCTAAAATGCTGGGCGTTCTTAAAGTATATGGTAGTTATAATGGAAAAGAATTATTTATATTGCAGTGGGCTGATCCAACAGGTCGAAAATTTGATCGTACTTTTCAGTATACCGATTGTAGCGGGATTTGTCTCTATTTGTGATGTTTTGATTCGATTCGTTTTCTGAAGTGTTAATCTAATTCAAGGACAATTTGTACACTCGTGTGAAACATAATAACAAACTGAAGTGTTTAAATTCTATATTAACTTTTAATGTGTCGTAGTTTTCAGTCAACTTTTATATCTGATACGATATCAAATTATCTTCAGAAGCACATTAGTATTAGTGTGACTGCGTCTCATAAATAAACTAGAAATACGTGACTCGCAAAACCTCGCGAAGCTGGGGCTGGGTGGAAAGCCCTCTTTCGTGTTGTAGCATCAAATGAGGAGATTAAAAGGTTTCTGAACATAGCAAGTATTTTGATGAGCATGGTCTTTTCGTAGTTCCACAGGCTAGTTTGCGGTTAAAAATCTATTTCTGACGCGATGAAATGTACAACAGGCGTGCAGCGCTGTCGTGTTCGATGAATTTATTTCCCACGGAAAATTATTTTACCGCGGCCACAAAACGTGTAATTTCTTCAATGCAATCTTTCACAAAAAAAGATTTCTAAAAGAAAGGGAAAAGATTGTGGAGAGATAGTTCTGTATCCAGTGAATATTGATGAACATTGCAGTTGAAATTTGATCATGCACGCACATTTTTTCCGATGTATGCAAATTTTTTTCAGACGACGCCAGACAGTCTGACGTCATTCAAGTGCGGACACCTTCAAAAAAACATATATATATATAAATATATTTTTCGCTCGAATTCGCGCGGCTTAGCTCCGCTCGGGCCGGCTCGGCCCGACAAATTTATTAACCTCGCTACGCTCGGGCCTTCGGCCCTCGCTTCGCGAGGAAATATATTTTTCGCTCGAATTCGCGCGGCTTAGCTCCGCTCGGGCCGGCTCGGCCCGACAAATTTATTAACCTCGCTTCGCGAGGAATTAAATAACTCAAAAAAATAGACAAATCCGTGTGACCACTGTGTTGAATGAAAATATTTATTTCAGTCGTTGAAGAAGAAGTAGATTTTAGTTGATTAACAACACTGCCCGTATTGTTTGTATGACATTCAAAATTTGTGTATTTCAACGTGTAACTTATTCAAACAAAATTATAGACGTGGATCATTTCGTTGGACGATTCAGAAAGATCTAACCAATGGAAGTCCTTGTTTTATTTATGTACCTTACAGGTTAATTCAGACTCCAAATGAGTTTTAACGTGCAACTTGTCAAAACAAAACAAACCAACGAAATAATGTCATTGGCCAATTTAGAATGACGTAAACAGTGAAGTTAAAACGTGTTTTTACGTGAAGCTTATTCACCGGAGATAAAAGTTCTGTAACAGAAAAGGATTTCCATTCTTTTTCAGTTGATTGCAGCCAAAGTAGGAAAGGTTAGTACTTCTTTAATTCATTTAACTAACTGAGCTAACAGAGGGGTATGCCACAATACTAAAGATAACAGAAAATGCATCATGCGCTGAACTAGCCTTAGATTAGAAGAGTCGTCGTTAGAGAAGGCATAATTATACTAGAAAATCAGGTCAGGGGAAAAAAGGATATTACGAACATCGCAATAATTCATAACGTTCATGGTTTCAGGCGGAATATAGCTTCTTAATACGTAATCACAATTATAGTTTACAAATAATGTTATCAGTGGTACTCAATATGAATAAAAATATCGAGAGCTATTTACACTGATTCATGCAATAATTTTAATAGAACAACGATTAATTAATTACTCAAAAAAGACCAGCGCAGTTTCTTGATCAGTCCAGCTTGACAGCAGAACAGAAAAATATAAAATTCCATCAAAATTAGCGACGTGCTCGCGATAAATCATGCTATGAAGTAAATACAGATCTTTATTTTGTATATTCATATCCACAGGTATCAAGATAAAACCAAGATATGAACATGAGTATACTGCTGACCACAACATTATGTGTACTGCTGTCCCTGCTTATCACTTCGAGTTCTGCGAATGACAACAGTAGCAGCAGCAAATCACGTGACAACAAGGTAAAGAGATTTCGATAAAACTGTTTCCCTATTTCTTTCTTAATGCGATCCATTGCTGAAATTATGCCGCTTCTTTCCATTTCTTCCTCGTGAATTGTTCGTTGGGCTTAATTTAAAAGAAGCTCAACTTCTTATCAAAACGGTTATATAAGATTCTAGATCTCATGCAAATATTGTGTGTTTTATTTTTAGCTCTATCGTGTTGCATTAAGGCCTTTTTAATTAAAATGAACATAGCAAGAATTTGACGGCTTGAATGACGCCCATCGCTCTACTAACGCTTTGTTTACTCTTCACTCAGACGCCATCTTATGGTTCTTGTGGTCACAACGCTTGTTTTTGCGCACCAGGGATTCCAGGCGTGCCAGGAAGCTCTGGACCCGCGGGACCAGCAGGTGCTGCGGGATCATCCGGCAGTCATGGACCTGAAGGAGCCATGGGCCCGCGGGGAATCAAGGGCGATGAAGGTCCTCGTGGAAGACAAGGCCCGAAGGGCCCCAAGGGACCTCAAGGATCCTCAGGTCCAGCAGGTCCACCTGGAAACACCGGCAGTAAGGGAACTCGTGGAATTCAAGGTCCTTCAGGCCCAAAGGGGCCCCAAGGACCCTCAGGCCCAGCAGGTCCTCCTGGAAGTAAAGGAGATACAGGTGCTCATGGAAATCAAGGTCCCAAAGGTGTTCAGGGTTATCCGGGGTCCTCAGTACGTAGGTGGAAACAGTGCGCCTTTCAGAATTTGAATGACGGAAGGGACACAGGTTTGATAAAGGTAAAATCTTTGCAACCACGAAATCGTACTGTAAAAAAAGTTTGTTAGAAAAGCTTTTGTCAGCCATGATCTAATTTTTTTGTTTGTTTTTAGTGTCTATGGCCTATATAAAGTGTAGTTCCTTTTCATTCTAAGGGCATTAAGCTTTCAAATGTATTCAATAAAGCATTATTATCATTGCCATTGCCTTTTTTCTACACTCTTATTGTCATTTTATTATTATAAAGTTAAATCGCATGCTCCTTTATCCTGTTAAAGGTTTTTATGTCTCTGGGCAGTGGGCAATGTAACTTATAAGACCTTCTTTTTGTAGACTAGACTCACACTGTTGATAGCTTGGTTGTGGTTTCTATTTTTTTATGTTATTTTTTTCTCGTCGTTGTCACAGGAATGTATTTTCAAGAAAGTGTCAGACGCAACAGCTTTACGGGTATACTGGGCTGGAAATCTGCGCATCGAGGGTTGCGATAACTGTTGCAGCCGATGGTATTTCACCTTTAACGGTGCAGAGTGCTCAACGCCTGCGGCCATTGATGGTGTAGTTTACATGGTATATGGAAGGGGCGGCAAAAACCATAAGAATTTACTCCGCCCACGTCACATTGAAGGAGTCTGCGAGAAACTTCGCAAGGGCAGGGTACGCGTGGGATTCTGGGTGGGAAGATGTTCTGGTTACGGATCTGTTGTTGACGCCTACACCGGCTGGAACTCAGTGTCCCGGATTTACGTAGAAGAAATACCTCCTCCACAGGCTTAAAAAAGAGCAGATTTTTTAAATCGGTTTTTCTTAGTTGAAAGTGATTGAAATGCTAACCTCAGTACTGTAGGCAAACATATGATAAACATTATAATTGTCACCAAACCAGTAAACCTAGATTTCATGCTTGGGCGCTTAAAGTAAAAAAAAGATCTTTTAATCAGCAGTGATGTAACACGAGAAATGTGCAAATTAAAGGGCGAAGTACATGAACAACACAGTGTTCCGTTTTTTTTTTTTTTTTCACTGTAGGCGATATAATGATAATGGGCTGTCATGTGAATTTAACTGTTTGCAGAATAACAAGAATCCCGTGTATTCGGGTTTGTGACTACCCCCGGAACATTTGACAGCCCGCTATTTTCATCTCCCAGCAGTGTGGCTTCCTTTCAATAATATCGTTTATAACGCTTATTTTTGAATCTCTTCGCTAGGAGCAAGTATTTTAGAAACATAAACTTACGATCGACCATGTCTTCACTCGTAACAAACAAAGCGCCCAACATCAAATGCCGGTTTGCTTACACTGAATTACAATAAGAACTGTACTCTTTTCACAGTTCCTAAAACGCTTTCTTTAGGGAATACAAATCAATGTTTTAGCTTTTTCGCAAAAAAAGTTTCATTTAACGGATTGTATTGATTTCCGCACAGTACACCCGTCGGTAAGATGATGATGCCATGCACAAATTTATTTAAGCTTAATAACTTCGCTGTTCTAAGCACCGCTTGACGAAAAATATCGAAACTCGGCTTACAGTGATAAAAACACCACGTTTAGGATCTCTTTTTAAAGCTCTCAAAAGACTCTTGGCTTATTGATATAAATAACAGCTTAAAGTATTTTGCGAAGAACTTAAAACCATCAAATGTCTGCAGTGATTCCTCGGAGTTCCTTCACATATCAAGAACATCACAAAGGAATACGCTGGCAACTTCGTGGCTCAAGGCTGCTGCTATTCACATGTCTTTTGAATTCGCTTCTTGGTCTTCCTGCAAAGTTCTCACCTTTCCTCGACCGATTGAAAATGAACTACTTTGCGTCATTCTTCGCGGCTGCCGAAGTGAGTTCCCAAAGAAATAAAGAGAGCCTTCAGGCGACAAAATCTAGCGGAGGAACCCATTTGTCAATGACGCACTTAAATCGGCGTGAAGTTGTAATGGAAGACAATGAACCGTAATGTGATAACGAGATTATTAAGACTTATCTGACTTGATTTTGCCTGAATCTGAACTTTCATTTGAATGAAAGTAAGCCCAGAAACGAAGTAATTCGACTTAGCTTTACTTCTTAACTTTACCATGAATATGAACTGCTTGTTTGTCTCTGCCGGGGTTTGGCGGAATTTGGTGCAAGGTCTCCCTTTAGTTAAATCAAATTTTCGGTTCACAATCTTAAACTGATATCTAGGGAAAAAGACTGAAATAAGCAGTCATAGATAAATTCACTGCTATTCGACAATTTACTCCTAATTTTAAGGCACGCTAATAGTTTCGTGAAAAGAAGATATTCTTTTCTTGTTCTAGTTTCAGTTAGTCAGCCATGACGTATCATCGACAGAAGAAAGTCGGGGAGCAGGGATGGCGCAGTGGTGAGAGCACTCGCCTACCATCAATGTGGCCCGGGTTCAATTCTCGGGCTCGGCGTCATATTTCGGTTGAGTTACGTTTGCTGTTGTTTTTCGTCCTAGCTCTAAGAGGTTTTTCCCTCCTCAAAAACTAACACTTCTAAATTCCAATTCGATCTGGAAAGTGTCCCTAATTAGACCAATTAGTGCTCAGCGCTAAATACATTGACACTTAAATAAAGTGATTTGCAAAAAAAGAGTGTGAGTGCTTCATCAGCGGTTCCAAACATCGTGAAGCTGATGAAAGAAATGGCCGCCGGCTTGCAAACGAATAGCTTTCGCGTGAACGTTTAGTTTTTGTTTGCTTTGTTTAATTATGCACTTGTCATCGGCTTCCCGGGGGAAAACGATGTGGACCTACAGACTTTGCAACAAATTCGAGCACCAGAGGTGAGGGAAATATGGGAGCTTAGATTTATGACGGCCTAAAACTCGGGGAACATGATATGTATGTAGAGACCTTGCTTCAATTTTAAAGAAAGAGGACCTTGCAAACAAGTTGTCTCTTAGTTTCTTTTCAGTCGATTGATGGAAACTTGGCGGACGAAAACAAAAGAGTATGTGAATAGTTAAAATTGTCACAGGAATGTTTTGTCTGAAGGAGCCATTCAAGGAACTCAAATGAAGGTTTCATGCTAAAGTACAACGCATTGGGTTTCGAATTAAGTAACAGCAGGCTAGACTGGGATTATTACATGTTCTTCGTCAATCTTTGCCGTTACATACGCAGTTGTCATTACTGGGGACAGGTTTTGAACAACTGTTTGTAGAGAATTCAAGCCATATGAATAAGTTTACATTTTTATCACATCTGTTTGTTTATTTTTTCCGTATTTTTGACTGGCGATTAAAAATATTTTCCCCTTGACTACAATTCCACTTCATCTGTTCGAAACAGGAAAATGTGTGCACGTACACAGGAATGTTAAAAAAATTGTTAAAATTATATTCACAGCTTCAGAAGATGCGTGATATTGAATATATTATTGACTCGTTACGGTTATTCGCGATCCGCCATCATGATGTAATTCCATCATCTATCACCAACCCTACAAATTTTCATCGCGATCGACTGCAGAAATTCAGAGATGTAAAGATTATGAATAGACTTCTACCACAGAAGTCTGGCTCATGAATTTATGCATCAGTCAATTAAAACCCCGGCCCCCTGATCCCCGGGACATAACGGCCCGGTGTTGAAACACCGCTAATTTAAAATCTTGATAGGCTGACACAGTCTGACCTGTGTAGATTCTTCAACTGAAAATTGAAATTTCCGAAGATTTTAGGGAATAAATCTTATTCCCCGAATTTACGAGTTCCTGTTGGCTTTTCCGAAAATGCTGACCTTTTCGTTCTTTTGTGTTGCAGAATTTTCAAGTGACAATTCGATAAAGAAAACGCTAGTTTTTCTCCACCATTTAATCCGAATTCCTGAGGCGGGTAATGTATTTCAGAACAGATATCCCACCACAGTGAACTATTGTGTGCACTCCTCTCTTAGGCCCGGTTCATACGTCGAATTTCTTTCGTGTCGAATTCAATTAAACTAATTGAATTCGACAGAAATTCAACGTCTGAATCAGCTGCCGAATTTCTGCCGTACGTTCGACTGGTCTTGTCGCATTATCCGGCAGAAATGCGGCACCAATTCAAACGTCGCATTTCTGCCGTGTTGAATGGAATTCATACATTTACCTACATTATGTTAATGTATTGAGCATGCGTAAATCAAGGCTGATCGTCCAAAATGGCGTCATGGCACCCGCGCGATTCCATCGAAGAAGAAAGCTCATCTGAAGTAGGGAAAATCTTCGCAGGAAACTACATGGAACTACTGCAGGAGAGCTATTGCAGCTCTGATGATGACATTGATGAAGAAGTACACAGTAAGGAGAATATTTTGGTCACGCGTATATTCGTCCGCCATGTTGGATACTCTAGCTTTATCATATTTTCTGCTGACCGACAGACACTGCAGTATCGACTTGATGAAGAAGTACACAGTAAGGAGAATATTTTGGTCACGCGTATATTCGTCCGCCATGTTGGATACTCTAGCTTTATCATATTTTCTGCTGACCGACAGACACTGCAGTATCGACTCTGAATTAAGTGCGGCACAAGTGCGACGTCTGAATCAACAGTCGCATTTCTCCCGCACTTAATTGAATTGAATTCGACACGGCAGAAATTCAACGTATGCACCGGGCCTTATTCAAACAGGCCATTTCCTGTTGCTTTCCTTTCGGTTCATTCTGAAATTTTTTGTAGTACTCAGTTCTCATTCTCCTCTTCCTTTATTAAGAAAAGCCAACTTTATGTCATCTTATTTTTTTAACCAAATTGATTGATTTATTAACTTTCAAGCAGCTTGCAGGAAAGACGGAAATGAAGCGTTTTCAAATAGGCAACCTTCATGGGTGTCAGTAAAACTCGGGGCCGGGGTCTCTTATTTTATTGAATAATTATTTCAGTTTTTTGTGTGTGTCTTTTTATTTCTTTTCTTTTTCTTTATCCCAAACGTCAATTTGCATCATCGGCAGTCCATCATTGCTATATCTTTGCATATAAAGGGAATGAAATGCAGTGGAGCTCATTTGTCAGGGACATCATCGCAAACGATCCGCGTCACATTTCAGTCAAGGCAGTCGAATAGAGAAGCTGCACAAATTTCTTTTCTAGTCCAGCGCCGAGTTCGGTATTGCAGAAAGCGAAAAGTCAAAATTGTTTTTACCTGAAACAAGGTTTTTTTCTTTTTGAATGTGCAAATTTCAGTGAAGAGAGACAAGTCTACGCAACACCCTCGCGCGTTTTAGCCTTTTTAAATCTGGCTGACACGAGTATCTTTTTTACAGAGCTAAATTGATTTTTAAAGGCCTGCGATACTCCCAAGTATTTGTAGCGGGTTTGGAAAATTTGATAGAGCCGTATGCTCAACATCACAGGTCATTTGTGGGTCAAATAAGGATTAATGCCTATAACAAAAGTTAAGTCTCTAGACCTTGGGATAGGTCATCGGTGACAGCACTCGATACAGTCCCGTATTCTGGCGGACACTGGTTCCGTGACTTGACTACCTTTTATTCTTCCAAGAAACGAAATGAGGCATGTTAAAATAATAATAATAATAATAATAATAATAATAATAATAATAATAATAATAATAATAATAATAATAATAATAATAATAATAATAATACTAATAATAATAATAATAATAATAATAATAATAATAATAATAATAATAATAATAATAATAATAATAATAATAATAAAACAGAGACCCCGACCCCGGCCCCGCCCCGCGTTTTGCTGACACCCCTTACGTATAGCCATTCAAATTAAAAATAAAGACGTAAGAAACAAATGAAAACAACAAGCAAAAAAGCTTGAAATTTTCTTCTTTCCCTTTTTCGAACTAATTATAAATCAATTTCGTTAACAAGCAAAGTTCCAAAACCCTTTCATTTGAAATTAAAATAACATTAATTCTAATAAAGTTGTTAAAACAGTTTTTTTTACCTTCTTTTCCTCACTTAATCAAAACTTAGTCAAAGCGCAACACATATATTTTGCAGTCGATGAAAAGAGAATGAAGGGAAGAAAAACTAAAACATTGTTCGAAATAAGCCCCTTAAAAAGCCCTCTGTGCAAAGATATAAACCTGGCTCGTATTTGGTACTTGAAATTTTTCCAGTAAATTAAGAAATGTAAAATGTGAATGCGATTTTCTTTTCTTTTTTTTTGCGATAAGGTTTGGTATCGGCTTAGGCGGAAAACGCAAATGGAGACTGAGGACGATGATATTACGTTATTTTTATTCAATTTTTAATGTTCCGCATCATCTCTGCCTATGCCTTGGGTTGAATCGGTTAATGACAGCAGCGTAAAAAAAAGAAAAGAAAAAAGAGGAGTTTGATTTCCCATTATTCTTTTTCCTTTTCCCCCCTGCCAACCTGTGATCACATACAAACTGTAATCCACCAATTCCATCCTGGGTGTCCCACTTAGGGTCATCAGTGATCAGATTCTTTTTTGTAATTTTTTTTCCTTTTATTTAAGTACCACACATTATTTACAACACTAACACTGCTTACAATACTAACATTATTTACAAAACTAAATTTGTAACAATGCATAACACTACTTACAATATAGTAACATTAGTTACAATACTAACTATAAACACAACACTTATGTTAGTTATGCTAGTTATTTTTATAATAAACATAATTTTAATCAGTGATCAGATGACCAAATAAAACAAATTAATGGCACGTGATTCCGACGCATAAGTTAGAATACACATCGTTCTAACGTAGAAAATATTTTTAGTCGAACCTTACTTGGTTTCCTTCAGGATAACTTGTCCACAAACCTTGCATGTACATTTTCTGATTTAGTCTTGTCCAGTACGCTGACGAAATGAAGACCGCGTAAGTTAAAACGCCCAAGAGTTCCGTAAACATGACCCACGGTTATTTTAAGATTCCACTCGGAGCTGTGATTGGATAAAATAATGGTATCCTAGCAACATTAGAAACGATGACCTGGCTTAAGAGTGAGTAAATTTTTTTAAAATGGCGACAGTAAGCAGCTGTTGATCGAAGGGAAACAGGGATTATATGTGCAGACAGAAGTGAAATCAAAGACACGGGACAATACATCAAACGGTAACATGATCATTTTATTCAAATGTCGGTAAAAATCAGCTTTATGCTCCAGACAACACTACTCGAGCAGTCGGTACAAATGTTGTTTACTGTTCGTGGTTCCATATGACACAATGTGTTCAATATTTGGTCAATTTGTATGAAAGTTGCACCGCCATAGGATCTTGAAAATATCTGCACATTGAATGCTCCTTCTCGCACTTCTCCGTCCCCTCCTATATGAGTTTTGATTTTACACCCCTCCAAGCGTTTCGAAACTTTTTCTCTTTAAAAGTTTAGATCCAAGTTGCCAAAGTTAATATCCCGACCGACAACAAGGAAGATTTTATAAAAGCTAATGAAGCTATAATTTAGGAGCATACCCTCTTGTCTTTATTCGTTCTGGACGATTCTCAATCTAATCTGTGATATCCCGCATGCCTGCTGGTGCAATTCATAGCAAACCTCAGAAAATGCTTTTCAAGTGGGATATCACAGACTTCGAGTCTCGAAAAATGCCGCATTTCTCTAGGGAAGTAACTAAAGGGCTAAATACTAAGCGGGTTCCGCAACCCGGCTTTAACAGATAGGATGGGGAAGGATTAAATACAATGTAAAGACTCAACCAAAATTAATTGTGGCCTTGACGGACAATTCTAGAGCTCACACCCGACAGAGCAATTTATATTACTATCGAGGCAGCACCCTGATTCAGTTGTTTTAATTAACTGCTAAATCATTATCGTCCAAATTTTTTTACCCATTGCTCGTGTCAATTTTTTTGGCGGCTCTATTAAAAACCGAGAAGAATCTGCTCGCAGTGTTTACATTATGTCCACACTTTATTTGCTGACGTGTAAATCATTCTCCTATGCTCATTGATCGAAGCGCTTTGAAGAAGGACAATTTTTCTTAAATCGAAATTCCAAGAAATTAGGAAAAAATGGAGGAACGAAACTTGCCTTCTTTAAAATACCACCAACAAGTTGTTTATTTGAATATTTGGGTCATAACTGCGCTGATCATTACACATTCATATAATTAAATATTCGTATAATTTGAAAACGTTATTCAATAATGAATGTGAAATGTTCAGTGAGTTATGACACAAATATTTAAATAAACAACAGCTTTTCGAAGTCACGTTTTCTTTTTAATCTTCGGTATTAAAATAGCTTTTATGTATTAGGACACACAGTCTTTTAAAGGACATTACCAAATAACCCGCTGTTGATTAAGGCCGATGATCGAGAGTCAAAGATAGTAGAGAGAATATGAATTTGATCTTTTTTGAGTCAAATGGCGGGTTTGAAAATAAAGCAGAAATGGAAGAAGACACTGTATTGGACAAAAACGCTGAGTATATGTAAACGTTTTGGACCAATAATACCGCATGTTAGAATATATTTTTATTTTCACAAACTCGAAATGACGAGAACCTCATTATACATACAATGCATAACAGAAATTACTTTGCTTCGGTTTCAAGCATCACTAAATGACGAATGGAAGTTTCCGGTGTGAGTTTATCACAGTTTTCTTGTAATTTGTGTATTCTTTACAAGTTAAGATGTTAGATCGTTGATTAATTATCTTTTTCTCTCTCACCATTTATAGATTTGTTTACCCTGACTGAAAAACGTCATGCAGCTGACAGAGTCACTTGAAAGGTGAAACAATTTATCAACGATGCTAGATGACAATGCATTCAACTGAAGTTTGCCGTCAGTCAAAAATTACAATTATAGCCTTTCTGTATAAGAGCAAATGTATCATAGATAGGAACATGGTCCGCTCAACAGTCCATAATATGATATGCGTCGTAAGATGAAGGAATAATTGACAATTTATTAATCAAGTCTTGACGAAATTTTTTTCTGTTTCGTTTTAGGACTAATTGTGAATTTTTTGAATTTTTGGCTTGAAATTTTATTGCATTTTTCGCTTTCAGTTCGGTGTCCAGTTTGGTGATAATTCTATGCATTTGACTAAACTTTCAAAAATATATTTTTTTATCGCTACGTCTTTGCCAAATTTTCGCTGTTTGGATTAATATTTGTCATGTTAGTCAAGTTTTCGCTGTTTTTTTTTTTAAGGAGCAAAAAATTTCTCCCCCTCCCCCACGTCCACCTTTGAAACAAAATGTTTTGTTATGTACAGAGAAAGAAATCAAAACTCGGGGGAGAAAGGAGTATGTTTGTTTTTTATGTTTTTGTGTACAGTAGAGCCAGTCGTACGCCATGCCACTGAAATTACTGCAAATGAAATGACAGACTTTCTTTTCATTCAAGTTCAAACTTCGCCAGGGAATTGCATCTCCTACACTGACATCTTGTAAGCTTTTGCTCTTCCGTTAAGGTTACCCGGCCTCGCATTTAAGCGATGTAGCGCGTCCGATTTAAACTGTAGATACCTAAACCCCTATATCAAATTAAAGCTTATAGATCTGGCTATTAAAACTATACCAAGAATTGTGAAATAAAATGAATTGTCGAACTTTTCACGACCTCCAAATGCGATCGTCCGAATCACCTTTTTATAGCGACAAGTCAAAGCGAATTTTGTTAATTTAATTTGCTCCTCAGTTTTCGGACCCAAAGCGCTAAAAAACGTGTCTACGTTTTGCCATATTCAACCGCAATGAAAAGTTATAAAGCATTTTCGAAATAGGAAAATATGTGTAGTAATCGTACAAAAATCGCTCTCGGAGAAATAATATTTCGAAACAAAAAATTCACAGACACGTTTTTGTTGTTTATATGTTAAACTAGCTACTGTCCAAATTTGAAGGCAAACGAACAAATTCCTTTTGAATTTCAGCACTTTGAAGTGGCCCCACCAAGTGAAAAAATTGATTCGAGAAAACATCGCTAAAAATTCGGCAATTCATTTTATTTCAAAATTCTTGTTTTAGTTTAATAGCCAGCTCTATAAGCTTTAGTTTGATATAAGGGTTCAGATATCTACAGTTCAAACCGGACGTGCTACATCGCTTGGCCGCGAGACACCTCTGAAGACACCTCTGAAGGTATAGGGTAACCTTAATCCTTTTTGTTCTTAAATTTTTCTGTATTCTTACTTTGAAAAGAACTGATAAATCGCAAGAGGAGTTTTCGGTCATTTATCACACTTGGTTTGTCAGATCGCTTAGTTCGTAAATATTATTCACCATTTTGATGGGCTGACGTGCCCGTTTCTGAACTGAGCCAAGCTCTGTCTTTTGCCACCAAAATACAGATCGCGCATCGCCTAAGAGAACTGAATTGCGACTTTGAGCCATCTCAATCCTTTAATTTCTTTGTCATTTAGCACACAATTTAGGTTGAAAAATTACTCTGGGAAAATATAGCTATAAAATAAGAAAATACTGTTATTAAATCGTTTTCTAACTTGCAAAGTTTTGGTGATTAATATACGCATATCCAAGGTTTTAATGTTTGTTTGGATGCGCGTGTTAATGACATGAAAATGCTTTGAAGTTTTCTGCTTGAGAATTTTAAGTTTTCTTCACGAGGCTTAACTTAAATATCGAAGAAGGTTTAACACGCGAAAATTTTGCCGCCAATTTTGCAACACTAAGAAAGATCTTAATCGGAGTAGAATTTGTGTCCGCGTTGAAAACGTATGAGTTGAATTGTGTTATTTACTGGGCTTATACCTACATAGGACTCAAGCATTGCAGTCGAGAAATGGACTCCATAATTCGATGTTGGTTAATTTAATTGGAATAATAACTAATGTTGTAGCTGATTGTGTTGACGAGTAAACCAAACTTTTAACATGGACCAAAATACAGTAACTCGCTAGACTGTAATACAAAAACTTAATTTCACTTACCTCTCAAATACAAATTTAAGAAAATATATCTGTTGCACCCGTTTAAATTTATTTTAAATCCTTTCCTTCATGAGCTATGTAGCTGCCCTTTAATGCCATGAACTACTTAATTTCCCTTCATGATTTAATAACTGGAGCCTTTCATTTAATGAGTCAGCTGGTTTTTGTCAGCAGGCGCCCTTACTGCGTAATTACCAATTTTTGTATATTTTGTGTTTGTGTGCTGTAAGAGCTGGTTAAAAAGTGATGGTTTGCAGCTTATTAAATTATTTATTCTCTCCTGGCTATACAAAAAAAAACCCTTTTGAGGGATAAGAATAGACCGTCTCCTCATAAGGTTGAATTCTACTTTGTTTTTGCAGTAATTATAAGATGTGGTGTAGAGGGTTATGTAGTTAACGTCATTGTACTCAACATTTGTAATAAAAAAATAAAATTGGATTCATACGGAAAGAAGGAGATTGCGAAGTCAAAGATTCGAAGTCTTAGAACACCAACTCATTCAACTACACAGGACTTTTAAGTTTCAAGCGCCTTATTTTATTATACTATTCAGTCACTTACAATTTTAAAGTTAGGGCTGTTTAGGATTGGATATATTTTGGCGAATAACTGCGGAATATTTAGTCTCGAGATTTTTAGCCTTGGGCAAACTTTAGGTAGACTGTCTCAGGAAACTTAGTTTTCGTTTGACACGATATTGCATAGTCATTTTGTATTTCAGTGATTCCAACGGTCTTTTATGAGAGATTTTTATAAATCTTTGTATTTATTAGGAATATTGCTTTATTTTTTTTTCAATTCAAAGAGAAAGTATGACTTGCCTCGGACATACAGGAAGCAGAGGAAAGCAAAACAAAAAAGGAAAACGCCGGATTCCATTGGACGAAACCGCGGCTAAACAAATCGTTCTGCTGAGCGAATAGGATTGCTTGTTAGAATGTGTAAGTTGTTTCCCAAACTGGTTCTCGCGAGAACTCAAATAAACAAAGCAACGCGACGGAAGATTTTGGTCAACATGAAAAAATTTACCAATCCTGAAGACTGCATGACAAGAAGGAACCAAAAGCGATAGGCAAGAAGGTGCAAGACAACTGCTATCTTATTATTTCGGTGTGGTTTCTTTTTTCTTTCTGATTTTCTTTTACCTTTTTCAGTTTCAGTTTGTTGTTTTCGCCAATCAAGCCGGCTTCTCTGTTTCTTCAAAGGTAGGTTTTACTTTAAATTTGGTATATAAAAAACGAATTATTCTCGTCAAATAACTGATGAAGAGTCTTAAATATCGACCGATCGACAGAAAAAACGTCCAGAACTTAATATATAAGCATTTAGCGAAAAAAGAGTTTGAATCGTGTTTCTTTGAATGCTGTAAACATTTCAATTCACGTTTCAGATATTTACAGAGAAAAGTCCAAATCTCATGATGCTGAAATGTGATCCGGCTTTATCGTAGAAAAATTTGTTCTATTACTACACACTGATTCCTTTAATTTATTTACGCTGCATGGACACTATGTAGACTACCTTTGACCGACTGCTAGTTTTCAAGTAATCTACTTTAGGGAATTATCTCATTCCGTATGCAGATTTATCAGTAAAGAAATGAAAAGGGCCAAAGGTTAGGAAAATATATCGAATTGTTTCAAGCACTAGTTCAGTTTCACTTGAAAAGCTCACAGGAAAAAGATTACCTCCCGGCGGCTTTCGTTTTCTTTCCTAATTTTACACTGTAAAACAACCGAAAAGGTTTCTTATGACTCGCGCCTATTTACGCTAACGTGTCAAACAGGACTTATTTGTACTTAACATTCCGGTAACTGGAGAAGAAACTGTTTTATTGTCGTATATGCACCTCCAGGCTGAAGACATTAGTATAACGAGTATTTAAGGCTGGTGTAGACGGACTATGCCGAATGATAAGAATCAAGCAAAAGGAAAACAACCAGCCAAGCCCTTGTTGGCCTTCACCTGCCTTCAATTAAGATTTATGATGTAAAGAGCGACTTAAAGGGGCTGCAATTTTTTTAGATTACTATAGTCGATGCAAGCAATTTCATTTTGCTATTGACCAGTTTATTCCCAACAAAAATGAAAATATATATCAAACGAGACTAACACAAATTTACAAGTGAATTTAGGATAGGATATGTGGAACAGATGAAAACAGAATTGAAGACGCTATTCCATTGGACAGAACAGTAACAAAACAAACGATTATAGCCAATAGCATTGCTTGTTAGAATCACCAGAGTTAGAATACATTGTGCATGTTGCTTCATAAACTTGTTCTGGCGAGAACCTCATTAAACAATGAAAAGAGCAAAAATAGACGTTCAATTTGGTGAACTAACAATGATATTCGTAAATACAACGACAAGAAGGATTGGCGGTGGTGACGTTGTATCGCTCATGTTTTAATTCTTTACTCGTTTTGTTGTTTCATTTGACACATTTTTCCTTGAGGTTAAAGATTTTCTCTCCGCTCCAGAGAAGTTCATTAAAAGCCCATTCTTATTTGTCGCAAAGGTGAGTGGCTTAACTATGTCACTATAAGTGCGGATGCAGTTTTTCTCAAAAACAGAATGTCCTCAAATGTCGCTGTATATTTTCACTTTCTGTGAGTCTAGAGCTTTTGTATTTTTGTAAAATAAAAAGCCAGATAATTCTCTGATCAGGTCAACACTCTTTAGTTCCTAGCCGTAGCGTTTTTCGCTCGGTCAATACTAGTTCACTGGATCCTCTGAAAACTCTCAATATTAAAATCCTCATTTTTCATCAAAGCACGTTTTTGAGGTTCATTATCGCCAAACATTTTATACTCATTTTAGGGTTGTTTGTGAATTTTGCTTTTTGAAATCACAAAAGTGCTGCTTGAATTAACGCAGATATTACTAGACCATCAACAGTGGAAATCTAATTCCTTTCCTTTTCGAATGAGCAAGTGCAGTGTGTGTCATTAAAAATCCGAACAAAGGTCAGCTAGCATTTTCGTAAAACCAACAACAGCCTGTAAATTTGGGGAATAAATTAAAATTCCTAAAACTTTCTGCTAAAGCATCCAACAGAATAAATATGCATTAACTTAAACAAAGATGTCTTTCAAAGGCCACAAAACGATTAGGAACACAAGAAACAGGTTTTTTTTCTTTAATGTTATCTAAGGGTGCCCCTATCTTTTGTTTTGCTACGTTTCTCAGTTCAACAAAACAAACTAAAAGCTAACATCCGACAAAAATTACTTTCTTCATAATTTGGAATAAATTTCCTTTGATAGCAACACTGCCTTTACTATTTGTGTTACGTTCAAAATTCGTGTATTTTAACGTGTAACTAATCAAAACAAAATGACAGGGTTCACTGATTTCATTGGATAATTCCGCAGGATATCTAACCAATAGGAATCCTTGTTTTACAGGTTAATTCAGATTTCACGTTTTAACGTGCTAACTTGTCAAAAGAAAACAAACCAAAGAGATAATATCATTGGTCAATTTAGAATGATCTAACCAATGAAGCCAAACGTGTTTATACGTGAAGCTTGCTTGACGTAGATAAAAGTCGTGTATCAGCGGAAGGGTTTTCATTCTTCTGCAGTTGATTGCAGCGAAAGTAGCAAAGGTTGGTACTTTTTTTTATTAACTAACTGAGCTAGTTTACCGGTGAGCGGATGGTGTGTCACACTATCCATAACTGTAAAGCCAAAACTGGACTTAAACTGCAATGAAACCTTCAGAGTCGTGGCTAGAAAATACAAACTGAGAATAATACTAGCAAATCAGTAGAACAAAAGGGTAATGTGAAAATTTGCAATTTAAAATGAGGATAGGTGCAAGCGGAATATAGCTTCTTTAGTTTACTTACAAAATAAAATTTCGGTTTCCTTTCAGTTTGGAACATGTAGCTAGAACTTGCACATCACCAAAGTAAGTTGAAATAAGAATCGATTAAGACATAATTTTTCTGGTTTCTCTAATAATTTTGATGCGTGGGACAATGTTTAATGTATTTTTAAAAAGAGACCAGCAGCTTAACAGTAAAACTGACTTGTCCTCGACGGGAATAGCCACCAAACTAATGATTGTAATAGAAGATTCTATGCAGTAAACGTGGGTCGTTATTTTTATATATCCAAATCCACAGGTGGAAAGATAAACCCAAGATATAGAGATGAATACACTGCTGACCATACCACTATGTGTACTGATGTCGCTGCTTATCACTTCGAGTTCTGCGAATGACAACAGTAGCAACAGCAAATCACGTGACAACAAGGTGAAGTCAATTAAATGCCAAGATATTGGATGTTTGTTTCTTACGCAAGATCCATAGACTATCCATGGCTGCTATTTATTTACTCGTTTACTAGTTCTGTTTTTGCCTCCCTTTTTGGTTCCCTTAAGTCTGCCGAGGACTGGAGCTCTGAGGGAATGTTTGAATTTCGAAACTGTTTGGGGAAAATAGTTTATACAATGTTCGTGTAATGAATAAATAGTTCAACTATTTTAATGCGGAAATTTACAAAACAATATCCTGGTAACTTTTGTTTTTCTGTTTTGTTATGACGTTATGAGTGCGACGTTTTTCTTCGAAGATGAACATAGGAAGGAATTATTACTTGAGTAACGCCCATCGCTCTACTAACGCTTTGTTTACTCTTCACATAGCAGACGCCATCTTATGGTTCTTGTGGTCACAACGCTTGTTTTTGCGCACCAGGGATTCCAGGCATGCCAGGAAGCTCTGGACCCGCGGGACCAGCAGGTGCTGCGGGATCACCCGGCAGTCATGGACCTGAAGGAGCCATGGGCCCGCGAGGAATCAAGGGAGATGAAGGTCCTCGTGGAAGACAAGGCCTTAAGGGCCCCGAGGGACCTCAAGGATCCTCAGGTCCCGCAGGTCCACCCGGCAACAAAGGCGATACGGGGACTCGTGGAAGACAAGGCCCTCAGGGTCCCAAGGGACCCAAGGGACCTTCCGGACCAACAGGTTCTCCTGGAAACAAGGGTGATACAGGTGCTCGTGGACGTCAAGGTCCCCCAGGCCTCAAGGGTCCTCCAGGGGCTTCGACACGTAACTGGAAACAGTGCGCCTTTATGAATTTGAATGATGGAAAAGACTCTGGCTTGATCAAAGCAAGTACTGAGCTAGCAACTCCAATAACGACAAGCCTTAACTAACTGTGAATTTTTATAAAACTGTTCAATTGAGGCCTTAAACTGCTGTTTAAAAGTAAAACTAAAATCCAAGCTTGGATTTTAGTTTTTACTTTTAAACAGCAGTTTAAGGCCTCAATTGAACAGTTTTATATATTTTTAACCATGCTGATGAAGGACAACATAAACAGATTATTTAACTGTGAATTGTTTCAGAATTTATTAAGATTTTAAGGAAGATGAAGAAACGGAATTCTTCCATGTGAATTTGGAAACTTGCAGTATATGAGGTTCGAAATTTGTGATCCTTATTATCGTGTGTATTTTCTATGGTTATACTGGGCAACCATCACTTATTCTTGTTACATTACGATTCATTATAATTGGATTTAGTTAACTTTTTCTCTCTTTTTTTTTTTTCATTTATTTACTGATGTTTTTTTTCCTCTCATAGGAATGTATTTTCAAGAAAATGTCGGACAAAACAGCGCTGCGTGTCTATTGGGCCGGCAATCTTCGTCTCTATGGCTGCCACGCATGCTGCAGGCGATGGTATTTCACCTTTAACGGTGCAGAGTGCTCGAACCCGGCAGCCATTGATGGTGTGGTCTACATGATCCATGGCCGCAAAAAGGATTTGCACCGCCCACGTCACATTGAAGGAGTTTGCGAGAAACTTCGCAAAGGCACCGTGCGCGTGGGATTCTGGGTCGGCAATTGTCGTGGTTACAGATCTGCTGACGCCTACACCGGCTGGAACTCAGCGTCTAGGATTTACGTGGAAGAGATTCCTCCCCCACAGGCTTAAACAGCAGATTTTGATTGACTTTACCATAGTTTAAGGTGCTTTAAGGGATTGGTGCAGGGTATAAGTTCGTTTTGTTCGATAGCAATGTAAAACAAGAAACATTCATATAAAGGGTGAATTAAATAAAGAAACAGAGTTTTTGTTTCAAAATGCGTTGAAGACAGTTTTGTAATTTGGCGGCCTTGCATTAGACTCGAATGTTCAGTGGTTTATCAACAGAGTTGATAACTAATAAAAAGGTATACTGGCCACCGTGAAGAGACTGTTCGAGTGCTGACGTTTCGAGCGTTAGCCTTTCGTCAGATTCGCTCTGAAGAAGAGCTAACGCTCGAAATGTCAGCATTCTAATCTCTTTACGGTGGCCAATTTACTTATAGTTATCAACTATGTTGATTTTAAAACCAAATGTTCGTTTCTACTTCCCCACCGATGCAGCGCCACAGTTTCTTTAGAAACTAACGCCATTATCTTAACATTGGACTGCTGCATTACCTCGGTATCAACATTTTTTTATTATTTTCATTTTGCTTTGTCTTTTTTTTTATCATATCTAAATTCAAGTAAAAATTCCGTAACAAACATTTTCGGAAGACGTTTTACATTGCAAGTCTTTTAAAAAATGAATCGCAGGAGTTGTAAAAGTGGTTCCAATCGCTGGAGGATTAATATTGTACCCAGATAAAAAAAAATATTAAATCCGATAAATCTTACTTAAACTGTGACGAAAGAATTCTCGAAAGTCACTATTTTGGCGATTATTTATTTTGTGTCATGTGTTTTCGCGCCAATAAATTGTTGGCCTTATTCTTGTGTGTGCGTAAAGTCTTGCTTTACATTTTTCTTTTTGCAAGTTAGCAGTATGCTAGCACCGAGAATAAGAACACAACACTTAATAAAATATGATAAAAGCAAAAATTATTTATTTCTCAAGGTCTTTCCAATTCCCCAATTTCATTGGGCGAATTCCTCATTTTGTTGATGGCCATCCACTGAGCTAGAGAGGTGGGGGGGGGGGAGTGGTACTAGCTTAAATTTCAAACGGGGAAGCTCCATCCTGAGCTTCCGGCCTTTAACCAAATTGAAAAGGATCCTTTTACGTAGAGCAAAACCTCGGTACCCCTCTCTTGTACCTTAAAGAAGAGCCAAAGACAAAATAATAATTCCAATATTATTGACATAGCAGGATCATCCACATGGCAGCAAGTGTGTATAATCTTTCTACTGTGATTTCTGCTGCCGATTATGTATAAAATTTATTTTAATAGCTAACCTTTCACACACACACTAAAAGGATGAAAAAATCACCCCTTCGGAAGGAACCTCCCATTCTCCCCACTCCCCACCTCGTTGTTAATAGTAGGTATCATAAACGTAGACATACCATCCCCTCATAGCATTGCCATAGTTACCTCTCGTTTTAAAGGTCTTCTTGTGAGGGTTCAATCCGAGAAATTTTTCCATGACAACCAAAATAGCTGTTTCATAGAAGCTAGAAAAATGAGAGGGAGATCCGCGACGTGTCTTCAACTAGGTTTTTGGCTGTTTGAAATAATTTCGCAAACGAGCATAATCTTTCTATTTCATTTAATTATCACACTGTTGCCACAGGAGACTCGTGGGAGCTAAGGCCATTAAACTAGGTTCATGGGACAAATATCCTGCATACTGCTTGGATTAGAATGTCATGTGTGGCATATGCGCGATGGAATAAATGTGATGGAATATTTAAGCCGGGTGAATAAATGAGAATGATGTCTATTATTCAGTAAGTGACACAGGCATACTCGGGCTTAAAATATTCCATCACATTTATTCCATCGCGCATATGCCACACATGACATTCCAATCCTAGCGGTATGTAGGATATTTGTCCCATGAACCTAGTTTAATGGCCGTAACTCCCACGAGTCTCCTGTGGCTCAGTGGTGGAGCATCCAAACTAGTAATCGGAAGGTCTTAGGTTCAACTCCTGATTGGAGCACTTGGACCTTTTTCCAAGTATGCCTGTATGTCTTACTAAATAATACATCATTTTATTTATTCACTTGGCTTAAAATATTCCATCACATTTATTCCAGCGTAATAGACTTTTATTGACTAAAGAAACAATTCTTAGGATACATCCCAGTTGTCAGGATACCAATTCCACTGTTTTGAGCTAGGATTCTAAAAATTCTCCAAACGACGATTTTCAATTTTTTAATATCATAATCTATTATGCCTGAAATAGGGCTAAACAAGTTTCTGGGGCTAGTTAAATTATTTAAACCCGACCTGTTGAAATAAGCCGCTTTGAGGCCTGTTTAGTTATGTTTTCCTGGAACATGGGCACCACAAATAAGAAAAAAAAAAAGCATAATATGAAAAACCTATGCAAAAGCTAAAGAACAGTTAAGGCCAGTTTTACGAACACCCCTCGGGAGTGGGGAGGGGGACCTGCCCAATACAGAGGGCTATAAGAGGAGGCTCCAGCCCGAAAAAGGGTGGGTGTCTTCCCACCATCATAATATGAGAAAGGGTAGCTAAATTTAAAATTGTAATATTTTTTAAACATTGCAAGCTAACATACTGTGAAATAAAAGGTAGCAAATTTAAAAACGCATGTATAAAAAGGGTAGGTAAAACTTAGCAGACGTTCCTGGCAAAAATAACAACTCAAAGTTACCTTGATTGCCGTCGGAAACAAATTAGGCTTTGGCTTAATTCGATCTGCAAGAAAGGGTACAAGGTTTGGTGTTATTTATGTGAAAGGGGTATTGCTTTATGAAAGGATAACTGAAGAGGCTGAACCTCCAGGGGACGCATCCCCGTATAAAAACTTTACTAAGAAAAAGCATTCCGCCCTCCCCCCCTGCCCATGCATTCTATCGGTAAAGTATAGAAATTCCTTTGGCTTGCCATTAGTAATTTTGACTGAAAGCAAAGTGCCATGCAACACAGTCGATGCACTGATGTAAACAAAAGGAGGAAATTATTGAGCTCCCGCAATACAAACGCAGCAGTTATGAAAGTGCAGCGAGGCATTTGCAACTGAATCACAGCCAGCGAGAGATGTATCAGTCTATGGAGCATCTCCACCAGAACTCACCTCTATACAGTGTTTTTTGGATCATTGCCATAAACGAGGGTACACCTCTTTCCCCGTTTCCATTTTAGATTGGTTGGAAAAGTCAGATAAGCGCTCTTTTTTTTAAACAAATTAAGCAAGGACAAAGATCACCCTTTATTTCAATTACTTCCTAGGATTAATCCAGCTACACTTAAACTTAGAAGGGAGGGTCAAACCTACTTTCCCATACTGCAATACTGAGCACTTTAAAATCTCTTTTATCAATAGACTTAGTTTTAATTATAATCTAGCTATTAGTAATTGATAGGCATTAAAATGTTAATTTTTGCGCCTTTGTTTTTTTATTCACTATGTAACACTTGATATGTATCTTTATCAGTGAAATAAAGATTATTATTATTGTTATTATTATAGGTAGTGTAAACTTCTGGATGCCCAGAACCTAAGCAAACGATGGTTGGCGGCAAACCGTAGCCAACCTCGCGAAGACTAAACCGTAGCAACTAATCACTAACTTCTAATCAAACCCCTAAATAAAATAAATAAAATATTTTCTCAAAATGATCCTACGCAATGAGCCGTCAAAATGGATTCATGCAATAAGATATATGGCTACTCCTTAGCCGGCTGTCTAGTTCAAGATCTTGACGGATTTTGCAATGCGGAGAAAGCTGCTTAAGACAGACTTTTAATTATTATTATTATTATTATTATTATTATTATTATTATTATTATTATTAAAGCTATTATTAGTATTAAAGCTCTATAACAACCGAAATACTATAGAGAACCAAAAGGCAAAATTATAGCTGTGCCATTGTATAGTACAGCATTGCAAATCTGAAGAGAAGTTGTTTAGAAAGCTAAAAGATCGCTCAAACTCGAGGAAAAAAAGTTATCCCGGATACGAAAAGTCACCCCTACGACGTAACGAGCGTATCAAAAGATTGCGTGATGAACCTTTGCGTTGGGCCATTTCAAGTTGCATTACATGAATGACTAATCGCTGCTGTCGTCACAAGCACCATCAAAGACAGAAACAAATGTGAGAATTCAGGGTGGACACAATTTCAACCGTGTCAACTGACCAGCCTTTACCTCCAGGCTGGGAAGCTAGATATGATACAATGCAAACGTCAGAAGATAGTAAGTATCATCGAATTCGAAAGTTTTTCAATTTCATGACTCTTGTTCTTTACTTGTAGCAGATATCGAAGCTTTAAAACTTTAGTTCGCCAACCTTCAAAAGCCTTAAAATTCAACCGTCAACCGTCAAAGCTATCCCCCTCTCGAGACCCTCTTTGAATACAGCGTGCAAGACAGTTAACTCTAGCGGCCGTGTGTTTAGGACGAAATGGCTTAAGGATCATCTAAAGGCACCGGAAATATAGAAAAATAATACTGAACTGGTGTGTAGACAGGGGGACAAAAAATATAAGAAAAAAAAAAAAAAGAAACGTCTGGAAAGCTCAAAACAACAAGTCAGTTGAGAATCGAGGGATCTTCTGTTGACCTCGCTATGCCATTGGTCGCACGGTACAATGAAGCTGGAAGAGATCTGCTGACGGTACCGCCTCGGGTAGAGAGCTTATTTTATCTCGGATCAAAGCCCCCTGTCCATTTTCAAAATCACCAACACTTCGAAGAAGGAAGCGATCGTGGAATGCCATGAGCTCTATGCAATGCCATGCATTGCATAGACGGATTTATACACGGATTTATATCCCTGCTACATGTCTACTAGCTTGTTTCGACCTTTAATTTGTTTTCACAGTTTCTCAAGGTGCTACTATACTCCATGATCCAGCTTCAGAGCAGTATCGAATTCAAAGTACCATCAGAATGAGCACTAAGTTTAAAAGGATGAACAAACTCTAGTTTCTTATCTTCTTCTCAAAAGCGTTTTGTCTTTCCTTCTGCAGTACGTCTCCATAAGCCTCCCTTTTATACAAATCCCGGTGATAGACTCAAAATTCTCCAGAAAGTCAATCATTCCAGGAATCGTCGGCACGGCACTGAATTTCCAGGAACGTCCGTTGCTTTTAAAATATCAGAGAGTTTTGTAAATGCATTGGAGAATCTTCGAGGAATATAAAACACACCCGAGCGCCCTCTATAGCAATGTACTTGCCCATTTCCGTTCTTTTTCAAAACGTCTATCGCCTTTGTCATGTTTCATACCATTGTTCTTTGATATCTTTGTTCCTTGCTGTGATTATCAATCTTTCGGCTGATAACCATTTGTAAGGATTTGACTCATTCGAGGTCTTCGTTTCAGTTAAACGTTTGGCACCCTTCTTGTCCCCACGGGGTATCCTACCAATGCCATGTTTGATTTTGGATCTTAATTCGCTTTGGAAACCCCGGATATTCTGCATAGCACGTGACATGAGGTTCAAAGCAACTCGAAAATGGCCTATTATGTCGTACGTCGGGAAAAGTATTTAGTGCACTTTCGACTTTCTTTTGCATTATACCTTGAATGAATGAGAAACATACAAAGTCACTAACTTTTAATGATAAATATTACTGAATAAACATAAACGGAAAGGGATAACAAATACATAAACGAGATTATATACCAATTGCCCTAAACGAGCTCTTAATTACCTTGAAAGACTAACATTTCCACACAATCATAACCTGAGAATCAAGGTTAACACAATCAGCAATTTGCCTCCTCAGCAACCATTTATATTTTTTCTATCCTTAAAAGGTGTGTGTTTAAGGTGGCAGGGAAAGGGAGAAATTATAAGAAATGGCTTGAAAAGGGAGTGTGCAATGGTGGGGGTGGGGGTTGCGGCGAGTTCCCAGGTGTTACGCAATGAGTGTGCAGTACCAGAAAACGCTTTAACACGACGTTAATTATTTTTACATTTGCTAACGCTGTCACTGTACTCAATGATCCATTTTCTCAGCAGTATCGAATTCAAAGTACCATCAGCTTTAGCATCAAGTTTGAAAGGATGAACAAACGCCAGCTTCTTATTATATACTTCCCAGAAACGCACTGCCCTTGTTTCTGCGCCTTTACTGGGACGCCTAGCTAAGTATATCCCATCGAAATACTCAAAATTCTCCTGAAAGTCAATCAGCCGAAAAATCATTGGTACAGCAATTTCCAGGAACGTCCTGTGCTTGTAAAAAATATCAGAGAGTTTTCTATATGCAACCTCATATCTTCCAGGAACGTAGAACGCATCCGCGTGCCAGTTGATACAGTGCAATGTACCGTTTTGGTTCTTTTTCAAAATATCTATCGCCCTCTTTATGTCCCATACCATGCTCCGTGGATGTGTTTGATTATCAGTAAGTTTATTTAACATTTCTGGCAACCGTTCATCAGGATCCAACTCCTTAAAAGTCTTGATTTCATTTAAGGAATTTTGGCATGCTCTTCTTCCCCACGGAGTGCGCCACCAAGGCCATACTCGATGCTTTTCGGCTTCAGTGAGCTCCCGAAACTGTAACTCAACGTGCGGCCCCTCCCATAATTGATCTCGATTCAAGCCAACTAAATTCCAGTAGTTCAAAATAACGTCATCGCTGATTAATAAATACCCTGAGTATCCTGGATGTTTCTGCATAGCACGTGAAATACATATGTAGCCAAAGTATCCTTTTTTAATGTCAAGAGCCTCTACTGTGTGTTCCCCAGTCGCTTTTTCCGATCCACAAAACATTATAGTGGGAAATGCATTCTTGTACAGCGCAATGAGGTCTGGAATATTGGAGTAATGCGGATAGTTGAATACTATCACCAGTACAACGTTGGAGAATTCATTTCGAGGACAAACGTGGCTAGATTCCTTGCGGAATGCAGAACTGGTTGTTTGTATCTCTCCGCGGATTAGAAAGCTGGCTGGCTGCGTCTCTTTGCCTGTTGGAGAGCTGGCTATCTTGTACAGGGCAGGGTAAAATACAGTGAGGCCTAAAAGTAATAAAATAACAGTTAGCTGTGAGAACGTAAAAGATCATCCTATTTTTCCGGTTAGGCATCCCTATTGCTCTCTACATATCGTACGGTAATCACGATGTTGGCAGTTGCAACTTTACGTTTTTAAGCTGACAGTAAAACGGTAACTGCTCTATAAGACTTAAAGAGGCGACAAGCAGGTGTGAAAGTGTGAAAGTAGCTCAACTGATGCCGTAAAAATGAGATTCCAGGCGGCTATAGACCTTTTCCATAAATGGCGGCCGATTTATTATTCTTTTCAACATATGTTAATTAGCCCTACTAACCTCATTTCAAAGTAAAAATTCTTTTGAATTTTGCACATGCTGACGAGGCTAGAAGTGCTAATTTTCATGAAAACAAAAGAATAATTTATCGGCCGCCATTCATGAAAAAGGTCTATATGTCTTTTGCCATGTAAGTTCGTCTTCATGTCGTATTTGATCATCTTTGCATGTGTTCAATCGCTCTTTTCTTCTTTTCGAGCAACAACAACAACAGCAACAAAACTTTATCATATCACAAGGAAATAAATAAAGCAAAGTCAAGAGATTCCCGTAGGCCTTTTACTTTACATCGAAACCAGAAGCGATTTCTGCCAGGGCTTGGTCGAGCTGACATTGCATATTACTGAGCCATGTTTTATTAAACGCAACAATCCAGGTAGGGATACAGGGGTCTCCTAGTTTTTAACCTTTCAGCAGGTTTAAAAGTTTTTAAGGAAGCGATAGGAGACGTTTCAGATTTTAGTAAAGCCACAAAATGCACACCATTTCGCAAGGCTGTCATCACCAGTCTCTGGAGTAAAGACAAATACAGTTTTATTTTGAATTGCTCCAGATCTGTCTACAGATCGAAATCTGTAAATGACCTTGTCTCACATCGCGCAGAATGCCTATTGTTTTGGGGACATTTACTTACTGTACGGCAAAAGTTATAGATCTGTAATATTAGCGGTGAAGCGTAAACTGAGTGACTGTCATTGGTCCAAATCTACGCGCGCCGTGCTCCGCAGGGAATACCGCTTAGCTCATTAACTTGTCAGCTCGGAGCTTAAAGACAATGGCCACATAAGCTATTGTTCATTCTATTGTTTCCTAATATCGCACCTTTGCAGTATGGCTGAATAAGTGCGCACCGGCAGCAAGTGTATTAACGTTCAATAGTATAACAGATCGAATTTTTTGAAAAGCCGTTTGGCCTGCTTTATACTAATTGTGAATAGGGCAAGTCTTACCTTCCGCCAAACCCACGGCAACAAATGTGGCGCCTTCTCAGGCATTCGAACATATACTTGTCGCGCCTGAATCTTAAGTAGCTTGTGCTCGAAAAAACTCGCGCGCACGTGCCTTTTCTTTGTTGCGAAAAAAGAGAAGCTTTAACTAAAACGTTGCGCTCGCGACCAGATTCCTCTAATTTGTAGACGAACGGAAAGGATGGTCGAACAAATTGGCCGGTTTCCCGCAAACGTCCCTCCACAATGATTTCAATACACCTTCTCCGTTCAGTTGAAAATCGTAAGTAGAGTTTATAACATTAACGTATGGCGGCACGATGTGAATTAAGAACGGACGGAGCGGGTTTTCGAAGAGCTCTGAAAAGAGCTCTCGATCACTATTGTATTTATTGGTCGCGCACGCCGTCATCTTTGTTTTGACCGTAGATCGTGAGTAAAACAGCTGATGCATATGGCAATTTTAAAATTCGCGGTAGTTAAGAATATTTTTTCATGCAGAGTGGTTTTCAACAATAGGCATTGTTTCATTTGACATGTATTGTTATTCATGTCTGGGCTGAAAACAATAGCTCGCCAGCTCTGAACGCGCCATTTTCAAATAAAACTACGACCAACAATTTTCAAACTGAAAAACATAAAGGTTCCTCGTGACCAATTTTCGAAAATAAAACGGATTCTTTTCAAGGAAAGACTTGTCTGCCATTTGCCGTGCGTGAAAGTCTAGTAGGTATGTTAGTTTTCCCAAAATAGTTCTCCAAAATGACTGTCTATACGAAAATTTGCAAAATTTACTGTACATTCAAGTGGAAAAACATAAAACTTCTACTTTCTCAATTTCATTCTTTTTTAGTGCAAATTGTAGACTAATCCTTGATTTTCAAGAAGCCGTGCGTGAACCTTGAGATTATCATTTCTGAGACTCGGGAAAGTGAATTTTGTGAACCCTAGTTGCCTAGTTTCGGCCCATTCTTCTCTAATTTATAGCTCTTCAAAGCGCGATCGCATTCGAATTTGCCGCTTCAGTGGCTATGAATTATTCATGATGTCCAGGCATTCTGCGCGATGAATACGATTGGGTTGGCTACGATCCTTATTTTTTATATATACTTTCTTAATCTAAGAACACGCCGACACAAAGGCGTAATTTCCATTCAAATACAGTCAACGCCTAATTTTGCACCCAGATCTCACTGCAGGTTTGGAAATGACGGTGGGAATCCTGGGTACGAGATTAGTTAACAACTTGAGCCTCGGTAGATGCGTACAGAGAATCGCTAGGTATTATTATTTATCCGTGAATCACTAAAGCACGACTATGACCATGTCTATCAATGACTATGTTGCTTCTCTCACCTTGTGTAATCATAAACACCAGTAACGGTAAAGGTGACCACCAAAGACCAAGTGCTCGCTCGACAAATGAAAGAAAACACGGCATCATTTATGAGCTTCGCTTTCGCCTAAGGGCGTTTCTTTTTTTCGGATTTGATGTCCATCGTTTTCGACTTGGGTTATTTTGTTTTCGACTGCGTGGTTCGGTTTCGGCTCTCGACGCTATCGCATCGGCGATTACTCGGCAATTGAAAGAATTCACTGAACTGCGTACTGAGCGCTGTCTTGTTCACCACTAACAAACACAGAGAAGAAAGCTGGCCAGATAGATACTTAATAAATAGCACATTTTGTGTATTCTTACTTTAATTATTCATTACCTATATTTTTCAAATTTACTTTATCATGATGAACTTTATCCATAAAGCTAAATTCTTAAAGTGCCACTACGACGAAAATTTTTATTTCTTTTTCCCCCTTTTCGTGTTCCAATCCAGTCAATGTGTTCGTAAATGCAAAAATAGCTATTAATTAGGTTTATACAAGCTTACTGATCCTGGGAATTGGTGGCCGAAAACCGTCGAAAACCCGTCCGCCATTACTCAGATGGCAAAGTGACGCCCGTGGTGATTCTAAAAAGCGGTTGCTTGTGTGAGATCTTTGTGTGACGTCATACGCGCATCGAACATCGTGCGTTCCTTGCAATCAAGCTTGGGATTTACATGTAAAGCCGAAGAAGAAACGAATTCACTCCGGCAATTACTCAGCAACTGCACTTGAGGTAGACATATAGCTTTTTAGTATTATGGGTATGTTTTCCGTTTGGGCTTAGTAAATCACTATTCACAGAAGCACTTGAGCAACAAATTATTGAATAGGATGGATGACTCCAGACCAATACATGTCAGTGGTGTACATGTTATGTTGGTGGCGTGTATGGTGTTCGCAAGTATCAATCAGAAGCTGCATGATGAGTCAAGAAAAAAGAACTATTAACCTCTTTTTTTCTACAGTTCAATAAAGCTTTGAAAAAACTAAAATGATGTATAATTAACTTCAGTTGAAGAGTGGGTAGTTGTAGCTGTAATCTACAGAATTGCAATATTACAATACTACAAGGCTATAATCTACCAAGTATTACCTGGTTAGATCCCGTCCTCATTCTACAACAGCTTTCAAGCAGTGAATGAAGTAATCATGAGGGGCCTAATATTTGAAAGCCACAGTCCAAGTAACATTTAACAATAAATTGTTGTAAAGCCCTCAAATGCAGCTGGAAAACTAAAGATTAATAAGAAAGTTTAGGACGACAGCTAAGGAGGAAAACTTAGTAGGCTTGCATCATATCTCACCCTTTTTTTTTATTTCAATAATGTTTGTTCCTTAGTCAATAAGGATGTGTGAATCTGAGGGAAGCAAACCAGCCTCTTGATCTCATTTAAAACTGACACTATAATTGTAATCATTTTACATCTTGAGTGTGAAGAGCCAGCATAACACTGCGCTGTAGCAGCATTGTGTATTTTCCCACAAAATCACACAAGGTTCACAGACAAAAAATCGTAATATTATAGTTATGAAAGAATGACCATCTTTTCCAAAATTCTTAGAGATTCTACTGTCCTTTTTCTTTGGTATTTTAAATTAAGAGCCAAAATACTTTAACCTAAATTTTCACACAAACCACAGCTTATTTTTTGTAGTTTTCATCTTACACAACCCCACAAAAGTTTCCATGCTTTAAACTTGATCTTGTTGAAGTAAAGAATGTTTTTGTTGTTGTTCTATTCTGTTTAATTTAGCTTTTTCCTTCTGTCAAATAGCCCTGGCTTTCTTATGTTGGATATTGATAGCAGTGGGTTTTTACTTAGGCCTTCAGAAAATAACCAGAACCAAGAACCGGGCCAGTTTTAATTCTGCTTGTGCTTTAAATATCAAAGCCATTTTTTATGCCAATAGTACCACATATTTTATTTCATTTTGTTATTTTTTTTTTGGGGGGGGGGGGGAGGGGGCTTTTTTGTTTTGTTTTTGTTGTTGCTGTTATGACATAACACTCAAATCTCCCTCACTTTGAACAAGCCAATGAAAAAATTGGCCATCAGTAAACAATTTCCATAATCCCTTTACTGTTTATATTAATGTGCTTGACCTATATCCTGGAGATTTTAATTGAAGACTCTCCTATCAGCTATGTTGGCAGTTTCTGGGATCAAATTTAAAGGTACCCCTTTTCCTGTGGCCCTCTCTGATAACCATTTTCAACAATCGTCAATGAGAATACCCAGAGCACAAGAGAGGCTCCATTGGGGGGTCTTAATATCCCGTATCCCTGTAATTTTTTGACCAAATATCCCGTATCCCATAAATTCCGGTTACAAATATCGCGGAAATTAAAGTATTGGACATTTTTCATATGTTTCTTGCTACGATACATTTTATAATATTCGTTCACTGGAATTTAAACGTAAACTGGAAAAGTATCGTTTTCAAGTAGCTTATTGTGAAAGTTGTTTAAACTGCTGTCATTCAAAATATGATGATAGATATCAAGTGGAAAGTTAACAAATGTTGCCACCAAAATCACTTTTGCATAATTAGCTTACCTGATGCCTAATATCTACATATCGCCTGATACCAAAGTCCTTTCTCATTTTGTTCCTTTATTAGTTAGTTGCCGTCCTAAGCATTTGGTTAATTCATGTGTTCATGGGCAGATACTACTTGATGAAGACAAAAACTACAAGCCATTATCATCACCTATGGTACCAGAGTCAAAGAACTCATTAACGCGCTAGACCATGGAAAGCATATCGATGAAATGACAGAAAAGTGGCTCTCCCTTACGCCTAACCCGCCACGAATTCCTATATTTTCTACACACTTATAAAGATTCACAAACCAAACCCGGTCGGCAGACCACATCATATCTGGCTGTGATAGCACCACCGGAGCGAATCTCATCATTTGTTGATTACCTCCTTCAGCCTATCGCTAAAATACAGAAGTCATATCTCAAAGATACAACCGACTTCTTGAACTTTATAGAGAAAACAAAGGTCGCAAAGGACATGATCCTTGTCTCAATGGACGTAGCTGGCTTATACAATAACATATTACAGGAGGAAGGAATCAGAATTGCATGCAAAGCATACGAAACATTCCTCACAAACAAACCTTTCTTTCCAACTCACTGCCTGCCACTACCTCCAAAGACACGGGATCGCAACGGGTACAAAGATGGCAATATTCTTTGCCAATATTTTTATGGCAGAGATCGAAACAGAAATAATTAGTCGTAGTGCTACAAAACCGCTTACATGGAAGAGATACATCGATGATGTCTTCTCTCTATGGAACGTAAGCAAAAATGAAATCCAAACTTTTATAGAGCTAGCCAACAACTATCGTGCGACCATAAAATTCACGGCTGAAATTTCAGATATTGAAACCATTTTCCTTGACACATGTGTATACAAGGGCGAAAGATTAAAAGAAGAATCAAAACTTGACGTGCGCACGCACTTCAACCCGACAGAAACGTTCGAGTACACGCATTTTTCTTCCTGCCACCCTCCAGGCGCAGGGAAAGGCTTTATCAAAGGCGAAGCCTTAAGACTTCTCAGAACAAACTCTTCGGAAACAAAATTTGAAGAAAACATCACTCTATTCGAACAGAGATTACGCAACAGAAGTTACCCCGATAACCTTATAGATAAAACTCTCTCAGAAGTCAATTTCAGCGAAAGATTGTCGGCACTACAAAACAAACAAAAAAAGCGCAAAAACATTTTTTCGTTTGTTACGGAATATCGCCTATCTTTGCCTAACCTAAAAACCATTCTGATGAGTAAATGGCATTTGGTAGAAAACCAGCCTCTGCTAAGAGAGATCTACAAAGATCCTCCCCTACGTTCGTACAGAAAAGGGAGATCTTTGAAAGACGTTACTCGTAAGAGCAAAGCTTTGAAGAACATGTACTTCTTATCTCGACCAATAGGAGTCGTGTTTTGCCTGTCTTCATAATTTTACCATATTTAAGAAAATAAAAAACGGTTTGTTTTACACTTATATTTTTTCATTTATATCTAATCATCAACAAAAATACAGAAAAGGGCATGAATGCATTTAGTAATCCAAGAACGTTTCTCATCAAACTTCTGATATGTTACATTTTTTTGCGAATATCCATTCAGGGAAAGAAAGGCACGATCAACATTAAGAAGAAATAACAGTTTGGTTTTTGAACCATTTTCGTAAAATATTGGTTGACCGTTGATCAAAATACTGCAGTTTTTTCAAATTCTTTCGTTTTCTACGTGGCCATCATCTGAAAAGGTGGTGGAATTATACGATTGTTCGATTTTTTAGCCATAGATGAGCGGTTCAAGCTTCGTCGGTTGCTCATTCCAACGCGTACTATATTTTATTTTCGTGGTTTTATTTCTTTCTTTCTTTCTTTCTTTCTTTCTTTCTTTCTTTCTTTCTTTCTTTCTTTCTTTCTTTCTTTCTTTCTTTCTTTCTTTCTTTCTTTCTTTCTTTCTTTCTTTCTTTCTTTCTTTCCTTCTTTCTTTCTTGTCTTTGTAATCTAGTATATTTATCGTGCAGATGTATAGCTACCTGGTAGAAAAGCTACAATAAATCGTTATTATTATTATATCATTATTATTATTATTATTATTATTATTATTATTATTATTATTATTACTTTTAACTTGTGAACAGCAATTTGCTTGAAATATGTTAATAAAGATTTTATATTAATTTTAAAAAATTATCATTATTATTATTATTATTATTACTACTAGAAATACGTGACTCGCAAAACCTCGCGAAGCTAGGCTGGGTGGAAAGCCCTCTTTACTCGTATCGTAGAATCAAATGAGGAGGTTAAAAGGTTTCTGAACATAGCAACTATTTTGATAAGCATGGTATTTTTGTAGTTCCACAGGCTAGTTTGCGGTTGAAATCTATTTCTGACACGACGAAATGTACAACGGGCGTGCAGCGCTGTTGTGTTCGATGAATATATTTCCCAACGGAAAATTATTTTACCGCGGCCACGAAACGTGTAATTTCTTCAATGCAATCCTTCACAAACAAGAAGCTGTTTTCAGCCAAGAGACTATGAGGTAAGAGAGCGAATCCCTGTGCCCCATGATAATTATTTTCAATCTTTTTTTAGTTCGCGCAATGCTATTTTGGGAAATTTTAATCCGCCATTGAGTTTAAAATTAAATGACGTCACTCTAACTGACTAATAAGATGTCAACATTAAAATAGCAGCGCAAATAAAAATAAATTAAAAAAAATTTATAGGAAGAGGTGGTATGTATGGGGGATTCGCTCTCTTACCTCATGGTCTCTTGTAATTTTGCCGGATCTCTCTTGTGAAAGACCTCGTGTCAGGCGTCACTTGAACGTGAAAATACAGAACTGAATGCAAGGCTGGCACTACGGCAAAGGGCAGATTTATTAGTGGCCAATATTTCGACTAATAGAATTAGTCTTCCTCAGGGCCAGAGCTATACTGAAGGAAAATATGGTAACGACTCCTTAAATTGAAGTTTGAAAAATACATGGAAAAAATGATTGGCTAATACATGACATGAAGACAGCGTACTTGTAAATATGAGATAACAAAAATATAGAAGTGTATAATCAAGGTCCAGCGTTCGTTTTTCCTGTTAATGCCTTCTGGAGATAACGTTTTCCCTCTATAAATAAGAAAAGCCTCGCGTGCCTTACGGCGGGAGGCATCGATGATGGGTTGTAGTCCGAGAGGGATGAGTCGCATGTCCGCAGAGGAGTGACCTGGTAAGTTGAAGTGTGTAGGGACTGCTGCTGTAGAGTTGGCGTGACGCGGGTTGTTTGTCGCTTGTCTGTGTTCTGTGAACCTTTCACGGATCGTGCGTTTGGTTTCAGCTTATACTCGGGCCATATTTGACTGCGTGGTGCGTAAGCCTACAATTTTTTAGCAGTGATAACCTCCAGCATCGCTTATTCCCCAAAATAGATAGATACAGAGATATAGTGAGGCAATAAGTAACCACCAGATACAATTACATTTCTTGCAGTCAGAATGAAATATAGGGGAAAACGACATTTGTCATACGAATGCTTTTTATAATCCCGGGCTTTAAATTGGAAATAGAAAATGCCTCTCTAGGTAAGCGAATGCCGTTTTTGTATGTTAAAGTTGATAAATTTTAGAGGAATAAGTCTTAGTTTTAGTCATTTGTGTCTTGCACCTGCCATCCTGTATGTGACACGTCATGTGGTGAACTTCAGACTCGGCGCCTCACAGCGGGGATGCACAATCTGCGAGCCAGCGAGGCAGACGTGTGAAGCACTCAGGTTAGCCTACAAAACACTCTGGTTAGCCTAAAGAGCACCCCGGTTAGCCCAAATACCACTCAGGTTAGCTTAAATAGCTCCCCGGTTAGCTTAACGGTTAGCAGTTTATGTTGAGGTTGTTCATGCCTAGCATGTCTCGCATGTTTTGTTCATGCCTCGCACGTCTGCCTCGCATGACTCGCATGCCTCCCTGGCTCGGATATTGTATACACTCCTCACGGCCCGAGTACAAAGAACGCGACCGAGAATTTAAAGAATTTTATAACGGGACGAAAACATGACTCGTGCCAGCCGAATACAAAAAACGAGACCGAGAACAATAACTCGTGGCCCGAAGTCTTATCTCTCGGCCCAACGTTACCAAAAAAATAAAAAAGAATTTGATAATGCTAGCGAAACCTTAACTCGTGCCGCCTTATGGCCCGAGTAAAAAGATTTCTGGAAGAAAGGGAAAAGATTCTGCAGAGATATTTCCATCCAGTGAATATTGATGAACATTGCAGTTGAAATTTGATCCGGCACTGAACGCAAGACTTTCCCGATGTCTGCAAATTTTGCTCCAACAAACTGCGTCTGACGCCAGTCTGACGTCATTCATACATTACTCTTACCAGGCAATAATGCGGACACCTTCAGAAAATATATGTTTTATTTTTACCTTTCTTTACCTATCAAAAAGGTGTCATTTTTGATGGGTAAAGAAAAGGTTTACATAATACATATATGCTTTCAAATTGCAACGTTTTTGAAAACGGGTGTATATATTCGCGCGGGGTCTCTGTAAAACGCAGACCGGATGATGGCGGATGGCGGATGGCGGACGGCGGATGATAAAATGCGGATGGAAAAATGCGGATAATAAAATGCAGATGACAAAAAAATTAAAATAATAAATAAATTGATTGATTAATCAATTAATCACAAATTTCCCACATTTTTTCTTTATGTATCGTCGGATCCGAAAAAAAGAAAGCACTTTCATCGAAGAAGAAGTACTTTTTGATCGGGATCCATACTTTTCAACTTAACATCACCACTACAGTCCTTTTTCCCCCCATCTTTATTAGTAACTAACATTTAACAAAGAAAACTACACTACTACCACTACAGTACTTGATCGACACACCACCCTACCCTAAATAGTTGTCGATTTTGCACCGAGCGTTTGTACGTGCACGGCACCTGTAGAAAGGTTTGTTAGCGTGTGTAATAGCTCGAGTGAATGAACCGTGCACCTGGATTAACCGATATCTGAGTTGTCGGAAAGCTACGCGGTTTTGGGCCAGCCAACTTTTGTTTGAAAGAGGTGAGTTAAGTTAATGAATTGATTAAACTCAATCGATCTTCAACCTTTTTTTAAAGTCAGGCAATTTTTGTTAACCTTTTTTGTGTTCACTGTACATGTATGGTGAAAATGGTGGTCCAGCCCACGATGGTAGGGATTGTTTATGGCTTTTGCGTTTTACAGTCAACCCAGGTCACGCGTGAACGATATTTTTGAAATTTGAACGGAGTTTGAAATTTACATGTCATTTTAATTAAATATTTCAAGAATAACAATTGTTTCCCAAGTATTTTGAATCTTTTTTTCAGTTAATGCGTCTTTTTCGAAACGATTTCCAGAGAAATGTCCAACATTCCATTCACACGTCGGACATTACAAAGAGAAATTCGAATGTTCATTTCATTCTTGGAAAAACTTTTCACGCGTGACCTGGGTTGAGTGTAATACATGGGCCGTCGATAAAACCCAGAACATGGAACATCCCGGAACATTCCGGAACATCCCGGAACAAGAAAAAAAAATTAAGAGACAAAAAAAATAATAATAATAATAAATTAAACAAAAAAAAAATAGGAAATAAAGGAAAAAATGAAAAAAAGTGTGTATATTTATATAAAATGAAATTACATTGTATCCGAAAAAAAAATTCATATAAGAAGAATTACGGAGTAGGTGGAGAGGTGGGACGGTAGTATAAATGGGGTGTTGAACTGACCACACTGGATGAAGGCGCAAGAACTTTCCGCCATTTGCAGCACGTGCTTATCGTCCGCTACGCCAGAAACTGATCAGTTCTGGCTATTTTCAGTGGATTTTATCTTAAAAACAAACAGGCCTAACAGGAAATTTTGTTCATATGAAAAATAGTTATAGGCATAGAGAACAAGACGCGGGGAGCCCGGGAGGGTTTTGGTAAAAAGACTGCGCGAACGACTTTTAGTTCCACTCTGAACATCAGGAAATTGATTCTTTGGTCAGCCGAGCCGGAACTGATCCAATTCTGGCGTAGCGGGCGATAAGCACGTGCTGCAAATGGCGGGAAAGTACTTGCGCCTTCATTCAGTGTGGTAAGTTATAACACCCCATTTATCGTAGGTACTTCATATATCCCCTATTATAATAAGGGATACATGAAGGACATACCATTGAAGTACATACTCCATTTATACTACCCTCCCATCTACTCCGTACTTCTTCTTATATGAATTTTTTTCGGATACAATGTAATTTCATTTTATGTAAATATACTCACTTTTTTTTTCATGTTTTCCTTTATTTTTGTTTAATTTATTATTATTATTTTTTTTTATCTCAATTTTTTTTTTCGTGTTCCGGGATGTTCCGGGATGTTCCGGAATGTTCCGGAATGTTCCGGGATGTTCCGGAATGTTCCGGAATGTTCCATGTTCCGGGTTTTATCGACGGCCTCATGCATGTTACAAAATTGCGATAGTAGCATTTTAGTTGTAGCTCTGACCAATGTCTTCCGGCTTCTGTCGAGGTAAATCTTATTATCATTGTTTTACACGGCCACTGAAGGCTTAGCTTACCCCTAGACCCGCACGTAGACAGTATATCGTAAGCAAAATAACTTACTTGATTTGCTGGTTAGTTCATTTTTAAACTACATCAAATCTTAACTAATCAAACATTGATTTGTGTTATGAGCTAAAGGTTCTTGTATTGCTTGAAAAGCGAGCGAGATATTTCCGTTAAATCGATTTTAAGCGGCGTAAAAACAGCTTTCAGATGTACCCTCGCCTCAAGTCAAGTTAGAAAAATTTGTTCCGGCTATTTCCTAGTGCAACTTCATAACATATAACAAACGGTCAAGCCATAGCGTAAGTCTTTCGGCATGAATCAGTACTTAATCTTCACGTAATTTTTACATAATTTTCTAAAAGAAATTGGGCGTAAAAAATTGTTTATTTATTTATTTATTATTTTAATTTTTTTTGTCATCCGCATTTTATTATCCGCATTTTGTCATCCGCATTTTATCATCCGCCATCCGCCATCCGCCATCCGCCGCCATCCGGTCTGCGTTTTACAGAGACCCATTCGCGCGGCTTAGCTCTGGTCGGGCTTCGGCTCGGTCCGATAATTTTTTTTAACTTCGCTACGCAAAGAATTATTACGATTATTATTATTGCTAGAAATACGTGACTCGCAAAACCTCGCGAAGCTGGGGCTGGGTGGAAAGCCCTCTTTCGTGTTGTAGCATCAAATGAGGAGATTAAAAGGTTTCTGAACATAGCAACTATTTTGATGAGCATGGTCTTTTCGTAGTTCCACGGGCTAGTTTGCGGTTAAAAATCTATTTCTGACGCGATGAAATGCACAACGGGCGTGAAGCGCTGTCGTGTTCGATGAATTTATTTCCCACGGAAAATTATTTTACCGCGGCCACAAAACGTGTAATTTCTTCAATGCAATCTTTCACAAAAAAAGATTTCTGGAAGAAAGGGAAAAGATTCTGGAGAGATAGTTCTGCATCAGTGAATACTGATGAACATTGCAGTTGAAATTTGATCATGCACGCATATTTTTTCCGATGTATGCAAATTTTTTTCAGACGACGCCAGACAGTCTGACGTCATTGCGGACACCTTCAACTAAATATACAAACATACATATATATAAATATATTTTTCGCTCGAATTCGCGCGGCTTAGCTCCACTCGGGCCGGCTCGGCCCGACAAATTTATTAACCTCGCTACGCTCGGGCCTTCGGCCCTCGCTTCGCGAGGAATTATTATTATTATTATTATTATTGTTATTATTATTATTATTATTATTATTATTATTATTATTATTATTATTATCATCATCATCATCATCATTATTATTATTGTTATTATTATTATTATTATTATTATTATTATTATTAGTAGTAGTAGTAGTAGTAGTAGTAGTAGTAGTAGTAGTAGTAGTAGTGGTAGCAGTAGTAGTAGTAGTAGTAGCAGCAGCAGCAGCAGCAGCAGCAGCAGCAGTAGTAGTAGTAGTAGTAGTAGTAGTAGTAGTAGTAGTAGTAGTAGTAGTAGTAGTAGTAGTAGTAGTAGTAGTAGTAGTAGTAGTAGTAGTAGTAGTAGTACTATATCAATATCACAAAAACTAAAAATCGAAAAAGGAGGGCTCGATTGCCTACACCAATCGAACGAACTCGAACACACAAAAAGTATGCCAATCAAACACAAACAAACGTTAGATTAACGAACTCTTGGTTACTTTCTTAGCTGAAACACGAACGCTAAGAGACCAACTTGGCCTGCGCGACTTTTTCCACCACGCTAATTGCGTAACGGTACTTTTCAAGCTGGTTAGCACGCGGTAGTTCCCTGGCTTCAGAGGCCCCTTGTCTAAAAAATGAAAATGAGTAAATAGCGGCATCGGCGGCTAAGCCGCAGTTCTTTCTCAATCTCTCGCGAAAAAAATAACCTCTGACACCCAGGATATGCGGTAGCAAGCTGGCTAGTTGCTTGTGGAGACTACAGTTATGATGATGTGGGGAAAGGCTACCAAAATTGCAACTTCAATGTTATGATGAATAGGAGAAGGCATAATAGAGAGAAATTTTGAACTCCGAGGACCAAAACAAAAACGAATTTTACATTTATACGAATACGTGCTATTACATTTTAAATAATTAATTTGACTATAGTTAATACGAGGCAGCTTTTTCGATTGCTTAGCTTTTAAGTAGAAAGATGAATGCACTGAGATACGCGCGAAGATCATTAAGTATATTTTTCACACTAGAAACTGGCTAAAGGTTTGTTTTCGTTGAACAGATATGATAAATAATAACTAGTTTCCCGTTCTGATTAGTCAAATAGAAGAAAGAGCACTGCACTGTTTAAGTTGCGTAGTAACTGCAAGGATCTTTCTTCTATTTGACCTTTCATCCGCAGTTTAAAATAAATGTTCCATATATTTAAATTTATTCGTTCTGTGTTAGAATAGATGGTTTTTTATCCGCTACACGTATCATATGGGTTCTTGTCGGATATGTTCGATTTCCGAACGTAATCGAACAAAACTGATTTCATGCATGTTCGATTAGTTGGATAATGACGATCTAATCGAACTCACAAAAAGGTTCTGGGCCGGATTGTTCGAAAGCCGATTAACGCTAATAGAATCCTAATATCCGAAATTAGAAATTACCATTAGAAATGGCTCTAATGGTAAAGAAAAGTCTAAGGCAAAACTGAGCCGGGAACAAAAATATTTTGGACGAATCCTTATGGATTAACTAGTAAATATACTCGACTCAAAGTTCACGTTAACTCAGGATACACTCTGTTTTTTTTTTTTATAAGAACGTCTAATTTTGGAGCTGAGGCTGAACGTTCTTATATTTTTTTGCGATTTGAGGCTGAAAACGTTCTTAAAATGTTCTTAAATTAGTATACACTACATGTATTTTATAAATCACCGGAAGCGACCACGAAACCTATCAAAGTGCATTGCCTGCTGAGATATGGTATGATTATGACAAACCGAGATGTATGTCACCATTCTTGATGTTAAACAAATTATGCCCTTAAGTATTTTAGTTAATTTACATTTGTTACCTTGATTTTATATACAGATTACCAAAATAAAAACGTTCTTAATAGACTGTCAGCCTGAGGAATGTTCTTAATACATTCTTAAAATTTTGGTCAATCTCAGCCTCGACGTTCTTACTGAAAAAGGTTCTTATAAAAAAAACAGAGTGTATGCTTAATCGGGCTTTGAACAGCTGGGCCCTGTGTTGTGCTTTGTTCGACTGCGGAACACAATCGAATTTAATTTAACGAATGAGTTCGATTTGATATCTCTGGCAAAAGGCAACTGAACGCCCTAAAATTACTGCATATGGGTTGTTAGACGGAGATAACAAACACAAATCATAGTGTTGCTTCTCTTACCTTGTACAAGCACAAAAGCTAGTAGCACAGTAAAGGAGACAACCAGAGGTCTACTTCTCTCTTGAAACCAAATACAAGGTAGACGGCAATGCATCGTTTACTTCGACTTTCCAGGTAGCAGCCGGCGAACTCAACAGTAAACGGAACAACGCAGACTGGCCAAAGACTGTCACAAGAGCTTCAGTGCGCAAGCCGATCATTGAAACCTTACATGCTTGATATCTGTGTTACGATAGGCTTTGCTTAGAGTACGTCATGGTTTTGCACCAGCTGATGAAAGCCCTTATTTGGTAATAAACTTCTGTTGTTTCATCATGGTGTCAGAAAGTAAATCGAATATTTCCGCCTAAATACGCCGATAAACAGCCGTACAACTTCATCACCGAATAGGAGAAACACTCCCAAGCAGTTTTTATTTATTTTATTTTTTTATTTTATTAGACTTCGCCTTCAGAACATAACAACGTGAAACAGAAGATAAACGAGTACTGGGTTAAGGCAGGGTGACCACAACAGCTAGCGCCAATTACTGTGGGCCCAAGATTTACAAAGTGCTAAAAGCATTCAAATAAGTTAGTAAAATATAATAAACTAATAACAACACGAAATAGTTGTCGTTAGTCTCAGTGAAAGAATCACTGAATTAGCCGCGAAAAACACGAGCGCTGAGCCACAACATGTCGGCCGATGTAGAACCCGCTTCGAGCGTTCCAGCAACAGCGTCAAGCTCGCACCCTACGGCAGATATCATCATGTACTCCTATGTTCCTTCAAGTTTTCTGGTGCCCGCTCACATGGTTTGCAAAGGAAACCTCGTTAAAAACTGGGAATTATTCCGCCAGCAGTGGGAAGATTAATTGGAAAATAAGATTAGCATCTTTACGCTCTGTGATGGGAAAAGATTGCCTTCAGATATTCCTGAATCTCAGCATTTCGGATGAGGACGGGAACAACGTCCAACCATGCCGCGTTGGAAATCTACTTCAAACCGCAACACAACGTTGTTTAAGAGCGATATGTTTTCAAATCCGGGAGAGTCGAATTCGGACCACTTACTGATGAATAAATCCGCGACAGATTAGTGCATTGGTCTCATTGACAGAGGAGTAAAAGGGAGCTTATGCGAGAAAAATCCCTCTCACTCGTCAAAGTGATCGACATTGCGCGTTCTAACGAAATTACTAGCAAGCAGTTGGAGTTTATGAAATCCAACGCTAACGATCCGCCTAAAGAAGAAGTGAATCTAGTTGGAAAAGGGAAAGGCATGCATTTCAAGAAGCAACCGAGTGGTAAGCCCAGACAAGGAAAGAATGCGTCCCCAAAGAAGAAGACTACTAACTGGAAATGCAAGGTGCAAATTCTGTGGTAAACAAGAGCTACATAGCAAGAGAAAGGCTTCTCTAGCGTACAATCAAAAGTGTGGCTTCTGTCAAAAATGCCATCATTTTTCATCTGTCTGTATGGTAAGAAAGAAAGATGAAGTACATCTTCTAGAGCAGAACTGTGAAAGTTCAGAGGAGTCCATCTTAAAAGTTAAAGAAATTTCGACCGTGGAATCCAGTGGTAATCGATGGTTTGCAACGCTCAGTGTCCAAAACGAAGAAAACGGGGAAGAAATTCAGCTCAAGTGCCAGCTTGATACCGGTGCGACCTGTAACGTACTGAGCTACAGAGACTTATCGATTATAAAACAAGATGGCAATCCACCAATAGAAACAAGTAAAACAAAGCTGAAATTGTTTGACGGCTCCGTAATGAAACCTCTGGGGGTAGTCGGTCTTAGAGTCACACATGGTGGAAAATCTCAGGTGCTCAAGTTTCAAGTGGTTGAGTGGTTCAAATAAGCCCTTACTGCCTGCCGAAACCTGCCAGAAGCTGGGACTTCTCCAGTTAGGATCCCAGTGTTAACTCTGGATGTGAAGTACGTTCCGTAAACAGCGCAGAGTATCTTGCAAGATTTCAGAGATGCCTTTGAAGGAGTTGGGCATATTGGCTGTAGCAACTTTGTAGTAGATCCATCAGCCGTGCCTGTTCAGCATACTTTTAAGCGCATACCAGTAGCCTCCAGAAAAAAGTCAAAGCTAAGCTTGCAGATCTAGAGAGCAAAGGGATAATCCAGAAAGAAGCAGCTCCTACCGAGTGAATTAGTAACATGGTATTGGTGGCGAAGCCAGGCAAAATTCGGATCTCTCTGGACCCTCAAAAATTAAAAAAAAAGGAATCCAGCGCCCGAAATACCAAATCATGCTCTCGAGGAACTGATACCTAAGTAATGCAAGGCCAAAGTATTCGGCACTTTAGATTCGAAAGACGGCTTCTATCAAATCAGTCTTGATGATGCCAGCAGCAGGTTGACAACATTCTGGACGCCTTTTTAGCCGTCATCGTTATCTCAGAATGCCTTTCGGAGTCAGCCATGCCCCTGAAAAGTTCGAGAGCAACCAACAGGAGAAGCTAGCAGACTTGGAAGGTGTGGAAGCAATCAGAGACGACATGACATTCTAGTGATGGGATGTGGTGAGACCCCAGGAGCAAGCTGTCAGAAATCAAGATGAGAACCTGGCCAAGTTACTAGAAAGAGCACGCAAAGTCAATTTTCGCCTTAACAGTAAGAAGATGAAGCTCAAGAAGCCCGAAGTGTAATTTATGGGTCACATAGTCAGCAAGGATGGCTTGAAACTTCATCCCGACAAGGTTAAAGCGCGGTTAAACAGATGCCTCAGCCAACATGCAAGCAACAAGTTTGCTTGGATTCGTAAATTATCTCTCGAGGTTCTTACCAGGACTTGTAGAAGTGGCACAACCCTTGAGAGATCTAACAACCAAAGACGCCAAGTTCACCTGGGTAAAACAGCATGACACAGCATTCAAAGAAGTAAAGAAACTAGTCGTCAACCTCCCTGTCCTAAAGTGCTACGACTGTAATAAGGAGGTTACACTACAGTGTGATGCCAGCGAAAAGGGACTAGGCGCAACCCTTCTTTAAAATGGGCAGCCCGTGGCTTTTGCGTCAAAAACACTCGCACCAAAAGAAAGAAGATACGCTCAAATCGAAAAGGAGTCCCTTGCGATAAGATTCAGTCAATACCCGAGCTCGTAGAGAGAAGATTACGGTGAAATCCGACCACATGCCACTTCAGGCAATTTTCAAGAAGGCTGTGTTGGCAGTTCCATGCAGACTGCAGCGGATGTTGCTCCGACAATCTTGAGGCTAAGTACAAACCTGGTTCGCAAATGTACCTAGCCGATCATCTCTCCAGAGCGTACCGTCCCGACCAAGGAGAATAAGATCAAGAATTTCAAGTGCTTGCATTGGAAGTTGAAGCCTTAAACCCTCTAGACTAGCGAGAGAACAAGATACAGTGCTCCAAACTTTGAAGACCACTGTGCTGGTTGGCTGGCCTGAATAGAAAAGTGAACTGCCAATTGCGATCAGAGAAAACTGGGCCTACAAAGAAGAAATATCCTTGTACAACGGGAATCCTGTTTTAAAGCCAGCGCATAGTAATTCCTAAGGCAATCAGACCAGAGATCATCTCCTTGGCATTGAAGCTTGTTTAAGAAAGACTCGAGACACAGTCTTTTGACCTGAAATGAACGGTGAAATTAAGGAACCAATCACGAAGTGCTCCGTGTGTGCAGAGTCAATTCGTACAATTTCCCCTCAATGGAACATTAATTCCGGAAGAAGAATAAAGGGAATAGCCTCAAGATTTTTTGTCTTCAAGGAACTTTCTCTAAGCTTTTCATCTAAACCGATATTCATAGGCTTACTGGCAGGGGCGGCTGGGGGGACTGCAGCCCCCCCCCCCCCCCCCCCAAATTTTGGGCAACTAAGATTTTTTGGGTAGCAAGAGAAATTTGGGCAAAGCCAGCCAGTTTTTAAAAAAAGGTTTCCATGTTTTTGTTTTTTCGAAGAGATAGATATTTTCTATTTTAACCTGAAGTCGGCGTGGTAAAGCCAGTTAAATTTACATGTGATAGTTTGAGTAAATTTTTTAGCAGTGATGTAAATAGAGGTAACTTTCTGGAACTAATTCACTTGCGGTGCAAGCTTGGCTGAAGGATAAACTCGATAGCCAGCTTCAGAAGCACGCGCACTGGACATCTCCTGTGATACAAAACGAACTGCTACAAATTATTGCTTATCTCATTCGTGAGCGTATCACAAACGATGTGCGAGCAAGCGGATGGTATGGTATCATCTTGGACGAAACATCAGACATAAGCAAAACAGAGCAAGTTTCACTTTGCCTTAGTTACGCGCTGAATGGAACGAAGAAAGAAGCATTCATTGATTTCTAGTCCACGAAAAAATCTGCTATAACTGAACTCAATCTTGACCTCAATAACATTGTTGGCAAAGCATTCGATGGGCGACTAATATGAACGGTGTACACAAGAGACTCCCAACAAGAATGGAAGAGCGCTCCTCGCTCGGTATCTACGTCCACTGTTACGGACATATGCTCAACCTCGCCCTTCGGGATACCATGACATAGATTGAATTAAAAAATCGCGAAACGCTCTGGGGACTATCCAGGCTCTGTAAAACGTCTTAGAAGCGAGTCCCAAACGACACGCCCAGTTTAGTGACACAGAAGTACAAGGTGGGGATCTAAACCTGACGCTGAAGTGAGTGCCACGCGATGGGCATGCCGGTGGGAAACCATAAAGGCTGTATACGGGTAAATGGAACGCATTTTAAAGGCCCTGCTCACGCTATCAGTCTTCAGACAAAGATCCCAAAACCTGCTCTGAGAGAAGAGCCTTATTGACCGCCATTTGTGACTTGGAGTTTATCCAGTTCGGATGTGTGTGCTGAAAGTAATTCGGAGCAACACTAATACTTGCTGATATCTTTAGGGGAAGACGGTCGACGTCATCTTCGCTCGTAGAAATGCCGACATGACCATTCAGACCTTACGCTGGTGTAGGAGTGAAGAACGTTTCAACAGCGTATGGCAGATAGCATCAGCATGTGAGTTTGCAACTGAAGAAGTGGCTGACCAATTCTCGTTTTGAGTTACGAGAAGCCAGGGCACCCAAACAAACGCCATCACGCCGCCTTCAACAAAGCTGACACCGGAATTGCAGCACCGTATTAAAGTGTTACTATGATCAAATTTTTACCTCTTGAATTTTTAGGTTTATCACATAGAATTCTAGGAAAGATTAAAAACGCCGTTTACTGTTTCTAAATATTTGCATTGGTTCCGGAGATATTTAAGTGTAGAAAATTTGTAAAATATGTAAATGAGAGGACTGATAACGTCATACTCTCAACTCAATATAACGTCAAGTATATAAATAGAGCTATCTCAGTCAATTTACAGCAGAAACCAATGAAACCTAGTAGGTTAATAGTTCTTAAGGTAATACACCTACGCCTATAAAAAATTCGGTTCCCATGGCAACTCACTCTTTGCCAGTCCCCTTTATGTTCGATTTGATTATTATTTGTTTCCCGTTATTTCTGAGTGGAATGCCTGCAAACTAGCTAGTGCTTTGGGTAGCTAAGTGCATTTCCACTATAAACTAAGCATTTATATTTTATATACTATTTTATTTTTTCAAGCTGATTTCAATATTTTAGTAATTTTCAGCTTGAAAAACATTTAACAAGGCCACGAACTCGACGTAACATATTTATACGCTTGCTGGATCATGCAGGTGGCTACCAAAGTCCAACCCCTCGTCCACGTCGTGGTAGCTGGGAACAGGTAAGTAGGGGATTGCTCAGTGTAGGGTGAAGTATGGCGGGGGACTGGTTCGTCCGGGCCACCACGGTAGACATGAAGGCCTGCTCAGAACCCTGAAAAGCCTGCCCAATGGGGCTCTGGTGAAGCTTGGTGGGCCAATCACCTACTAAGTGGATACAAAGCGATTACAGAAACCATAGGAAACACGCGCAAAGTCAAATCTGTCTAAGCTTGGGAGGAGAAGGGGTCTCCTCGGGGACCTGTATGACGCATCACAGGGGAAGCCAAAAGGAAGCCGTGATGCCGACCCCCCTACTTACTCCCAAGGCAACCACACTGTTCGGTACACGGAATGTCAGGACTAACTGTGGGAAAGAGCTGAACAGGAGAGAATCGACACCCAGATAAGTAGGCGCAAGTGGGGTTGGATCGGACACACGCTCAGAAAACCAACAAGCAATATAACCAGGCATGCACTGAGATGGAACCCACAGGGTAAGAGAAGTCGAGGTCGCCCCAGGAACAGCTGGAGGAGAACAGTAGACGATGAGATGGGCAAGGCAGCCTATACCTGGAGGGAGCTTGAAAAGCTAGCCCATAACAGATCGAGATGGCGGGCAGCAGTTTCCATGGATCTATGCTCCACTGGGAGTAACGGGGAATAAGTCAAGTGGATCATGCAGATGAGGCACCATTGGCAAATATCAAAATAGAACGCCAAAGGGGCCGGCAAAGCCTTAAGTATCAGGGAGGGCTGGAACCCAGTATATTGCCATGGTAACAAAACTGATAAGCTCCTACTGTGGAGTGCATCTAGTACAATGTCACTGCAAAGAATCAAGCATTTCTGATACAAATTGGCTGAGATATCTTTTTTCATAATATTTGATCAAAATCGGTTGAATTTATGACGTCATCACCTGCCTAATTTGCACATTTTAAAAACTTGAATATCTCTGGAACAAAAAGAGATATTTGAAAGTAGTACTATGCGTCAATCGGCAGGGTGCTGCCCGAGCTTGAGCTCAGGGTTAGCAGTAATGACCAGGAAATACTCTGTACTTTGAGACATATCTATCACAGTGAAACACCTGATTAAGAATAAAGTTTCTCCCGCGTTGCTTCATTTTACAAAATCGACAGCGAGATTCTGGAAGCGGAGCAGAAAATGCACGCGAGTTTTCGTCATGTGCGCGGGTAAGGCTACATGACTGTTTCAGAGTCACGTGAGTCACGTGAGTCACGTATTTCTAGTGAAATAAAGAAACAGAGCTTTTGTTTCGAAATGCGTTGAGGACAGTTTTGTAAAAACAAAAGCTAAATCTAAAGAACCATTTATGCCAGTTTTACGAACACCCCGGAAGTGGGGAGGGTGACCTACCCCATAGAGCGGGCTATAAGAGGAGGCTCCGCCCCGAAAAAGGTGTCTTCCCACCATCAAAGTATGAGAAAGGGTTGCGATAAAATTTTTATTATTCTGAAACATCGCAAGCTAATAGACTGTGAAATGAAAGGTAGCAATTTTAAAAATGCATGTATAAAACGGGTGGGAAAATCTTAGCAGACGTTTCTGGGTAAAATTACAAATCAAAGTTACCTTGATTGCCATCGGAAACTAATGACGCTTTGGCTTGCTCAGATACGCAACTGAAGAGTTGTCTGGGGACAGCATCGTTTTATTTGTCATGCGGTAGATGACTGGAACGCTCTCCCAGACGGCATTAGGAACATTTCCAATTTTTTAGTTTTTAGACGTCTTATTAGAAACATGTAGACTTTTTTTATCGATCTTATCCTTTTTACTTTTTATTTTTTAGATAGCTATATTTGTAATTTTTTTGTATTTTTACGTTAGATTTATGCAGGGCCTCACTGAAAATCACATTTTGTGACGTGGGCTCCCTGTTAAAATATCTTATTTATTTATTATGAGTACAAGTTTTGGTGTTAATTATTTATGTGAAAGGGGTATTGGTACGTGAAAGGGTAACCGTTGAAGGGGCTGAATCTCCGGGGGAAGGGTCTCCTAATGAAACTTACTAAGAAAGAGCCCCCCCCCCCCCCCACCCCCTCCCCACGCACATGATTCTCTCGGTAAAGTCTCGAAATTCCTTTGACTTGCCATTAGTAATTTTGACTGCAAACCAAGTGCCACGCAACACAGTCGATGCACTGATGTAAACAAAAGGGGGAAATTATTGAGCTCCCGCAATAAAAACGCAGCAGTTATAAAAGTGGAGCGAGGCATTTGTAACTGAATCACAGCCGTGACTGAAGCTCTGAGAGTTCAACAATTAGATTATGAGCTCTAAATTTCTATCGCATGATAGTTGATGAAGGCAAAGGCCGATTCAACTATATCATGCATAGAAATTGAGAGCGAATAACCTAATTGTTTTAGTATAAATCCACTAGTCTTAAAACTTAACAGGACGAATCACGTTTTTATTGGATAGTGATATAAAAAGGTCACGATACACGCGGATAGTTAACAACTGCACCACATTGCATTGGCAGTCTGTACATGTGCGCGACATTGCATTTCATTCAAGATTTTATATTGAAACCATGATTTACTTGAAACTGAAACGAAACTGAAACCATTCTGAAAATTTTTTAACAAAAAAATGTAAATGAAGTATAAAATCATTTAGCTCTTGTTTCGACTCCTTTTCTTTCCGTGAAAAATCTTCATTCCATATTTCGTTGCAATTTTATCTTCTCTGAAAACGCTTGACTAGTAAATTATCGAAATCCTCTTCACAGACTCTTGGACAAAGGTGAAGAATCGGCCGCCATTTTGTTGACAACCGTACACTGTTAGTCCTGTTAGGCTACTCACTTTACACACTATCTACAACAATAGATAGTGAGTAGCGCAAGCCAATAAGAGAACAGAATTCGTAATAGAACGATAGTATTGATTGATACTAAAACAAGTTACAACGATTGATAGCATAGAGAACCAAAAGACAAAAATTTCCGTGCCATTGTATTGTACAGTATTGTTAATCTGAAGAGAAGTTGTTTAGAAAGCTAAAAGATTGCTAAAAAGGAATAAAGAAAGGTTGCCTGGTCACTTATCAAAATTGCAGCGCGAGACCTTGCGTGATGAACTCTTGCCCACTCTTTGCCCAGGGCCATTTCAAGTTTCATTACATGAAAGACTAATCGCTGTTGTCGTCAGAAGCACCATCAAAACAGAAACAAAGATGGCGAATTCAGGGTGGACACAATTTCAACCGTGGCAAAACCAGCCCTTACCTCCAGGCTGGGAAGCTAGATATGATGCAAACGTCAGAAGATAGTAAGTATTATCGAATTCGAAATTTTTTCAATTTTATTACTCCTTTGTTATTTATATATAGCAGATACCGAAGCTTAAGCGTAAATTCCGGTGGCTACAAATCGAACTCCTGTCTCGCATAGTACATTTAGCTAGTTGCATCTGCCATTTTGGTAGATCGCATACGACAGCAATTTTGTGGAGAAAATATGATCGTGATGTTAGCCTTTCAGGACGATTTGGCGGTGTATGTTTTCATTCTTGGATTCCTTGGCTAGTTTACTTGGAAATAAAACTTTGCTTTTGTAAAGCTGTGTTGCATTGCATGGATCAGCATGTTTGATGCTTTGATTATCACGATCAATGTTTTACTAGAATTCAAGGACATTCCCATCCCTGGAGGTAGAAGTTGTAATAGAATTTTGTTCATATTTCGGCAAGTTATTAACCTATCGATGCTTGTTCCAAAATTTAAAATAGAGGGTTTAACCATGCCCCGGTTCTTGAGAAAGGAAGATCTGAAATACATTGTATGGCAATTATGCATTTTGAAGAATAATGACTGTTATGTTGGGAAGGGGGCTCGCACTAGAGCGTATTTTTAATCGTGCTAGGAAACACTTCATACCAAAATTTGGCACAGGCAAATTTTTTCATTCAATATAGAGGTTCTGGTTGCACATGATACAGCTGTACATGTAAGTCCAAACGCTTGTCAGTGTAAACATTGATCTACCCTTAGTTCAAGTGTACATATCATCATATTTTATGAAAACATTGATAAAATGTACATGTACATACATGACTTCATATCCTGCATTACCATGGTATGCTTAATGTACATTGAATTACAGGTCATAACAACAATTACATGCTTTATATCCCAAATTTATCAGGGGAGAAATTGGAAGATATGATACCTGAACTGGATCATAATGACCCGATCAACCATCCATGTTTAGTGTCTCAAACCTTTCCTTCAGTTTTCGCATACTTATACTGAAGAGTGTCACTATGTGTCAGTTTTCCTAAGCAAACTTGCTGTCCACATTTTCAATAGCTTTTTGTTTACTTTTAGCAAATAACAATAATTATAATTAAATGAGAGGGTTGCGCCTGGAAGAGTTCAGGTGTTGGCTTAATACATTGTACATGTAATGTTTTGAAAAAAAAATTTTTTTTTGCTCTGGTGTTGGACTTATTAAGCCACTAATAGTATCAACCTAGATGTACCTGAAACTCAAACATTAATTTTGCTTAATTATCCTTGCATCCCAGTTTCAAGTTCTGACTTACTAATTTAATGACAATACAGTGATGTAAATTTTACTGGATTAAACTTGTAAATGGTTGCATAATAATACAGTGTATTAATTATTGAAGGGCTGAGAGCATAACCGACCTATGTCGAATTTTAGGCCGTTTTTTTTTTCCGGATTTGTCTCATTTTTTTTTGTTGTGATTTTGCAGCTATTTCATTGACCACACCACACACAAGACAACATGGGAGGATCCCAGAGTGAGAAAACCCGAAGCCATACCTATGAATCAGTTTAAGGTGAAAAAGAATATAGACAGAACTTTTCATGTAAGAATGTAGAGGCACAAAAAAAACGTTGTGAAAATTGTAAAAAAAAGGCATTTACTGAACAATCACTGAAAACAACCTTTTTTTCAAAAAAGTGAGCAAACAGGCACCCAGAATGTCACTCTCATGGCTAATTAACCCTTTGTTCCAAAAGTGTACAATTTACATGTAGATGTTGGTCTTGTCAAGTACAGTGTTCATGTAGGATTTAGATATTCCATGCATTGCTTGTCTGGCAGCTGTGAACAAAATATTAATTTATGTTATCAACAAACTGTTAGGGAGATGTGAGATGCTGGGGTTAACAATACTCTCAGTTTTTGCTACACCTGTACTTTAACAGGCTCACATGGGTAGAAATTACTGTAAACTTTAATGTTAAGTACTATGGAAATGGAGCAGCATCCCATTCAGTGAATTGGCCACTGGGAGGGAAGGGTAGTCTCCCTCGCAGCCGTTTTTTGGGCTGTCACGCAACGCTCGCCCCAAAAGAAGCGGCTGCTGACATCCGAACTGCATTCCTTTCCCCGTATTGGCCAATCATAGCCAGGGTTCCATTTTTAGGAACCCTTTCGCGCCAAACCGAATCGTCCAATTAGGGACCGCTTTTTATCATTGCCCTCGTGTGGAAGATATCACTGAATCAAGATGGCGGTGCTTGAAGCAGCTTTTTAAAAAGCGTCGTCAAAGTTTAAAATTTCTGAGCTTAATGCTTACCAGAAGCTTGCAATTCGAAAATTCGTCCTCGAGAAGGAAGATATTTTTGTTAACTTGCCTACAGGATCCGGGAAATCATTAACTTATCAGGCTATGCCGCTCGTGTATGACCAAGTTTCCGACGAAAATGGTCACATTGTTGTTGTTGTCTCACCGTTGATTAGTCTCATGGAAGATCAAGTGAAGTATTTGAGAAGTCTTGGTCTGTCTGCCATTAACATTTCTTCAAACATTGAAGTTGAACGTGCAAAGACAGAGAAAGGAGAATATTCAATTGTCTATGGCTCACCTGAAGCATGGCTTATGAACGAGCGCTGGCGATGTATATTGAGTAATGATGTCTACTCAAGGAAACTTTGTGCTGTTGCTGTCGATGAAGCTCATGTTTTACGGCATTGGTAAGTCCGAGTTAAAAAGCGTTTTCCATTTAACGACACTTTGAACCTTCAAAAAAGCAATTTCACGAATATTTGAAATATATGTGTGCAAATATCAATATGCGAAGAAAAAATGGTAAGCGTACAGCTTCGTTTGCACGGTCAGCAAGCTACATCATTAGTGGCATTTTTAACCCGTCTTTTTTTTCTATTTTGTAATATTTTACGAATTAATTTTGTATTGAACTGATTTGGACTAAAATGCAGCAAAAGAGAATGAATAATTTCAGGGAACTACATGTAAACAGTGTAAGTTAATCTGTAAACATACTTTTCCTGGAAAATTCGTGAGAGAAAAAATAACTTGATACTGTATATTCAAAACAAATATTAAATCAAAACGGGAAATAAGGATTTTTTCTCTCATGTCGTAAGTCACTAATCCGTTTACATGTACATTTCAGGGGAACATCTGAGGACAATAAAATGACAGCATTCCATGAGTGTTATGGCCGCCTTCATGAGCTGCGATCATTAGCACCAAATGCTAAAATGATTGCTTTGACTGCAACTGCAACAAACCTGACAAAAGAAACAATTTTAAATATTCTTCTCATGGATAAACCATTTGAAGTCCAAGAAGGCCCAAACAAGCCAAATGTAACTTACATTGTGCAGTGTATGCAAAAAGACACTGACCATGATTTGTATTTTGAGTGGCTGGTTGAAGAGATAAAATTGAAAGGTACATCTAGCGAAAGAACAATTATATATTGTCAAACTATCAAGCAGTGCAGTATTATTTACGGAATGATAAAAGGCATGCTTGGAAATGATGTTTCTAATGGAACTGATGATGATCCAACCAATGTACTTGTTGAAATGCTGCACTCATGGACACCTCCTGCAAACAAAGAGAAAATTCTCCTCTCCTTTCAGTCAACCACTGGAACTATTCGACTATTAATTGCCACAATTGCCTTTGGGATGGGGGTAGACTGTAAGGGAGTGCATAGAGTCATTCACTATGGACCTGCTAAAAATGTGGAATCCTATATTCAGGAAACTGGGAGAGCAGGCAGGGATGGTACTCAAAGTGCTGTGTATATTTTGTACCATGGAATCCTTCTTACCCATGTTGAAGGCCATATGAAACAATATGTGAAGACACATCATTGCAGAAGAAAGGAGTTGCTAAAGCACTTTCATGCCACTACTTGGCAGCATGAAGTTCCACATCTTTGCTGTGATAACTGTGCTGTAGATTGTGAATGTGATTTGCCTGATTGTGGCACTTTTGCACGTTATCCTGTATCTCAAGCAGAAGTAAAGAATACTGCTTCGGGTAAAAAAAGAAAAGTGGATACAGAGCAAAGAAAAACTGTGGAAGGTTGCCTGACTCAATATTACAAATCCATTGTTATCAATCTCTTGAACACAACAGCTCATGGGGATGTGAGGACACTCACAAATTTACAGTTCATGCTAGGATTCTCCAAGCATCAAATCACACAAGTTTTGGATAATTTAGACAGAATTTTCATTTTTTCTGATGTTTACAAATTTGTGGAGATATGGGATACACGGCATGCACTGGAGATTCTTACAATTATCAGCAAAGTGTTCAATGATGTGGGTACTGGCATGCAGTCATCTGACCCTACTCCTTTAGAGGAAAAGGGATATGATTTGGACGAGGAACTTCTTGATGAGTGGAATGAATTCCTCCAAGATGATGACTTATTTGACATGATCCTAGACAATTTGTCTCTTTCCCAACTCGAAGACTCTTTGCTAGAGCAAGAACCTGTGTGCAATAATTCACAAGAAATAGAAGTACCTTCAGCTGTATTGGCAACTGTTGAGGCCATGAATTTGGATCATCAAGTATAATGAAACTGTGACAAAGGTGAATTAACAGGCGCTGGAAAATATTGTGATTTATTTTCCTGTCAAAAGTGACTAGTAACAAAATTAAGCAGAGAATTGACAAAGAAGTATCTTTAAAAACTAGAGGTTACATTCGAATGGCCACACAATAATAATTACTGTTCAAATGAAACCAAATGTGGAACTACATGACATGTGGCCATTGAAATGCAACCTGTTCAGTTTTACATTTCCAAAATTTTAAAAACTTTCCCTGGTATTAAAAAGAGTTAATAAAACGTTTGTATTATTTAATGTTTAGAGGTACAAAAGTTTGATTATTAAGATAAAATTATTAATCAATATTTCAACATCAATAGCAGTGCCACTTAACCATAGTTATTTTAATCATTGTCTAAATGCAAGTTGGCACTTTGTCTATGGTAAAACCTAGCATGAAAAAAAAAATGTCTGAACATTTTTGCATATCACCATGACAATACAACAAAAGTGTCTCTCATTAAATTACATCTTGTCCTTTTGTGAACAAATTTTTAGAAAAAAACAAAACCATTCAAGTACATTGGAATTCCAATTATTTTCCCAGAAGGAAAAGGGGGAATTAAGTGATTGTGGGATTTCCAACTTTTGTCTGTACCACCCCTAAAGGTGAAGGTTTTCTTTTGTAAAGTTTTCCTTCAAAGAAGCTTACAAAATTTAGGTCCTTGAGGCATTTTATTCAAAGGTGCCAGCAAACAATCAAACCTCTGGATTTCATTTATCAAAATGCACGGACAAAAAAATTGAGGGTCTGGATTCCTACCATATTAAGGAGGCGTAGGGGAAGGGGTGGGGGTGTAGATAAACAAATTGTAAACTCCCCTTGTGATGGGATGAAGATGCAAGATTTTACAAAAATGCAAGCTAAAACCGACAAAAATGTTATGGCTCTTTCCTTTTCACTAATTATAATCATAACTTAAAATCGGTTGAAGGACAAAATGTATTCTGTCGAGATCTCTGCAAATTTAAAGGAAACCTCCACTCTTGAAATAAATTAACATCTAATTGTTGAGAATATAATCTAATCTCAAATTCAGTTGGAAAACATGGGAATCATATTTCTGTGTCGGACAAAGCAGAATTTGATTATCGCCTATTTTTCATTTTAAATTTCCCGGGCGCCCCCATCTTGGCTTTCATGACGTCATTTGGTTGCTCAATTGATTCACACAAAAGAACTTTTGCTTTCTAACAATAGAGGCAACCATATGACGTCATGAAATCCAAAATGGCGGCGCCCGGGAAATTTAAAATCAAAAATAAGCGATAATCACATCTAATTTCTAGCACACTTGAATGTCACTTCTACTTTTTAAACTAAAATTTAGAATTAAGACACTATTTCCGCACAATTTACTGTCAACTTGTTGTCAAAGTGGAAGTTCCCTTTAAAGTAATGCTCATCTTGCCCTAATTCCCCACATAATGTTTTTCTTATGCTTTTTTATCCATTGGTGAAGGCTAGAGACATCCAAATTGGCAAACCTATCTTTCTTGAAGCTGCTGAATGTTTTGTAGCTGCGTCCCTCAACTTCAGTGAATATTTTTAATTCAACTGCTCTTTTAACGAGCTCATTTAGGTCCCTTTCCAGACTTCCATGGGAATGTTTTCCCGATGGTAACATTCGCTTGATGCCATCATCAAGGTTTCCCAGTATCGATGCTGTTGGATTCCTTGCATAAGATAATCTCTGAACTGCCTTCTCAGTGACATTAGGCCCAAGATTGCGAATGCCTTGCTTTACAGCGTTGTTGTCATGTTCTGTATCCTCATCCAATGGGATATTAGCACCTTTTTTACCACTGTTGTTAACAGAGCGGTTCCAAACAAACCGCTCACTGTCTCTTTGGGATAAAAGTGCATGTACTAGGAAAAACTGGTACAAACATTCTAGTGCATACTTTGTGCTGTGCGATCCATCTGCCTTGCAATAAAGCATGATGTATTTGTATTGACGCATAATCCGTGCCCCATCTCCTTCTTTAATGGCATCAAGAAAATTGAAAAATAAAAAGCAATCTGTCATGAGTGCACAGTTATAGTTGTACACATCATCACCTGCTTTCGTCTCTTTCAGAGGGGTAGTGCATCTAGGTGAAGATGTGGTCAGTGAGGGGGAATCATCATTAACCTGAACTGGTGGATCATGGGACAGTTCATGATTCCTTCTTGTTTTGCCATTGTACTTAAAAGACTTGTTGCACCCTGGGAATCTGCAGGGAAATCTCCCCTCAGCAGTAAGTTCTTGCTGCTGCAAAATATCTTTCTCTTCCTCGGTCAAAACTTCATCCACCAGACTTTGCACTTCTTCACCCGACTGGAAAATGAAAGAATCTACCACCTTCTCAGAGATTCCATGGAGGCACTCAAGTTTCTGGGCTTTTCTCATTTTCGCCTTGTCTTTTGGCAAGGGGTAGTGTGCTGGGGCACTTGTCTTGTCAGTGAACCGGCTAACACTTTCATTGGAGCCGTGATCACTCGTGACTGGAATATAACATTGAGAAATTCCCTATTTGCTCGGTACGAAGAATGAGGATCACCTGTTACATTCCGCCTGTTGATAAGTGTGCGGTCTGAAAAAAGGTGCAGAGATCTGAATCAGACTTCCCACTGAAGAATCTCAGGAGTATATTAGCTGTTGAAAAAAATAACGTATGATTAGTATTGATGAGGTGTTAGTTAGGTATCTGATAAACATGGAAGGCATTCCAGTAATATACTATAAGTTATTATTAATATAATTATTATTATTGTTTTTAAACCAAAAATTATTATTATTATTATGCGCAGTAAAACTATCTGTATGCACAGTATCAGAAAGCAACACAGGGCGCATAGCATAACCTGTGAGCCGAGTGCAACTTAAAATAGCACGTGAATAAATCAATAAAATATATAAACATATATACAATACAATACAATATTTATTTCGCCATATACACAACATTTACAGATGGGAAGAAAAAATGAAGAAAAAAATTGAAGAAAGAAAATAAATGGCGAGGAAACCTGAAAGAAACCACGAAGCTTATAACAAGTCAGGCTTCCTCACTTAACTAATCTTATATTAGAATTACAATATGGACTTATGGTAAATTAACTTTGACCGCGCACACGTACACACACACATATTAAGTAAGTTAGTTAAGAATTACAGCCTTACAGAAGTTAATACCTAGAAAGAAGAAATTCTTTAAGCTTTCTTTTAAAAGAAGCGGAGGAGGGAGAGAACTAGATATAAAAGTCATAGTTTAGATTACTATACTGGTGCACCTCGTATCCTTTATAATTATTGCTCCTTCAGTTCCCACCTCAAGGGACCATACTTCGTAGCTTTTTCCTCGCTCTTTTTCTCTCGATTAGGTACTAATCCATTATTATTATTATTATTATTATTATTATTATTATTATTATAATTATTATTATTACATTTAAATCCCTGAGTAAAAACAATCTGGGCAGACAAATGCCAGTCAGAATAAACGAGCTAATTATAAAAAAAAAAAAGAAAAATAACCTTCATTTGACAAAGTTAATCTAAACTAATATTGCCTTGTTTGATGTACTTACACTGAGAACTTTCACGGCAGCATGCCAATCACCCAGCTGAAGGTTATGCCTTCCAAACGATCCTCTGGTGTAAAACCATTTGCTACAGAGGAAATGACGTTAACTGCTCTTTCGACTGTTAGCTGGTCACCGGAGAATAGCTGACCATCGACACCACCATCACCGGTTTTTGGAAGGTAAGAAAAGAATTGCTGCAGGATGGACACCATGTCTTCATTGAGGTTCTCATTTTTGAAGATGATGCCAAGTGGAATCTGCAAAGAAAATGATACTTCTTTCAGATAATACTTCATGTAGTTAGTGAAAGACCTGAAAACCTTACCAGGGCAGTAAACAAACCACAGCACATAGAGTATGATGGGGTCACAAAAACAATTTTGTGGCCATTTATCTTAGTAGAAAGTTTTAAAATTACTAGACATCAAACCCATGATTCATACTTTTTGAATCACTTATTTATTTATTCAGGCATTTATTTATTTACTTATTCATTTATCTATCTATTTATTTATTTATTTATTTATTTATTCATTTACTTATCCAGGTTCCCTAATATAAATGCAAATGTCAATGTTCATGGTGTAGGAACATACTATGTAATACTTTTACACATTAAAAAAAATACCTTCTTCGACTTCTGAGCCATCTCATTTGTATATTTGTGGGGGATGTGAAAGATGCATGCATCGTTCAAAGGAGCCAAAGCATCAAAGTCGTTAACCAGGATCCGTGTTGTGTGTATGATATAGTTGGACCGTTGTCGCTGTTGGTCATCAAGAGTAGGAAGAAACTTGAGGTTTGAAACTTCCTCGAGGTTTGCCTTTGGTCCTTTTGAATTTAGATGGGCCCCAGGCACATGATTCTCAATCATCTGATGATTGACCCAGTGGTAATCCCGGTTTTGTGATTCCATTGACATATTTTTCCTTTGCAACTGAATATCCAAATTGTCAAATGAAATCACAAAACCAGGATGAGTGGACTTCTCCAAATCAAATGCTTGTTTCCTCAGTACAGACAATTCTTCATTGCAGTTACATGTTGATGGAGAAGAAAGGTGAGTAGCATGTACATCATTTAAATTCTTGATCTTCTCCTTAAGCAGGTGCAGATCTTCATTTTCCCTTGTAATCCTCTCCCTTGTCTGTTTCAAATAGCTGTCATGGTTTTCACCCAGTGTATCCAGAGTTCTCAAAGTTTGACGGTTTGAGTTTGTAAACTTCAGCTTATTGAATCTACACAGGCTGGCCTATTAAGGAAAAAAAAGGGAATATCACAGAGCCATAAGGTTTACGTGTGCATTAAAAAAAAGTATTCCATGTAAGAAAAAAATTATAGAAGAAATTATTTGCTATGCTTTTTGAACAAAAACAGATTTATAGTAATGTTAATATTAATAGTAACAACAACAATGATCACGTGCCACTTCAATACAGTAAACTAAAATTTAAATGCTTCTTAAAGTCAACTACAGTAAACACCCGCGTAAAAGAAACGGCAAATTAAGAACCTCCAGGCTGAAATTTGGTCAAAAATAAATACCGCACATGCAAGCAACGCTTACTACTCTTCTCTACTAACATTTCAGCCTGTTGCAAAAAAATCACGGGTTCTTTTTATGTGGGTGTTTACTGTTATTCGTGAGACTTTTAGCGGGAATTATCTTAGGCACGAACGACAACTGTTGAAGTTAAGTGGATAATTTAATGTCATTTAACGATCACGAGGAAGAGGAAATTAGCAGCACCCATATCTGCCTATGCAACACTTGAGTTTAGCAAACAACACATAAAGGTATAAGTTGTAGCGTTTAAAACCGTACCTCCGCTGCCTTACTCTTGAGAAGAACACCCATGATTGCTGCCGTGGCGCTCATTTCACAATTTCTCTGTTTTAACAGAACAGATCCCGCAACGGCTAGGCTTCCGAACCACGTTGAACGTTTCGTGTTCTTGTTGACAGCAGATGTGAGAAGAAAAGAGTAAAAAATTGGAGCTCTCTCGCGCCACTCCTTGCAAACATCCTCCAAGTCAAACTTCTCCAGATCCTTTTTTCCCGTTTTTCTGACAAGCGAGGGGTTTTTTTTGGAACACAGACCAATTACTTCCTTCGAGACCACTTTCATCACCTTTTCATAAATGTGATTTCTCACCGGCAGGCAATTCATTACTGCTGTCGCAATTCTTGAGGGTACTCCATGAGCAAGCGCTTTGCCAACGTTCTGGTAAGTCCCTTGAAGCGTTTTGTTCAGGCTTTTGCTGGGATACTGCACGGATAACCTTACTTGCTGAGTTTCCACGAGGCTGTTTTCCCTGTTTGCCGACGAACACGAAGGAGTTGAGGTCAATGGAGGCCGAAAGTCTTGTGTTGTGTCAACGTGCGGAAACACTCGATAATTCGGACCGATTTGCTGAATCGGTGATAGGAAGCCGCGGACATAACTAAGCGGGTTCGAACCAGCTAGCAGTGGCTGAATGTCAAAAGAAGAAGTACAAGTGGTAGAAGGCCTGTTAGCCGAGCTAAATTCGAGTGTTCTCGACGCCTTCGCTCGGTTTGTTGATGGCAAGCATCCACTTATTTCTTCCTGATCTTCATCTGTAGGTCGAATCAAGCGTTTAGCCCTTGGCCTTGCTTGAAAGGCGTCTTGGATTTCTTTTCTAGCTTCTTCTACTTTCTCAGTAGCTCGCTGAAACTTTAACAGCCGCTTATAGCACGATGTCTTGCAAACAAACAATTTAGTGTTCGCGTCGTTAGCGTAGCAGTTGACGTCTATGTTAAGCGTCAATTTTATGATTTCAGCGAAATTGTGAGAAGTTTTGCCGAAAATATATACTTTGTCTTTACCAGGGCACAACGATGAACATGTGAAACATTTTGAGCTCTCATCAACAATTTTTTTCGGAGTCTCCTCCGCCATGATCAAAAACACGAGCTAGATTATCTGCCACAACTACATTTTCGCGCGAAATCTTACGTCATTTAGATTTTCTGGCATGTGATTGGTCTGTTCTAAAGACTGCAAACAAACCGCATGGACAATGAGAAAGGAATGCAGTTCGGATGTCAGCAGCCGCTTCTTTTGGGGGGAGCGTTGCGTGACAGCCCAAAAAACGGCTGCGGGGGAGACTAAGGGAAGGGGGGGTGGGATAATTTTTATTTATTTGACATTCTCAGTTGCCTGCTGCTGGAAAGTGCATGTTCGTGTTCATAAGATGTATGCTTTAATGCATGTGTACGTGTGTTGTTTTTCGTGGTAGCCAGAACTATCGACAGGGTTTAAAGTTGACCTAGTGTATTGCCCATGGTTGAAGTGTACATGTATGAAATTTACATTACTGTACATGTGCAGGAGCTGAAAACCTCAGTGTTCCCTGCCCCCCTCCCCCTCCCCCACCAAAGTTTACAAAATGTAGAATTGTTTGTTTCTCTATTTTGTGCACAGTGCATTACAACTCTTGAAATTATTGTGAATGTAGTGGATGACTACACTGTAGTTGAGTTCAGTGATTTAATCCAGGATTATTGTTCAGCACATAACACTGTCCAAGTATTGGTCATGGCGTACTGAATGTTATTATTTGTTGTCCGTACGTAGTGAACAGAAATCCTGTAATATATGTAATTTTGTGTGTTGGGGAGACAAATGGCTAAATTAAGATCATCTCCAGCTTTTCTGCAATATAAAACTGTGCTTTGTTATCAGTATGTTGAATAATAAAACAATTATCCTGTTCAATCTTGCGGAGTATCCCGTGAATTTAGCCAACTTGTCCTATGACCTTGTCAGCTTAGTATCAGGTGATTTTCCAGACAGTTCCATGTGTACAGTAAAATGAGTTGTACTCTACAGTGTACATGTACAGTTATAATGGAATGAAATACTTGTTGTTCAGCAGCTGCTAGGTCTACAGTGTAATTGAAGGGTTTGAGTAGCTGGTTATTGTCTAAGGGTTGACCACTTGATAATGTGGAACCTTATGCTCTAAAAACATGGGAATTAATCAGTACTCTAACAGTTGACCTTAACACTTGGCATACATGAACCCTGTACAGTGAACCTTGTCAAAGCCATGCAACTTGCCTGAAAAAATACTGAATGTATCAAATTGAGTTTGGAAGAACACAATTGTTTTGTTGTAACTGTACATTCCTATATCTAATTTAGAAATAATTTTTTATCATTTACAATGCTCAGTACGTAGCTTTGTGTACAATGTACTAAAATATTTTATAATGTATCTTTAACCTTCTTGTTTGCAGTTTCTCATTGTATCAAAGTATTATTAATTTTTTTAAATTCTTATTATAATTGTTAATTGTATAATCATTCAAAGACATTTTTGAGGAATAGTTTTTTTTGCAGGGTGAGGGGGGGGGGTGGTGTTTTCATTCAAAACATGGTTGAGTTGGACAATGAAATAATCTTCAGAAACATTAACTAAAGCTTACAGCTTAAAACAGCTCAATCTAGTCATCTATGGGTTTATATTCAGAAGGGGGAGGGGAGGGGTGCTTATTATTGGTAGTCTGTAGGATTTTAGCAATTAAAGGGTTTTGTGCAAAAGAGGCCAAGGTTTGTACATGCATTTCGCAGTTTCACATCATCAAATCCTTTAAAATGCTGGATCCATGTTCAACACACAAAATCTGGTAGTGCATATTTTAAACCTGGGCAAGTATGGAGCGTTTTTCTGACTTTTTAACCCAAAAAAGTCTGGAGGTTGTGGCAGGTTGACAGGGTTACATGCCTGCCATGAGATTGCTCCCAAGCAATGGCCTGGCCAGCTGGAAGCTCTGCATGATGGAGGCAGTGGCCAGAAAGGGTCAGCTGCTGTGACTTAATCTTCTTAATCTTCTTGTTCAGTTGGGAGATGTTACCATAGAGCTCTGGAAATTAAAGACAAAAAAAAAATGTATTACACTAGACTACATGTACAGTGGAATTAATGTACCATAGTGAAATAAAAATACACAACTGTAGTTTATCCTGTGAAAAATTTTAATGTGTCTTCTGCAACAAGATGTAGATGCCTCTCCATGCACTTGTAATGTGCAGTTCCAGAAAATAATTATCCGTTTCCCCCCCCCCACAGAAGGTTTTTTTGTTTTGCACTCCCCTCCCCCCTGGAAATTCCAGTTTGGCCTCATACTTTGCTTCTAACATTTTGGCTTTTAAGAACCCCTCCCCCTAGGAATTTCCAATGACCTTCCTTGGGGTGGGTTAGAATTTTTTCTGGAACTGCACAATATTTTAATAAATAAATGTAGGTGACTACAGTGCATGATTGTTGGCTCATAATTTTGTTTCCAGGCATCATCTAGTGCTGGTGGGAGAGCTTCCAACCAAGTGGTAAGGAAGGCTGTTACTAAAACAATTACCACAAACTTAATCTTCAGTTTAATGGTTGTTTGTTTCATGTTCCCTTTAATTTGTTTTGGCTCAAAACAGACCAAGACCATGCATCTTGCATCTTATTTTACTGATTGTGTCTAGTATAAACATGACTTTCTTTGTAGCACAAAGTGGACATTAATTTTATGTTATGCTTTTTGTTGATTGGACATACATGTCGCAATTGGAGGTCAGATGCCCCAGGAAAGCACGGGGTACTGGCACAATGACCCCACCCCTTGATGGCACCACTACCTTGGTCGGTAATGCCTATAACCCAGCCATGAGCTCTCACACACCCACCAAAAACTGGGCACCAGTTACACAGAATAAATTCAGTGGAAAGACTCAAAAGTCCAGGGAAAAGAAATACTAATTAAAAATAATAATGACAATAATGATAGAAATCATAATGGATAAAAACTTACATAAATTAATGGGGATGGGTGGGCAGCGTAAGGCAACAACTTAGGCATGAAAGATACTTGCCAGCATACTTGTAAGTCCTGCTCAACCATGAGATGGAACTCTGAGCATTGACGTGGTCAAGCCAGAGCAGTCAGAGGACTGCTAGCTGCTCCTGAGACAATTGCCTAATCTACATGTATTAAGGAACTTTAAGCAATGACGATGGCAATGCCAGCAGAAGCGTCACTTGAAAATATAAGTTTGTGTTACTTGAACTTCTTCACAATAATTATTTCTCCAATTCGTTTAACTTCAGTACAATGTGCGCGAAGTACAGCTGTATCCGGGAACTAAATTGACAAGAATGGCATTCAAGTAAGGAAGGAGAATGAAAAATTCACGGTTGTGTGCTCTCGTTCTCCACAAAACCATGAATTTGGTCATTTCAGATTTTTGCTTTTTTCGATGACAGCAAAGAAATGTGCCAAAAATTAAAGCACACATGCAGAGCAATAAACTGTTTTTTCTCTTTATCGTCACTGTTGTCGCTGCTTAAGTTCCCTATTGACAGCAACTGGATGGACACAGTGCAGGCTGTGTGGGGATATACAATTAATCGCTGAACCTGGTACCGCAAGGACCAAACACTACTGCTAACTGCCTGTAAATGCTGTGACTGCATAAACTATTACCCACTTACTTACCACAAGACCTCCCCCCACACCCTGGGTTGCTCTTTTGTTAAATTACATTTAACCATATTAACACTGTAGCACACAAAACAAGATACTTATGGTGCTTTTGAGCGGTACTGACTGCTGCATTATCTTCTTAACTCTTTTAATTGCATTGTGTCCATACAGGAGACCAATTTTGGTGGTTCATCTTCACGTCCAGGTGCCTCAGTAAGTCAGAAAAGCACTGTACCTCCTGTATTAACCTTAAGTCTCAATAAGCAGGGTATATATTGTCAGCCTCGTTTCCACGTTGGGTATTTTATGACATGTGCAGTACTCGGCGCCAGTAGTGAATTTGGTCTGGCTCCATATCAAAAAATGTTGTTCTTGGGGATGTTAGCAATTACCGTACGAAATCCTATGGCCTTAATCAACCAAAACAGGGCCTTATTAAGGCCTTAGATTACCAGACAAGGCTAAATAGCAACCAAAATGAACCTAACAGCTCAGGGCGTAAAAAAGTTAGGTTAAGATTTTGGCTATAAGGTCAACCCTAAAGCCTAAAAAGCAGGGTAACTATTTTTGGTCTTAATTTACGTTCGGTTGTTAAAGCCAAAAAAAGACCTAAAACCAGTTACGTTCTAACTATAAGACTGAAAGTGAATTTATTGAGACAAGAATTAACAGCGGTTTAGACAGAGACAGTTGTCTTGCTATGTTCTGAGCGATAATATGGCCAGAAATTAGCGTGAACGAGTGAGACTGATTTTACGTCGTATGCAGATGAACATGATATTTGTCAGGCTGTGTTATGGCCGAGAATCAGGCGGAGAATGGAACGTGATATTTTAAAAATTATTTACCTCCTCTGGGTTTGTAGACATTTGCAATGCTCGAAAATGGGCGATAATATGGCTGGCTCTTGTCGTGTTCCAAACATAGACACAAATGCAACGTTCGTGAAGATGATCGATTCGCATGTTTTGAGAGTATAGAGACGGCTATAAATTGTTTTAGCCGAAATACTCGACTCCGCGTGCAGTTATTACCTACACGAAATAAAATAAAAGTTTGGGGGAGAATCACGCACGGCCCGTATAACGAACAATTCAATCAAAGAGATTCCTATCGCGTGATACAGAAACTCGACTTTCCTGATTGGCTGTCATTTTGAAATTTTATCCCGTTTCGTTTAGCGCCGGGCAGTTCAAGCAGGAAAGCTGTGCATTCAGACGTTTGACCGTTTAGCTCCTTTTTCTTCAAAATAAGATCATCTTTTTTACTTCAGTTGTTGTTTCCGAAGACAATGGATGGAATTTTGTATGCTTGTGTATACTTTCACAGCGATAAAAAGTCAGTCTACTATAGTCTCGTTATACCCTGTCCAGTGGATGAATTGAAAGAGCTTTGTAGAACTGACACGTTCAGGAGAAGCAAACAGCTTTCCTCGGGATTTATTTATTCTCCATGAGTGTCCCAAACGTAAGTATAATAATAAGATGATTGATATACATTACCTGAATTCCCACGGGATGGAAAAGGATCGATTCACGGCCATAGAAATGTACATGTGTGGTTGTTCCGGTGAAAATGTAACTTGCTGGCAACTGTAAATTATTCCTTCGTTGTCTACGTTGTTTTTCAGAATGCGTGATGTGTTTCTGCAAACCAATAGGACTTTGGACTGCCCTCAACCAAAACAAATAAATTTTAAGAATCAAGTTAGCTATTCAAGGAAAAAGCTTCTGGGACAGCAAGGGAAGCTACAGGAAATAAACGGCACACATTGAGCGACTCTTCCCTTTTTTTACAATATAAATATTTTTGAAGGTAACTGCACAATACCGCTCGCCACTTACAAGGCGTTTCGCGGTTTAGGTAAGCTTATGCGCTCGACGCGACAGTGCGCTAGAACGTGGTAATGTAAATTTATACTCGGTTTCTCGGTCGTAATTTTTAAATCAAAACGGCACCCAGTAGGCTGAATCGGTTTTTGACATCAAGGCCTTTCGAATAGCCGTGAATTTTGCAGTTGTATCGAAGAGTCGCAAACAGAAAACATCACGGGCAGAGTATGACCGCCTAGATCATGAAAGATAAACACTATTTTAGTCATGGCGCAGATTTATAATAAACAAGTTTTTGACGAGAAGTACGATAGCAGTTTATTTGATGTGTACATGCTATTTTATTGTCTGGGGTTGCATTACCTACATTTAATTAGTCAGGCCATAATACGGCCCAACTCCGTTGAGTCAAATTCAGCTTGTTTAGCGAGCCATAATTTCAACCGAACAAGCGATTCAAATGTCACGTCTCGCTCTATTCCCGTTCATTTATCGTTCAATTTTTATCGCTCCTGTCAGGGTGATTATCGTCAGGCTCTGTCTCGCTCATTAGCGTGATTTTTTATGGCCCGAATCTCGCCGCTTTCTCGCCCAGAATTTTCGTACGGGTACTTGTTGGTTTCACGTGCATTGGTCCTAATGACTCCTTGTTTTGTAATATAATTATATTCCTTATGTTTCTGTTGAAAATAATTACAGCGTAATTTGGGCCTAAATTTAGGCCCTGTTTAGTATATCCCTTTTCGATATGGCTTATCTGATCGAAACAGACGCTTGGGAGTTGGGAAGGTAAGGCAATAATTACGGCGTTATTTTGGCACAAATTCGGGCCTAATTCGGGTTCTCGCTACTTAATTTTGTCTTCGTTTGAGGCTCAAATATTTAGGTTTGAGTGAGGTCCTATTTAGTTCCATTTAGGCTCTGTATTTTTAGCCCATATTTTGGCTCGTTTTGGCCTCTTTTTGGCTTTAAAATTAACGTCTGATTTGGTCTCTAGTTACAGCGCAAATTTTGGTACGGGTATGGCAAAGTTTCATGCTTTTATCATAAAAGTGAACAATTGTGGTCGATAACAGCTGGACTACAACAAGATGTAGATGCCTTTCCATGCACTTGTAATGTGCAATTCCAGAAAATAATTATCCGTTCTCCCTCCACAGAAGGTTTTTTGTTTTGCACTCCCCTCCCCCCTGGAAATTCCAGTTTGGCCTCATACTTTGCTTCTAACATTTTGGCTTTTAAGAACCCCTCCCCCTAGGAATTTCCAATGACCTTCCTTGGGGTGGGTTAGAATTTTTTCTGGAACTGCACAATATTTTAGTAAATAAATGTAGGTGACTACAGTGCATGATTGTTGGCTCATAATTTTGTTTTCAGGCATCATCTAGTGCTGGTGGGAGAGCTTCCAACCAAGTGGTAAGGAGGGTTGTAACTAAAATAATTACCACAAACTTAATCTTCAGTTTAATGGTTGTTTGTTTCATGTTCCCTTTAATTTTTTTTGGCTTAAGACAGACTAAGACCATGCATCTTGCATCTTTTTTTACTGATTGTGTCTAGTATAAACATGACTTTCTTTGTAACACAAAGTGGACATTTATGTTATGCTTTTTGTTGATTGGACATACATGTCGCAATTGGAGGTCAGATGCCCCAGGAAAGCACGGGGTACTGGCACAATGACCCCACCCCTTGATGGCACCACTGCCTTGGCTGGTAATGCCTATAACCCAGCCATGAGCTCTCACACACACTCACCAAAAACTGGGCACTAGTTACACAGAATAAATTCAGTGGAAAGACTCAAAAGTCCAGGGAAAAGAAATACCACATAAAAATAATAATGACAATAATGATAGAAATCATAATGGATAAAAACTTACATAAATTAATGGGGATGGGTGGGCAGCGTAAGGCAACAAAGGCATGAAAGATACTTGCCAGCATACTTGTAACTCCTGCTCAACCATGAGATGGAACTCTGAGCATTGACGTGGTCAAGCCTGAGCAGTCAGAGGACTGCCAGCCGCTCCTGAGACAATTACCTAATCTACATGTATTAAGGAACTTTAAGCAATGACGATGGCAATGCCAGCGGAAGCGTCACTTGAAAATATAAGTTTGTGTTACTTGAACTTCTTCACAATTATTATTACTCCAATTCGTTTAACTTGTACAATGTGCGTGAAGCACAGCTGTATCCAGGAACTAAATTGACTCGTTCTCCACAAAACCATGAATTTGGTCATTTCACATTTTTGTTTTTTCTGATGACAGCAGAGAAATGTGCCAAAAATTAAAGCACACATGCAAAGCAATAAATTGTTTTTTCTCTTTATCGTCGCTGTGGTCGCTGCTTAAGTTCCCTATTGACAGCAACTGGATGGACACAGTGCACGCTGTGTGGGGATATACATTTAATCGCTGAACCTGGTACTGCAAGGACCAAACACTACTGCTAACTGCCTGTAAATGCTGTGACTGCATAAACTATTATCCACTTACTTACCACAAGACCTCCCCCCCACACCCTGGGTTGCTCTTTTGTAAAATTACATTAACCATATTAAC
>NW_028145523.1:800000-842500 GCF_977016875.1 Pavona decussata
TGTGACTCGAAAATCCTGACATGTCCAAAATAACTTCTCTGTGGAAGCTAGGGTTTCCAAGAAATAACGATTGGGAACGTTCCATAGCAACAATATGGTTGAGTGGGATGCGGCGTGGTCTAGTGGTTAGGGCGCCGGACTTGTAATTCGGAGGCCCGCTTTGGTTGGTCACTTGGATTTGTTTCACGGTAGCCTCGTCTTCAAATCCAAGGCCTCGCTTTGAAAATAGCCAACTGGTTTGAATCCCATCTGTTGGGATTTTTAACATATGTTATGTTCAGTTTGTATATTTATTTCACCTTTAATTTATAGTGTCCCCAATTAGCACAATAGTGCTAAATACTTCGACACTTAAATAAAGTCATTTACTTTTTATTATTTTATTTAGTTAAGTTAGTCTCCCTTCAACACACCCTGTCGGACGTGCCTTCCGTTTGTATAAGCCATTTAGCCGAACTTCGACTGGAACATTCCATTCTGGCGAGTTTTAAAATCCTACGACATTTTTTTGTGACGTACACGACAGTCGTAAGCGAGTTGTGGGTTTGATTTACACGAAACAATTCGTGTCGTAGGCCTGTTGTAAGCTTGTCTCATGCGACAAAGTCTTACCGTGTAAATCGCCCCTTAGGGATAGTAAAACGAGAGACCCACGCGCGCACGAAAATTTCTCCCGCGAGGAGACGCGACGCGCGAAATGAGAGCTTCCCTTCGCGGTTCGCGTTTCCTCGTGGGAGGCAATTTTCGCGCGCACTTTCGTGGTTCGCTTGCTTTACTATCCCTAAAGAAAAACAATGTTTAGCTCGTAGGCCTGTGAAAAATGGCAAAGGTGGCATTTATTGGATTTGAAACCGAACGGCTGGGAGAGAGAACCGATGTTGTCAATGCATACTGCGTCAGTTAGCCGAGTGTATTTCTCACCGGGCGAAATAGCCGAGCATAGGAACTTGGCGTGATGAGATTGTCTTCGTTGTTCTCATGTTGTGCACCAAAAAATAACGTCGTTTTATCCCAGTTAAACGATCAAATATCTGGTCCAGAGGTCAAACAAATAAAGAATGAATGTGTAGCTGAGAGGACACCTAAACATTAAAACGTTTCCTGGATCTAAAATTAAATTAGTTGACTAAGGGCATCTAAAACACTAATTAAAAGTTTAAAATATTATATACACTCTATCATTTCCGTTTGCAAAGTGCCCTCTGTCCCTCCCTCCCCCCCTATATCTTGTGGCTTTTTCTATGTCAGTATGTCTAACACCAAGCTAAATTGAGTACTTTTTCTTAGAGATTACTTTGGAGTTATGTCCGTTGTGTGACGTGGCAAATCAAAGTGACATTCTGATCTGAGAAACACATTGGAATGTGAACTTAAGTGTTCCCATACTTTATTTGATCAAAATAAGGAAAAGATTCAGACCTATTCTGGAGAGGCTAAGATGCCGCTTCGCCGTGAATATTTCAGACGTTTTAGGAAGGATCGATTGGATAATCGGAAATGCGTTACATTCAAGTTTGGTCTGTCACTAATACAATGCAGAAATCTGAATCATCGCCGAAAGCTCTCCAGGAAGAAAGAAAAGAGTATGCCGTGCCCTACTAATAGGCGAGTGAATGTGCAAATTTCACTATTTCGTTTCAAGTACATAGTTGCGATTCATCACTGGGCTTTCGAGTCATTGTGATATGTTGCTATACTATGTGACAGGTTGTGTGATGACTTGTGCAACCATGTGATATCTCGTGATGTCGTGTGATAAAAGGTTTAATGTATACATGAAGTTATTGTGTGATAACTTTTGATGTCGTTCTTTCTGATTCATTTTCTTGGCTTACAAACACTCCCTGTAGGTAGGTGCCTGAAATGTTTTTTACTTTCATCGAATTAAAAATAAAATAACTTAGAAAAAATCAAAATGTAGAATAAAGGTTTTGTGACACTCATGGTTTATATTATCTCTCATCAAATATATAGCGTTATGTGCTAGTCAGAACTACAGTAAGCTGATTCTCAGTCGCTCCGACGCCGTCTTCTACATTTGCCTTCTCTTACTTTGTACATGTAAACACTTTTAAGGAAAGTATCAGGAAAAGAATCATACAAATAGTATAACATATCAATGTAACAAGACAGTGGTTAATTCAACAACAACAACAACTGGCGTATAATTACAGTCTGGCAGAATGCAACTTCATTCCCTTAAGCCGAATTAATGTTATTATTACATGTACTTGATCACTTCCCTTTCCCTCCTCTCACGAGGGCTAAATTGTTTCATAAGCTTAGCAAGTTAAACGTAACACACACATAGTAGGGCTTTTAAAGGGAAGTGTCATGGGGTTTTGACCTCTTTTGTTAAAAATGGTGAAATAAGACCTTCACTCTATAGCTACAAAATAATCCTAGAACAACGAGAGGAAAGAAATCAACTCAGTTCTTGAAAGGAACATCTCGTGATCTGTTCTAGCGCAATTTGGAAACAAAAATGCGAGAACTTGATAAACGTTAGCCTAATAGTTTTCAATTTTCAATCCATTCCTACCTACTCTGTCTCTGGCCAGAGGGACTAATCAACAGTTTGTTGCACTGGGGTGATAATTTATAACAAAAATCGCGGTCAAAACAACTAAACGGTTATGACAAGCTGTCTCGCCCTTTCGGGGCTCGTCAAAGGCGAAACATTTCTGTCTGAAGTAACGCAAAGGAATTGGATTAGCGTGACCGGTTTCAGGTTTTGGACTTTGCTGTCGGACAGTTGTGACACAATGTGTTTTGTACACACAGGGCAAAGAATCAGCAACCAAGCAAAGCCAAAGATCCTTCACCAAAGCCATCAGCGCCCAAAAAATCTACTGAAAATATCAGTAAAGCCAAGACTACCGGTCAGGAAGAATTGGATAAAACCAAGCCTAAAGCAAGTGGTGCTCCCGCGAAAGCGAAATCTGCCAGTCGAGAAGCCTTAGATCAAACCAAGCCCAAGACAACTGGTGTTCCTGCAGAAGCGAAATCTGCCAGTCAGGAGCGTCTGGATCAATCCAAGCCCACAGCTAAGTCTCCCGCCCCTGCTGCGGCACCTTCAGTCACAGTGGCAGAGATGATTAGCGATACCAGCGGTTCTATGTCGGTTGCAGAGATGACTGGCCGCTCCGGAAAAAAGCCACCAGTTACCCAGACAAAACGAGCTGCACAGTAAGTGCTTCATTGTTGGTTTTACCCCCCTCTTTTATCCACGGGTTATATCCCGCACTTGGTGCCGCACATGGATTGAGTTTGTAGTTGGTTCTCTTCCTTGCTGAACGCTGTGTGAGTTTTCCCCTTGTCTTCCTCCCGTGATAGTAAATTCTAATTCGATATGGATAACAATGAATCGATCAGTCGATCCATTATTGTTGTGACAATGAATAAAACCTGAGAGAGGGGGTGATCGCGCATGGAAGGAAGAAAGGGAAGGAGGGAGGATAGGAGGGAGGGAGGGAGGGAAGAAGGAAGGAAGGAAGGGAGGGAGGGAGGGAGGGAGGGAGGGAGGGAGGAGGAAAGGGAAGCAGGGAGGGAGGGAGGAAGGAAGAGAAGAAGGGAGGGAGGGAGGAAGGAAGGGAGGGAGGAAGGGAGGGAGGGAGAAACAGGTTGCCTTTTTTTTTCTTGAACAACAGGGAACAGAATTTTTTTTTTATTTTGGAAGGATCAGCATCCCATTCTGCACATAAAATTTCCTTGTGTTTATCTGTCCTTTTTGCTCTCCTGTTCTCTTAGAACAAAGATATACGCGGGGACTGGTAAAGCTTTCAAGTCTCCTCTCCTGTGTGCTCCTGGTGGGCCTAACCCGGCCAACTTCAGCGGACCAAATGCATTGCTTCTACTGTAAGTGATTGAACACTGAATTACTGTTTAAGGACGGTGCCTACTAATTCTGAAGTATTTTTGCACTGTTTATGACCATGTGGGAAATGCAGATCTTAGAAAGGGCTACTGGAATTAATTGGAAGTGATTGAACACTGAATTACTGTTCAACACAAAGCTTCTACTGTAAGTGATTGAACACTGCAATGTCCTCCGGAATAGTGGCCTTCCTGAACGCAGTTGCTTTAGGGAGATCCTTTTGTATACTTGAGCTGTAATTCAATTGGCGATCAGTTTCACGATGACGATATTTTACTACAACTACCGGAATCCTCTTCGTTTTTTCTTTCTTATTTAAATTTTGTAATCTCAGTGAGGTTTAGATAACAATATCCTTAATTTGCAAGAGAAAACAACAAACTGAAGGATTCTGGTAGCTCGGTCCCTCGTAGAACAGAAGTATTTTTGCGCAGTTTAGAACTAATGTGGGAAATTAAAGCAGATCTCAATAAGGGCTGAGAAAATTGGGGATAAACCCCGCCGTTTTCAGAGATAATTAAGCAATAATAATTCTAAAAAGCTTTAAAATACATAACGTATGGTAGCATATTAGCAAGGAACAAATTGGAAAATGTGCATGCGTTTCCTCGTAGTCAGGAGTAAATGGAATCTCACTTGGACACTCAAAACACCCTTAAACAAAGGCCTGATATTCCATCTGACTTTTAATATTTTTTTACGTGCGCACAAAAATGAAAATCTGAACGCTTCATTTTCTCAACAGACCAGAATGGGTGCAGCCCGAGGGACCTCAACGCCAGAACCGTAAGGGACCTGAGCGCCAAAACCGTGCAGGCCCTCGGAGAAGTAACTTGCAAGGACCTACTAGGCGAACCCGAAATTGTGGTACGTATCGTGTTTTGAAGAAAGCCATCCTTAGTAACCTAGTGTTGTTATAACGATTCCACCTTTTTGTGAAATGTTTTAAATTGGTTGCCCAATTTCCTGGCTTTGTGCGAAGCCTTAGTTCGCATGGAAATGGTACAGCTCACTTTCCTCTCAGAAGCGATAAGTTCACGATAACAAAATATGGCGGTTATAAATCTCCATGCAAGAGCCGCTAATCCTTCGAAAGCGAGGTAACAACAACAAACTTTATTATATCACAAGCAAATAAATAAATAAATTAATTAATTAATTAATTCTTCCAATCGCATGTAGCTAACTAATCGTGGCGGCGTACCAAGAAAAAAGAAATTACAAATATCATATCAAATATAGTGTGCTCGCAAAACTGGCCTAAAGAGTTGGAGTGACAGTGATAGCGATGAACCCTTAAGGAGGCTCGCAGCAGTTTTTCTGGACTTAAAGTGGAAGTTTTGTAATTACAATCTCGCATAGAAGATAAACTTCGATCTCCTTCATACTACATCATCATTTTAACATATGATGAAAGTTGATTATTTCATCGGTTTCCAAGCAATAACTGTTACCATAGCAACGATAGCCCATAGCCTCTCATTTTAATCATTGTCGATTATCTTGAAATCTAGTCAGACACTTTATGACGAAACTTTCAGGATTTAAACTACTCAATCCAGACAACTTGTAGGCGAAATTAGAAAAAATCTGTAAGAGCGCTTACAAGGATATATTGAATCAATTTTAACGGGCTAATTTTGATTATTCCCGTAAATGTATATTGAGCTTTATGGGTGGTTCTGATCTCAAGATATTATGTTTGAAAACAGTTAAAATAAAGCGCTGATTGGTGAAAAATTTCCTACTTTGCCTAAATCGAGATTTCTTAAACCCGATAAAACACTCCTGCTCGTTTTTTAAACGTTACTTAATTACTTGTGAAGAGAGGCTGTTTTTGTCATACACAAAATATGGTTTAGGCCAATCAGTGGATCAGAAATAAACATTATAGCATTGAAATTAAAAAATTAAAGTCTCCTTGGATTATACAACCAAACAATCTATGTTTAATAGGGGGTGGGTCAGGTAATTTTCAACCTTCATTGAGGGGTGGGTCAGTCAGTTTTGTGCCAAAAGGAGGGGGTGGGCAATGTGTTTTTTTTATCCACAACATTTCCAAATGCTCCGGCCCACCCCACCCGATACTTTTTGACCGGTCTCTAATATCTCGGTGTGGTCGAGAAACTCTAGTTTCTTTAGGATGACGCCTACAAATTCAAAGGTTTTTTTTGCGTGGTTTGTAACTGTGGAGGAAAAAAGATCTTTGTAAATGTTATTGAAATCTAAAAGGTAAATTAGGTGTAATTTCAAAAACTCGTTAATAATTCATAAGCCCATTGACCTATCAAATGGTCGATAAAACATCACTTGCAGGGGTTTTAAAACCCGATAAAACCTCCTCCTTATTAGGATGCTGTGTTTAATGTTATTCTCGTATGCTAATTTCCAAGGTTCACAAAAGCATCATTGTTATGACTTCTATTGACACACGTTTTTCCAGGAATGTTTTTGAAGGGGTTCAAAAAAACCCGCAGCACGTGTTTTATCGGGTTTAAATCTCGATAAAACACTGCTGCTCGTATTGTAACATTACATAAATCCTGCCACAGCAATCTGATGCGGTATGTTCATTTTTGACAGGTCCTCAGGCAAGTAACCGGGCAGGGCCCGCTCCCAATATGGCCATGGGTTCAACTTACGCCAAGACGGCCTTGTTCACTCGGGTGTGAACGCCAATATTATACTGATAATTGCAGAATGGGATTTCCACTACTGCGTTAAATACTCATTAAGATGAAACAATTGTAATATTCTCGCGTATAGTAGAGCAAGTTTCAATTGACTGTCTGAAGTAATTTGGTTTTGCTTTAAGATGCTCTGTGTTTGGTTACCAAAACTCGCGCCACTTTCTCAGCCAATGAGAAGCAAAACCAAAACCAATCGTGCCTTGCTCGCACGCTTTTCCCGCGCTTGGCGCCGGTTACACATATTTTATTCGAGTTCTTATTGGTCGATTGCGCTGTTTACCTCTCTCATGATTGACCAGAGCAATTACGTTGGTCTTGCTTTAACAACACTCAGATGAAAACCGCCCTATGCTTAAGTATCGTTTTGGAGAATGTTCTTCTCCCAAGAACAGCTTCCTCCAACTAATTCTCAACAAGTTGAATTTTTCACATTTATTCTATAATCACGTTCTCTTAGTTTCCTTAATTAACAGAAATCACAATCAACTATTCTTCTTTTCATTGTCCCTTCCTTTTTGTAAGCTGCATCCGGTTTAGGTGATACAAGAATTTGGTTAAAGGCCTACGAGTATCACACGATTGGTTCATTTTAACCACTAGTAGCAAATTCACGGGAAATGCCTCCGCATTCCGCTGATGGGAAGTTTTAACGATAATTTGCAAAAATGACAGCGGTTTACAATCCCACTGTTTCAGCTATTGTCAACTTTTACGTGTACATTTGTCATGCATTCTTAAGTAAACTAAAACATAACATGACATAACCAGAATAAAATATTTGGCTTTTCACATTAGGGAAATGTCCCCCCTAACTTGGTGTCTGTTTTGAGGGAGATCACTGTAAGGATGTCCTCTATACTTTTGTCCTTGAAGCAGACTCAATAATCAATATAACTTCAAATCAAGTTCAGTTGTACATTTTCGAGTATGCGTATGTGCGTTTTTAAACCTTTAAAAAGAAGAATTTTTTATTGGTTTTCTTTGCACAAATAGATTTGGGCTGTTTTATTAGCAAGTCGCCCTATCGAGGATTTTTCTTAATTTTGCTATAGTAAAAGCAGTTGACTTTGGTCACTGTGTTAGTGCTTTTAGTGGACATTTTACGACTTAATAAAATTGTACCCATTTCAGAACAATTAAGTAAATGGTATTTAACCGAATGTTATGAGATAAAATAAACGTTTTCTCATTCACCATTTCTTGTTTATACAAGTGGTTTGAGTCAATAGGTACATAAGGAAGAGTGAAAATTTTGAATGACTGGCAATTACCCCCCCCCCCCCCCCCCATTTCATTGTACATGACTGACAAATGAAAACGTTTCTGTATCGTTTGTTTGTTTTAGCATGGCTTATCATCCCCTTTTTGTAGATTGCAAAGAGACCAAAATGAGGAAAAACACCCAAGAATGTGAAGTACGGCTGATTGAACTTTGTTGTTCTGTGTTTCAAGTCTGATTCACAAACGTGAAGCTTTCTGAGTGAATCAAACTTCAAGTTTCTAAAACTGCCCTCTCAAGCTTCAAATTTCCAACAGCTGAACACTGAACTAGGAGCCCGCATCGAGTTCAATATTCTATAGCGTTTTTATTTCATTTTGATCTGTCTCAAAAGGTCTCAAAATTTGTATAACTGACACAGCTATTTGTGTTTGTTATCAAAATAAGACATGTAGTCCAACACACAAACTTGCAGCGGATGGTAGGCCTCTATTTCATTCAACTGGTATCATTTTTGTTGAGTGTCCGTTCGAAAGGGTCGCCATATCTGATATTTTTTTCGACACATTCGGTTTGGAAGGTTTGAGTGTACTCTGCTGAGTCAAGACCTCATTGCCCGCTTGTTTAAATAATTTTCCACATACGCCCGTGCCATTTTGAAAACTTACAGCTGTCCTGGTTGTTGTTTGGCGTTTGTTTGGTCATAGCTAATTGAGGTACTGGTTTTGCTAGAGCGCTCCCCCCCCCCCCCCCCACCGCCTGAGATTTGTGGTAGACGAGTGCCTTTCTTTCTTGAACTTTCTTGGAAGTGACAGCTGTTTGGGTCTTATCCCCCCACCCCCTCCCCCGAATTGAAACAAATACGTATACCTGAAAATTTAAACTTACCGGCGCCATTTTGAAACCTGGCTGTTTCTATGAAAAATACTGTGGCAGCCGTTCCCTCGTACGCGGCAATGGAGAGCGTGGGTTAAGCATGCGCACTCATTTACCGCTGTGTCGTATTTTACAATATTCAAAATTCTTGCGCGCTGATTGGCTCGTAGCTATTGTATTTCTAGCTATTTCTATAAGAGTGCAGACAATAATTATGGCGTGCGCGCTTTCTCGGCGGAAGATAAAGCCAATTCCCTTCGTATTTTTTTTTTTGCATGTTATTGTCAAAAACAAATCAACGGGAGTTTTTTTTGTATGGTCTATACTCTTATAGACGATCAAATGGTCAAAGCATGGTAGTGAAACCACTCGCCTGCGGCAAGAGGTTCCACTTGAGTTTTGAACATTTCATGACGTCATTTTATGGTCTATAAGAGTATAGATCAGAAAACTGCTGTCGATTTGTTAAATGTATTCTCTTCCCCAGACTGAGAGCTGCGATCCTTTCAGCGCCCAGGTTCTGGGGACAAGAATATGCACAATGCCGAAGGGAAACACAGAACGTGATTGCACTTGGGCAACAATGAGTTCCAACTTTTCGTAGAAGTATAGTGTGCAAATTTGCAACTTGTCGATCGGTTCCATTGTTAACTAAATAAATTCTTCATAAAGTTGTAAATACACGTAAAAAAATACACGGAATAATGCAGACTACGTGAAAAAAAAAAACGGATTTTTTTTCCCATAAACCTTTTGTCCTTAACGCAGAAAAAGCTATTGCCCTCACCACCGAACAATAAAAGGTCAAAAAGACTAAGCTTTTCCCAGGCCGTTTAGTGAACCATATAAATTATGCATATGAATTCGCAAAGCAATTATTTATTCAAGAAGACGTGTTTATTTCAGTTGTTTTGGATGGACGTATTCTTTTGTTATTGCACTCATTATCTTGGCTGACATGCTAATAAGAAAGAAAAATTATTGTAACGCGACAACGAGTTGAATCCGCTTCTCCTTCGAGATCGTTCGCAGTCATTTCTGGAAATGACAGCCAGAGCGCTTCACTCGAAATTTACTCCGTGTTTTAAATGCTAACTACAGTTATTTTGAGCCATAGCGCTACAAGGAGACGCAAAATTTTACAGATTATAGAGAATCGGTAAGTGACTCTCAGACATAAACAGTTTAAAATACCGGTAGCGTACAAACAACAGCCAAATTTTTGCATTTGTTTTCTCATGGTCGGAATCTTTTTCGCTCGAGCTTCAGTCGATAAACGAGCTTCACAATACATTACTTGGAAGGTCTATTCTATCTTCAAGCTGTCCTTACATGAGACAATAATAATTTAAGAGTTTCATTTCATTGTCAGCATTCCTGGATTATTCCGACTCCGATAATGACCAGCTGGGTTCGCTCGGTTTGGCTAACAGTTTGGATACAGACATTTTAAGTGAAGTTTAACTTGACAGCTGCTTTTATTATTTCACTTTATTTTATTGGATGCGTGCTTTAACCGGCATTAAAGTCAATTCGGTAAGCATAGATAAGTGCAAAATCAACAACACATGTACAGTGCAAGATCAGTTTCGATTTCGGCCTAAATTTCGCTCAAGAATTACAAGCCTCGTACTGACCACTTCATCAGGCGTTCATTTAAATGAAACTATCCGTGCGACTGATTGTTTCTAATGTATTTATCACGCGCTTTGGTTCACCGTAGAGAATATAAATTCAAACTAAATATTTATCAGTACCAAAGCCACCCGACCAATTCGTCTTGTTTTGGATTTTGCGTTAGTTTAATACATTTCATTCAGCATTACCGAAGTCTGAATTCTTTTGGTGCGCAACAATTCAACTTCGGCTTTGATATCTTGACATATAGTGGGTTGATTTTGCAACTGATAGACATTTCTTCCATTAGCACATTAACCGCGTTGGACGAAGAAATAAATTAACATAAATGACAGGCGAATAAAATAATGAACTGGTGGATGGATGAACAGGCAGTCCTTTTATTTATAACTTTTGCGACTCGTTAACTGACTGACTGAGTGAGCGACTGACTGACTGACTGTAAAACGGACCGGTTAATGGATTGATGGACTGATTCATTGATTCCTTGATTGGCTGGATGGTTCATTGGGTTTTTGTTCGATTGAAGGCCTGGTTAGCTAATTGACAGACAGACCTCGATTGACTTTGTTATTGATTGAGTGTATTAAAGTATTAACTGACTGACTGACGGACCAACTGAGACCAGGGGCCCGTTTCTCGAAAGTCCCGGTAACTTCCGGGCCCGTTATTTTATCGGGGCCGTTATCGGGAAACTTTACCGGGCCCGATAATGCGTTTCTTGAAGCAGCCGTAAACTTTCCCGGTTATTTCCGGGCCCGGTAAAATAGAAGCCATTGCCAGGCTCTTGCGCGCTTCACGCTCGTTCGCAAGAGAAGGAGAACGACTTAGGACTACACCAATCCATTCGATTCATTTGACAAAAGCACGGTTATGGATGAGACAGGATTGTCTTCATGCTTTTTGAAGGACAATACAATACGTTCTAAGTTTAACTTTTTCGTTTTATTAAAGGGGAGCAACCAAGAGAGATCACTATTTTGCATCATGCATGGTATCGGCGATTACTTTCAGAAAACTCCCTGATGCAAAATAGAACCTGAAAAGGATTATGAATGTTATCATCATGAATTCTTGTTGTGAGCATCAAACTAATAGTCAGGATCAGTATGTAATTCCTTCAAAGTTGTAGAAGAGATGAAGCTAAGCAAGCTTTGGCGATCGCCGGGGAAACAGTGTCTGCGTGATGTCCTATTTCAACGCCTATTTCAACAGTTCGTACTGATACAAATTTACTTTTAGCAGCCTTAGTATAGAGAATATTGGGAATAAGGAAGGATCTTATACAAGTTTTAAAATTGAATAGCTATATTTCAACTGGAGTGATTTGATCGTCTTCTCCGGCAGACATCAAGCACTATTTTTACCGATCCGAAATCGGCTTTTGTATAATGCCACAAGGCTCGATCAATTGAAATGCGACTGAAACTATTTTGCGAAAAGTGGAACGATTTTTAAGTTCTTTATTCTCGTTTATCTATCGTGTGTAAGCTTCTCATTCTTTATCCCTCTAGCTAATGCAGCAAACACTGCATTTGTGTATTTCGAGGACGGCGCACAATTCGACTCTCATCGCGATCGCTCTGTTATATCAATGGTTATGTTTACATTTATCTCAGTGCAGCATGTCAGATTAACTTCCTCTTTCTTATGAAAATTCTGCACATTACAAGAAAGCAAACAATATCGCTTACGGTAGGATTAGTTTTGCATGACAGGAACCCATTTTATGCTAAAAAGGAAGCCATTTCGAAGTAATAATGTGCGGCGAGTGAGCCGTGTTTACATGACAAAATATTTATTTTTTCTTCCGCCGTTGGTTGATAATTTATAACAAGAAAATAGTAACATTTCAAATTTATATAGCGCCCATATGCAAACACCCTAAGAGCTTTTCAAACATCTAAAACAACACTTACAGCAACAACAACAATAATAGTACTACGCCTGTATTCACGTTTGCTTCCGGAGCCAGCGGGCAGCTTCTCGCTTTATTTTTCCGCAATTCGTCTCCAAGTTCATTCACGAGCCACTCGATGCTCGCTCGCAAAAGCCTGAATCTTTCTATGACTTCACAGTCAGCCATGTCGGCCAGAATTAGTCGTCTTTGACAAGACCGAGGTCTTCTAACTAAACAAAAAAGTCCGCCTCCGACCGCCATTTTGTTTAGCACTGTCGCAACATTTGCGATTTCCCGGTAAGTTTACGGGTGGTCATGACCTCCCGAAATTACCGGGCAAGTTACCGGGAAATTTACCGGGATCGTAAATAACGGGAGTTTCGAGAAACACCCGTAAACTTATCGGGGACTTAACGGGCCACTTACCGGGCCCGATAAGTTACCGGGACTTTCGATTGCTAGCTGACTGACTGACTGACTGAATGATTGACTGAGTGATGAACTGACCGATCGACCGACTGACTGACTGACTGACTGACCGACTGAAAGACTGTCGGATCAGAGGACTGATTGTCATTGTTTTATACAATTAATGAGCGAACGTTTTCCTCTTCTAGCTGTAGAAGGCAACATTAGCCCACTTTCTCTTGAGTAAGACAGTCTTCCACCTTTGATGCCATGGCTTTCTTTTCCAAGGTGCGGTAACTATACTCAAATCAATTTTTTTGCTTTACAAGTTCTCACATTGGACCCTTAAACTGCTGCTAACTTGTGATAATTATTCAATCTCAGGGTGAACACGTGTGGGTCTCTGTAAGGAACGTGGCCAAGGATTTTGATGTTCCCATCGGTGCTGTGGTCAAGTCAGTCGATGGACTAGGAATGCTACTGAAAGATGATGAAGGACAGGTATTTAGTGCAAATTCATGTGTTAGAAGTTTAGGAAGGCGGCTTTCTGGATGAGCCTTGACTTAGTAGCTAACGCGCTCACTAGACTTATATATCAACTGATAAGTTTACAACTCAGTTGAGATGACTGTTTTATTTTTTGATTTGCGGTGTCTCGGGCCAGTGAATACATGTACATAGCTAAGGGGTAGAGCATCCGAACTAGCAATCAGAAGGTCTTAGGTTCGAACCCTGATAGGAGCACTCGGTTTTCCGAGTATACCTGCGTCATTCACTGAGTAATATATCATTCTCAACTTTAATCTTGTTATCTTATGAAAATGCTTCTAGCGGCGTGAAAGCTCCAGGGTTGTACCGTTCTTCAGGACCTGGAAACTAGCAATGTCAAACTTCAAGTTTTTTTCCAGGTTGTATGTAGTTTTTCATGGACTGGCCAACAGTTAGCAATTCGCAACCTAGATAGCCGGGTCATGTGCACAATTGCTATTTAAATTAATTAATGAATAGTGAGAGAAATCCTATCAGTGAGAGAAATTAATTGTATCCAAATGAGCAAAAATAGCTTAGTTTGCCAGATAACCAAAAGCAATTTAAAAAAGCGTTTTTAACTCCTCGCTTCACAAGTGAGGTACCCGTAGTTAACCCGTCCATTTACCATCTTAAATTGTTAGAAGTGGTTTTCCGAGCACTTCCCTACAAGGCCGCACTCACACTTCGTCTCAGTAACAAAGGCCAGCTAGGATTTCTTGTCCCATCTTTTTATTCATTCACATAAGTCCTCTTATCGAAAACTGAGAAAACCCCCCAATTACGACGACCTTTCTACAACGACCAGAAAAACTGTCCGAGGGACTGGTCGTTGCAGAAAGGTTTAACCGTGGTTAGAAAATCGATTTCAGAAGAAATTCTGTAACAAACGGAGAATGTAAAAGAGATAGAAAAAGGCAAACTAATCCATGATATAAACAAAAAAATAACATGTTCACTTCCAGATGGTGTGTAATTCAATTTCGTATCCATTTTAATTCTTTTCCTTTACCTTTCAGGAGCATTTTCTAACAGGATCTTCGCTCGGTGATGTTCAACAGATGCACCCTAGCTGTGTTTCAGGAGTTGAGGACATGATTCAGCTTGGAGAACTCACTGAAGCAGGGATACTTAGAAATGTGTTCATCAGATATTACGATCACAAGATCTACGTAAGTTTGAACGGCTTCCTGGTCGAAACTCTTTACATTTATTGAGTAACTTAAACAGGAATTCTTATCAAATTTAGTTCACTTCCATCCATCGTCTTCAAACTGTTTCAAAGAGGAATCTTTTTACAAAAGTCTTCGCAAAATATTCAGTAAATATTCGGTCTTCTTTTGGAGTAATCGATCGGAAGTCCACAAGAGTTTGTCGTTCGTCTCGAGCGATTTTTGTTAAAAGTCAAATCAGTAATGTTCATTGACCCTTGGATCAGTTTGCTTGACTTTTTTGGACTGAGGCTAGGTGATTCTAGTGGTGACTGGATTATCAATGAAAATTAAATAGCGTTGGATCGATTGTAATCTCTGCATTTTGTCGTTTCCTTATGCGAGAAACTTTATTACTCCACGTTATATTTTCTCTACCCGATAATGTGTGAGTGTAAATGAGCATCAGAGAATAGACACGAAAACTTTGAAACCGCACAATACTTGTACCGCAGTGGATTAGCATCCCGGACCATCTGGGGGAGGGGGGAAGGGGGCGTTACCGAGACAAAACTACTCATTCATTTTCAAGATTTTGACTTGATGAATAAAATCATTATTTTATCGGCAATCCGGCTCTCGAAGAATGTATAGTTGACTTTCAGGACAACATTGATAGAGAGAGGAGAAAAGGGAAGAAAAACATTTATGTGATGTAATCCTTGTTTCCAATTGGTGAAATAAATAATTTAACTCTCGCACTTTGCCTTTCACGGTCTCAACTAGTTTTGTCTGCCTTTTAGCCTGGCTTGGACTGACAAACATATCTACTGGTCATATTTTTATATTATTATTTTTTAACTAGACGCATATCGGCATGGTCTTGGTAGCAGTAAATCCTTACCAGCTGTACCCAATCTATGGAGAACATGACATAAACATGTACAATCAACCCACTGACACCACCGAGCTTCCTCCTCATATTTATTCCACTGCCCAACACGCGTTCATTTCCATGAAAAGACGACTCCAAAACCAGTGCATCATAATCAGGTAAGATTGTAACAATAGCACCACGGAAAGATGCTTCCCCACGCCCCTCAAAAAACAAAAATAGAGAGAGCTTTCTTCTGATAGGTCCCATTTGAAAGTCAGAGTTTTATCTCGAGTTTCATCCAGATATATAAAAAAAGATAAAACCGTTTTTCACGGCAGAGTTAACAGGACCACTTCGCTTTCATCTCAGGGGCCGCGCATTGCATATTTGTTCGGTCGATCTTCTTCGCAAAATGTCAACTCAAATTTTCCTCTAATCTACTGAAACATGCTCAGTGACTTCCTTTATTTTTTTTAATTTTTTTATTTTCTAGCGGTGAAAGTGGCGCAGGTAAAACAGAATCAACCAAGTTAATTCTTCGCTACTTAACAGCTGTAAGCGGTCAGCAAACAACACTGGAGCAACAGATTCTTGACGCAAATCCTATTTTGGAAGGTAAAAAAAGACAGTAAAATCAAAGCTATATCAGCTCGAGTTAAGGGAAAAACTTTACACTCGCTTTTATTTCTGAAACAGTATTTGTCAATCGTCGAAACCGAGAACGGTACGCTTAAAAAATTAAAAATAAAAACGAGCTATCATAAGGAACTTTGACAGAAGACAAAGGTCAACTTGACCCACCAGGTACTGGCTCACGTTAGCCTTAATGTTGATCAAATTTGGTGAAAAAATATTAAGCTAAGCAAACACAAAAGGATCAAGATAAGAATTTCCTTTGGCAGTCTACACTTACTGGCTGAAACCCTTTGCATTTATTTGCAGCGTTTGGAAATGCAAAGACTGTGAGAAATGACAACTCCAGTCGGTTTGGAAAGTACATCAACATCTACTTTAACCGAAATGCGGTAATTGAAGGAGCTAGGATTGAGCAGTATCTTTTGGAGAAATCTAGAATCGTATATCAGGTAAGGTGGATAGCACTCTCACAAGTCAGCCTAATGATACTTCTTCCACCCAGTTTAGACTGCTTTCATTCCCTTTTGTCGATCGGGAGAGCGCAAAGAGCGAGGCAAGTGAACAAAAAGTAAGCCAGGAGACTGTCGGCTCGTGCGCTCTTATTCGGTTCTTTGCCCGCCCCCTTGACTAGTTTGAAGGGTGCTGGGCATTCTAGCCTAATTCAACAAAGCATAATTAAGCTTAACTCAGGGTTAATGTAAAACTTTACACCCAATCAAGAAAGATTTTCCCAAATACTTAATTTGACCGAGACTTTTCCTTACCTAGAGGTTAGAACTATCATTTCCAACAATGAGATGAAAACCTCGCTTACTTTTAATAATGGATTACTGCCAATCGGCTTTCGAAGGACTGGACCTTTACCTGCGCTAGGTCAAACATCGAACGTAAAGGAAAGTATTGTCGCTACCAGCTATGAAGTTTTATTGCATGACAGTATTTAAAGTTTTAGCCTTGAACGTGCTCAAACTACAATCCGTTTTGAACAGTGAATATTTGTGTCGAGTTATTTAGCCACAGTTTGTGAACGAAATTTGTGGGCTGTTTATGTTGAGTTCGAAGTTATGTTTAAGGTGGCCGCATACAGTTTTTTAGTGTACAGATGTTAGAAGACGTTATTTGGAAACTATGTATTTCTGGACGCCCAAAATTGGTATGGTGTAAGACCAACTAAGAAAGAATGTATTTTCGTACGTCTTGTTGAGCCAAGTATCGTTTCCATGGCAACGCAGCGAACTATCAAACGTCCATAAATAGTAGGTTTCCTTTATTTTTAGAAAATGTACTCATTAGATTTTTTCCATTTTTTGTATCCAGAACAACTCACAAAACACTGACACAGTTGCACTATTTTCATGTAATTTTAACAGAGAGATCTCCTGTAAATATTGATTTTGCATTTTAATGTTTTGTGAAGATACCCTTTGTTAGATTTAGGTTTCTCTTTGTAGGTGAGTTACGCTTTTAGGGAACTATTTTCATGCCAAATTTCAGGGAATTCTAATGAGCGGTTCCTTAGAAAACAGTTCATTTCCACGAAAACAAGCAGTCGCAATTTTTTGGTCAAATGCGCATGCATGGTTTTATTTGGGTTTCATGGCAAAGATGAAAAGCATGCAAAAGGTCTTGGTGAATGTTTTTTTTGCTCGGAAAGAAAAGAAAAAGAGTCCAGAAACGAGAAACTTAGTTATTTAGGATCAAAACTTAACTTTATTGTCCATTTCATGTGAAATTGAGGGTTCACTTCAGTCGACCGTCGTATTTGCGTACCACAACCCTAGCGCGCGCTTAATAGCATCACTTACAGAATCTGTAAAGCGCGCGCAAACTGTGTTCAGCCACCTTAAGGTAGCCATTTCGAGGATTTTTATGAATGTATACAGCTATTTCAATTAACGTTGTCGGATCAAAGCTTAAAGCTTAAAGACATCTTCAAAGAGGCTGCCACCTCATCCATTTGATATCCTAACATTTCTTTCATCCAAATGGCTCGCCATCGTATATCTTCACTAGACGGACGAAGCATAGCTGATTTTGATGAACTTATTCATTAAAAAATATCCACAGAATCTTCAGGTCTTGTCTTACAGCTTTATACTTTGATCCGACAACGTTATTGAAATAGCTGTATACGAATAAATTCAGGTGTGATGCAAAGTGCACCATGCAAAGCAGCTGCACGTGGAAACACAGTGGATAATACATGCTAACGTTTCGAATCTTTGTTGTTCAGATGCCTGAAGAACGTAATTATCACATATTTTATCGTCTACTTTGTGGATTGACCAAGGAGGAGAAAGCCAGCCTCCATCTGACGGTGGCAAATGATTATCACTACCTTTCCCAGGGGAATTGTTTCACCTGCGAGGGAATGGATGATGCACAAGAGTTTGCTAACTTTCAGACAGCAATGAAGGTACTAGTAAATAAGATTAACATGACAAAGGGGCTTGTAAAAGAAAATCATTAATTAACTTTCAACCATTACCCCAAGTTTTTTCTTATTTTGATACACTTTGAAACTATTCTTTGAGACTATAGATAGCATGGTGTGGCGACATGTTTCACATAGGGTGATTACTTGTCCTGCATGGATGATATTTATTGGAAGACACCTTACATGAAAACAGAAGACTAAAGAATACTAATGCCTTGGCCCAAGTACCTTTCTTTTTTTTGCCTTCCTCAGGTATTGATGTTTTCCGATAAGGATTCTTGGATTCTCTTCACTCTGTTAGCCGCCATTCTTCACTTGGGGAATCTCCGCTTTGAAGGTAACATGCAATTATGCACAGTTTTCTCGTATTGTTTAACATCTTTAGAACAGACGCTTTATTACTGCTCACTCTATTTTTCTGGTCTCCAAGCAGAAAGTCAGTTTGTAGCCCAAAACCGTCGTCGGTAGAGTTGCGTCGGATCGGCATTTTCAGCATAATTAAGGAAGAAGGATTAGTCCACATTAGGTTGGTCCTTGGAGATAGATGTGCTGTTTTCTTTCGGGAGAATTCACACGTGATCATGACTCTATTTATAACTAAGTATATTGGCAAAACTCAAGGTAACGTCTAAAACTGGCTAACAGATGCCTCTAAAATTCAATGGCACGTGCTTAAGCTTTTTCACTACGTCAAGAGTATTCAAAAACTCTACCCTACAGTTGATTTTAGTGTATCAAGTGCACAGTCCTTTAACCGTCAAAACATGAGTTGTGCAAGTTATTATTATACTTTTCCCTTGCAATCAACAGCTTTAATTCAAGACAACATGGAAGCCTGTGCGATTATAAATAATGACAGTGTCGACTCGGTGGCGCATCTGTTACAGGTTGGTCGATGAAACTGTCAGTTGTGATAGTAATCACTGTCGAAAAAAAAAGTAAATAATAATAAAGAAAAACCATAATTCCTTAGGAAAAGTGCCATCAAAGTTTTCTTGCCCTCATTAAAAAGTCTTCGTAATCATCATCATCATCATCATCATCATCATCATCATCATCGTCATGGTCATCATCATCATCATCATCATCATCATCATCATCATCATCATTATCATCATCATCGTCATGGTCATCATCATCATCATCATCATCATCATCATCATCATCACAAAGGTATAATTTGTTAATAGCGTTCTGAATTTATCTCTTCTTCGGGCCTATCACTTCTAAAAACTCAGCAAGGCCCTTTTAACCGTTTCTAACAAGTGAATAGACTTACTTAATGACCCGTTCAGTCTACGTGAGATGGTTATTCAAAGACAACAGAGTAAACGAACCGAGAAAGCTAGCCAAAGAATAAAATTTGACTAACAATTAACAAATTGCCCTTGGCCAATCATTTTCTTCCTGTGATTGAATACATAATAATTTCACGACTTAGTTAACCATGCCATCACATTTATCTTAGCAAAACTATCTTGGTACATAATACCATCAACTGAGACTACAATTTCAGCTTGAGTTTAAAGACAGTTTCCGTTCAGCCTATCGAAGCATCGTCAGAAGCAATTGCCCTTTTCAGGGCCGCAGTATACGCTTTATAATTGTCACAGTTGTAACTCAAAGCACTTTTTTATATTGGACTTACGGATCTGAGATCAGTTTTTTACGGTAAAATACGAAGAAATAGAGTTTAAAAGCAAATTTAGATCCAAATGAAAAGGCCTTTATCAAGGAAATGTTCGTCCAGCGGAGGTGGTCGAGTGCTGAACAATATTTTCAGGTTGCGATTGTTTTCAACAGATTCCACCACAGCGAATTCACGAGGCATTTACAAGTAAGTCTACCTACGCCTCCGGTGAGCTAATCTACTCTCCAATTGGAGTAGAGAGCGCGAGACACATCAGGGATGCTTTCGTAAAGGGAATTTATGGACGGCTCTTTATCTGGATTGTCGGGAAAATTAACTCCTCGATATGCGGTAAACCGATGGTAAGTTTACACAACCTTACAGCAAATGTACCGCTCCAGATCTTTAAGGATTTATTTCTTACCACGACGTATGCGGGATGCTGTACTGTAGAAAAAAACTTCAAAGGAACAATGAAACACCCTTAATGATTTAACATGGTTACGTGGGGAAGAATTGAGACTAGGTCTGAAGATCTATTTTATTTTCATTTTACGTTAAAGGGATATTCATCAATCTATTTTTACATATCAAGGAGGAAAGAACCTGATTTTAGCAAGAAGGCTTGCTATGCTTAAGTCCGTCAATGTTATCAATTGTAATTACATGAAACGTGCTCCACAAAAAAAAAATTTTTGTGTAGTTAAAATTTAGTTTAAATTTCCACAATAACGGGTTATTGGCAGTAGAGAGATTGTTAATAGTCGTTATATCAACGTATACGTAACTTGTTAAACGATAATATTACATATAGTAGCCGACACTAACTACGGACTGTGCAATTATTAGCAAGAAGGGGGTGGGGAGTTTCAGAATTTGGAAAGTGATGGTAAAACATTGGGCTTCTTCCTCCCTACCCCAGACAAAAAATTAACCATGAAACCCTCTTGCATACCAAAAATAGATAAGACACAACCGCCCCACCCACCTATCCCCATATGTGGTCTTACCTTTTTTCCCTTCGTATTGTGACTACTTCCTTGTTTATTTACAGGGCCTTGTGCCATTTTAACAGTTGATTTGCATTGAAAATTTCATCAGAAGCAAACGATACTTTTAAAGCCAACTCCAAATATCCAGATACGGTTGGTTCACTGGAATCACTTGATAATTCACTTGATATAGAATCACTCGATTCTGGCTCTGAACAACTTTCATCCAAAGATGAAGGCATGTTAACACTCTCTCGAGGAGTACTCTCCATCTCAGACTTCCTCCCATCATGCGTGTGGCTCAGAACCCTTTGAGCTAGTTGTCGCTTACTTCCGCTAATTTTCTGTTGTTACAAGTACAGTCTAAGAAAATATTTGGTGCATAATAAACACGATAATCTTAAGCTTTGTTTGGGTTGAAAAATAGGCATCGATATTTTCAAGCTAAATAATTTCTATCGATTAATTTTAAAGGGTGACGCAGAAGGCCGAGTTTCTCTTGGAGTTCTTGATATTTTTGGCTTTGAAAACTTTGAAGTGAACAGGTTAGTAATATATAATGAAGTGAAAAAAGCATGGAGCAAGTTGTATAGTTTGATCAAGACTGAAAATCTGTATACACAACGAGTCATTTTGCTTTTGGTGATCATTTTCGTTATTCTCATAACCTGAATGTTTGACCAAGTAGTGGTATTGTAAAGAGAATTGAGCTGCTGGTCACTATTTGGAGTTATAGAATTACAAAGCTAATTCTAATTTTTCTCTTTTTTTTCTTAGTTTTGAGCAGCTGTGCATTAACTATGCCAATGAAAAACTCCACAGTTTCTTTGTTGATCACGTGTTCAAAATGGAGCAGGTGAGTGAAATGGGACCGACTGTTTTAAAAAGCAAAATAGCGACTATAATTATAGCACGAAGAAAATTATCCTTTCTTCAATGGATTGGGTGCGTGTTTCTACACTCCTGATATATGTTGCACAAACATTTTATTCAAAAGCTGTTTACCAGTTTTCCTTTTGTGATGTAGGCTGAGTACAGTCGGGAGGGTCTGGACTGGAGTCCTGTGGATTTTGTTGATAATCAAGAAGTTGTCGATACGTTGGCGCAGAAACCGATGAATTGTTTTGCTCTTATGGACGAGGAGAGCAGGTTTCCACAGGTAAAGCAGTGCGATTGTTTCATTCCGGGTCAGTTACAATAATCATCTCCATCCTTCCCCTTAAGGAATGTTAACAGCCCTTTTTTCAATTGGACTGAGTAATTTGAGAGTTGCAGAGTTGCGAGATGGAGTTCCCAGTGAAGGGTTGCGAGTTGAGGTTGCGAGTTACGAGTTACGAGTTGCGAGTTGCGAGTTGTGAGTTGTGAGTTGTGAGTTGCGAGTTGCGGGTTGCGAGTTGCGAGTTGCAAGTTGCGAGTTGCGAGTTGCGAGTTGCGCGTTGCGAGTTGCGAGTTGCGAGTTGCGAGTTGCGAGTTGCAAGTTGGAGTTGCGATTTACGAGTTGCGAATTGGAGTTGTAAGTTACGCGCGGCTTGCACAGTTGGAGTTGCAAACTACCAGTTGCGAGTGTACATGACGCGTTGCGAGTTGGAGATGCTAGTTACGAGTTTACTAGTCCCGATTTTGCTCGTGGAATCTTCGTCCCGTCCCGACAACAGCTTGCCCAGGGGTCTCCGAGGGTTCTCTAGAATGGAAGAAAAACACCTATTCCAACAAAGAGAATTTTTAGGCTTGCTACTTTAAACTTTTGACTCAAACCTCTTCTTTAGCCTCTGAGAGGCTAAAGAAGACCACTGAGAGAGGTTTCTTCCTCTATTGCTCAGTGTGTCAAACCTAAAATGAACAGACTACCACAAAAAAGAGGTTGATAAACCACATCTCTATATCATTCAAGTTATACTAACAGCGATATTGAAACGAAAGTGAGAAGTAATCAAAATGCTATTCCGCATACATATTTTTATTAGTCCGATTATAAATTGTAAGAATAACTTAAGTATATATTCGTCTTCAGAATCTTTCATTTCTCGACTTTGTTTTCCCTGTTTCTACTTTCAGGGAAGCGACGGATCGTTTCTGCAGAAACTCAATTCACATCACAGTAAAAGCAGTTGTTTTGTCAAGTCCAAGTCTCTCTCAAGAGCGTCCTTTGGTGTGATTCATTTCGCAGGAACAATTCAGTATGACGTCACAGGTAACACCACGGGGCAATTGAATAAAACTTTTACACTTGTAATTTTCAAGCTGGGCTCTTGCTTTAAGTGCAAATACAAGAAAGAAAGAACACAACAAAGAATCCATAAACGAGTTCAATAACTCTAATTAAAGACTTCTAATAATGTTTGTTGAGACCATTTTCTGGATGCGTGTGAAATTACAAGTGCGCCGCGGATTGTTAGCTACAAGTGTAAAAGTTTTAACAGTTGACCCCGGATGTTATTTCTTTGCATATCCTCAAAATAGCCGAGGTACGTGGAATGAGGGCCACGACCGCACGAAATTTTTATCGAATGCCAATTTCCAAGAATTTTCATTCAATTTCGGATCAGTTCTTAAGAAATTTCAAAAACAACATCTTTACGAAGAAACTTTCTTAAGGTCATTGCTTCTTATTCCATCTCGAAAACAAGAAAAAAAGGAACAAAATAAACAGAAATATTCTGTGAAAAATAGTTTTGCTTCCTCTTCGGCGCTATGCAATAACTATTCATGAAATGTCTCCACAGGAATTCTAGACAAAAACAGAGACACATTTAGCGCTGATCTTGTTGGACTCGTCTGCGAAAGCAACATGGAGTTTCTGTTTAATCTGTTTGCCAAAGAAATGTCAATGGTAAGTGACAAAAAGTTTAATGGTGGTTAATATACTGCTTTCTAATCTAATAAGGGGTGAAAACGCTAATAAAGAAGAAGGATATCCAATACTGGTTTGTCAAAAAGCATTAAAAAATAATGACAAATTTACCTCTAATGTCGGAATAGCGCTGGCAGATCGGGTTTTCGCCGGCTGTTGCGAAAGACTTCTGCCTCCGCAGGGTATATTGGCGCGGAAAGACTGAAACTGAAATCCAAAATGCTTTGGTCAACCCATAATATAGTGTTCCTATTTAGTTCCAATCAGTTTGTCTCTCTCTGCTTCGTTTTATAGGGGGAAGAAACAAGGAAGCGATCTCCAACGTTGAGCGCACAGTTCAGAAGATCTTTAGATGTATTGATGAAGATGCTTTTGAGCTGTGAGCCGTCTTTTGTTCGTTGCATTAAACCTAATGATCTAAAAAGGCCCATGGTACGTGTTTTATATTCATAACACTATGACGTTATCGAGGATGTAAACTTCAAATTCACACACGTTCGGTACCCCCACCTCTCACCCACACAGTAGTCAACCCTTTTCCGCTCATTTTTTTTCGGGCTATCTCTAAGCGGACATTCTTGTCGGTAACAAAAACACAACAACTTTATTAACGTATCATTGCCATCTACTTGATAATTAGTAGGAAACTAATTGGAGACACCTATCTTAAATTAAAGTGTATCTTAAAACAATAAGATTTAATGAAGAAGTGGTAAAAAAATCGATTAATTGTTATACAAAAGTGAAAGTAGGAATGACATGTTCAGTTATTAGGTCCTTTGGTTTCCTTGTAAGGTTGTTGAATATATTGACTGATCTGGATGAACTAGAATTCCTGACATGATCACAGCTTTAGCTGCCATAATCGTGGTTTAAATTTTAAACGGATTTCATTCATTAAAAGTGTTAAGTCCTGTCCCAGTACTGCCTCGTACTCGGCCCTACCCCATGAAGGGCATCGGAGTCACAGGGAGTCAGTCTGGAACAGCACTTTGCATAGTGCCTAAAGTTTCCAATTCATGAATTTTTCAGAAGTGATGATTTATGAAAATTATTTGACATCGGATTTCCATACAAACACTGTTATTTCAAGACGTGTTTGCCTACTCGTCAAATGGCGTCGAAAACCGTGATAAGGCCTATTACTGAAACATTACCGTAAAGCTTACAGAGTGTTTACAGCTTGCGAGCAACAAGAGTTCTCTGTAATCGGACTACTTGTCAAAGCTATGGACGCGCTTTTTGGGGCTAACAATTTGCTCAGTCCCTGATGTTGCTCGTTCGTGACAAAATAGCAGATTCAGAACTGATTCTACTACTGACTGTCGTCTTATTTGCGTTTATATATCAGCTGCCAAAAGTTTGGCGAAAACAGTGTACATGTCACACAGTTAACGGCCAAAAAAGTACCACGTGTTTCTCACAACTTGTATCGTTAGCACTTTTTATTTAATGTTTCGATGGCGAATTGAAATTCAGTGATATTTGGGAAATTGGGCGAAATATGAAATTCACGTACAATTGAGAGAGATGTTCAATGGCACATTTTACACATCTTTAGTTTCTATGTTGCCTTTGCAGATGTTTGACCGGTATTTGTGCTGGCAACAGCTGAAATACTCTGGGATGTTGGAGACAGTGAAGTAAGAATCCTTTCTGCTGGACTTATATTATTTTGATTTAACGAGTAATGAGCGTACCAATGACGCTAGTTCAAATTGATTATTCAGCTACATTAAGCCATCATGAAAATTAATGGCAGTTGAAAATAAATGGTTCAACTAAGATCAAAAGAGGCCAAGTTTCACTGGACTCGCAGAAAGAACAGGCGAAAATTGCCTTAGCCCTTCTTTCTTTTTCAGTTTTGAAAAAGAGTTCTACACTCCTATTATCAGTCACTATAAGAATGTTAGAACGGTTTGTGGGGAAATCTTTTGACCCTTTCCCCTTCCCCCAACCAATGTTGATAGTCACTGGAATCATCTAGACTGTCAAACCTGCGAGATTGCGAGAAGGAGAGATCAGTGGCAGATATGTAATTCGGTGTAATGTTTTTTGAAACCGTCCCAAGTTTGTTGGCCAGGATTCTTGCTTTCATCGCCCTCTAGGTAGCGTTTCTACCGTCACCGATACTAACACCGCGTGACCCTGGGAACGATTAATAAACATTTGGTCCCAGACCTCGCAATGGAAGACCGTGCATTCAAAATGGCGGCTGCGTCACCATCGCCTTTTTCGAGACCGCGGTCAACATCTAGACCAAACTCCAGGTACATTTTACTCCATTCGAAGTAATCTAATGCCAAGATATGGAAAAAATGTTTAAGCTGTCTCACGGTGTTATATACAGCGCTGAAAAATTCATGGTTTTACGAACATTTGTCTTTTAACTTGCAGGATTCGTAAGGCTGGGTTTGCTATTCGCTACACTTTTGAAGAATTTGTAAACAGATATCATGTCATTATGAAGGATTTAAATATACCCAGGAGTGAGCCACGAGAAATGTCAGAGGAATTAGCTAAAAGGCTTCTTCAGGATGTTGAATGGACCATTGGAAACCGAATGATATTCTTGAAAGTAAGAATTGAATGTTCTTTGTATTCTTGCTTATTTTGATATATCTTGATCTTCAAAGTTTAAGAAAACCGACAACAGTTTTGATTTGACAACTCTTCAGTTATCTTTAGTTTAATAAGTACATACAAATGCAATCAATGAGAAAAGAAAAAGCTGTAACAGAATAATTAAACTGATACGTGACAATGTGTGATCATGACTAGAAAGGGAATTTAAAATTTAAGCCGGCTTACATGGTGCAATTGTCGGTTTAAAGTAGGTTGTTCCTACTAGATATGAATAGCTTCTCTTATCTTGAGCTAAAAATTGGTGGAAGCATGATCTTGAATATTAAAACAATTAGGCGAACACTAAATGTAAAACTCTCTTGCGAAACATGTTTTCAAAGTCAAACTGATGTAGTTTATTCTTCAACTTATAACCTGCCGTACTGCTATCCAGATATCTTGATCTCCATTAACTTGATAACCTTATCTCAGCTTGTTAAAGGTAAATTGAAAAGATATGGTTATTCTATAATGCTTATAAGAATAAAGCGACAGTCTTAGATCAAGGCTTTCATATAACGACCAATGCTCCCGATTTGTATTATAATCCCAAGATTACTTTCAAATCTTTTTGGCGTTCCCATCGCGTTAAGATTTAATCATGGCCATTACAATTTCCTTAAATGTGACAGTATCATCGGACAGTTTTATGAGCCAATCACATTAAAAACTCTGCACTAAATCCACCAATCACAATTATCATTACAGTTTCTAGAGCAACAGTAACTAAGAAGCTTTTTCTTTTCTAGAATGGAGAATTTCTTCCTCTTTTATGTCCGACTGTATTTTTTTGTCCCATCTATTTGTTCTTAGAAATTGACATGGTTATGATTGATTGGTAACGAGACTTTGTGTCGTCCAATTCCGTCTGTAATCATTCGAGTGGTTAAAAAAGACTTTGTTAATCACTCGTATGATTACAGACCCTATCGGAGTCTAGTCATTTCTATTATTATTATTGATTGACTGATTATTGATTGAAACCATACTGACGTTCAGAGCTAAAACAGACGGCTGGAAAAATATTTATATGCAAACTCAACACAGCCCGTGTTTAGTATGTGCACGCTCAACCCAAGGTCAAGCTTTGCAAACTAGTTGATGGCATGTGGTTACTTCAGAACTGGAGTAGACAAGTTTTGATCTCATCATACTGCCCACGAGAATCTTGTTGAATGATGTGTATAAAGCAAGCGTCAATTCTGAATTACATTAGTTCTCGAACTCTGAAGCAACCTACGCCGAGTATTAAGCGGCCGTGTTAAGCCAATTCCTAACAGAATTTTTACGGATAGGCAAACAGCTTACTCAAATGATATTCTGTTTTATTAGGATCATCATGGCGACATTCTAGAGCAAGCCCGTGATGCACTTCTGACCAATGCAGTGATTGTTCTTCAAAGATCGATTAAGAGGTTCTTACGTCACAGAAAACATCAAAAACAGGCATGCGCAGCTGTCTTGATTCAAAAGACTTGGAAAGGCTATCGCGACAAGAGGGACTACAGGAAGGTTGGTTTTAAACGTGCCCTTACTTTAATTGAAAACGTAGGAATTATTGACTAACTAAATCACGATTTGCGTGTTTAAAAAATCTGCCTTTTTAACTTTAAGGTCTTGAAAGGAATCACAAGACTCCAAGCAACGTTAAAAGCTCGCCTTTTATCAACCAAGTTCAAGCGCATGCGTGAAGATAAACTAAGAGCGGAACAAGAAAGGCTGCTGAGACTGGAACGAGAAAAGAAACAGAAGGAGAATGAAGCTAAACTGAGAAAGGTAAGAGAACAGAAGCACAAACCTAGTTATATATTTATAACTGAATGTAAAAAGTAATATTTCATTAAGGTAGGATGTAGTTTCGTTGAGTTAATGAACAGTATGCAGCGAAATGAGGGAAGGAGTAGTAAAATTAAGTCCAATCTTATGTTAGACTGTTTACATTCTCTTATTTTCCGGTGTGATTGTCGATATCGCATGCTTCGATCAAACTGTGGCCATCCAAGGGAGAGCAACAAACCTACCGAGGGAGCCAAGAGCTGGTATATAACCTGACGAGGGGCCCCTCGGTAGGTTTGGCGCTCTTCCCAGGTTGCGCTCTCCATTACAAACCAAGATGGCGGCATTCCGATTTACAAAAAACAACACACAATTTCGACAATCAAATGGGGAAATAGGTGACTGCAAACAGTCTAAACTTCAGTGTTATAAAATTAAACATTATGGCGTAATAGAAAACTGTTTAACCATTCATTCACTTAATAAGTGTTGCACCCTTACCCCTTACTTACCCTATACGTTCGATATTGCAGATAGTCATTATTTCAAAACAAGACTTAAGCTCGAAATAACGAAATAAGTTTGAAGTGAAGCATACGTACTTTGAATGTCAGTTATGAAATTTTATCGTCACCGCTTGAAGTCAGGGTATTGCAAAATCTGTATATACCTCTGTGTAAAATATATCGCATCAAGGGTTTCTTTTACTTGTTCATTTTTCATAAAATATCTCATCATCTCATCATTGTTCTCGTGAAAAGCCGTAGTAATAATAATTTTTGTGGTGTGTAATTTTTCACGGTGTTTTTCATACAGGCGCAAGAAGAGGCAGCAGCTCAAATTCAAGAGATGTTCAGTTTTATCGCAGAAGAAGAACAAACCTACGCCGAGAAAGGTATGACTCTTTACCATTTGTTTTCAAATGAACAAACGTTTCGCGTGCTAAGCATGAGTAGAGTGAACGACAGGTCTCACTCAGCCGTCATATATTGACAAAACTAGTGCTTATTACATCGTCGCAGCCAGGATGAAAGCTGAATGTGAAAAAGACGATCGTCTTTTAGCGTTTCGTGGTAACCAGCCTGGGTGGCTGGTCCTTTGTTGTTGGAATTATCTTAGCGAGAATTTCAGCATAAGCAAACTTTGAACTGTTAAGTAGTTTCCTCTAAGCAGAGGTCACATATCAGCTGTTTGCATCATCAGTAAAATAACAATTACCAACAAATTTCAAGATCCTTTAGCAGATGATTTTTCTGATAACTTTCTAGACCAGTGCCCATGGGGCACATAGTTTTACCAAGAATGCCCGCGTTCCTTCTATGTTAAAAGGGTACGCAGTTCCATGATCCCTCAGTGTATCATGTCTGTCGAAATCTGTTGACAATTTTAAGCAGTTTCTCGGTGGATTCTTCTGCAAACTATTCCCCTTCTGTTCATTTTGTTGCGCTTTTCTGAACAGTTTATTTTTCTCATTTCTGTTAACAGAGGACAAAGCGAAGTCGACTGCGCCCGTGCGTAAACCACGTGAAACACAACAGGGTTACCCCGCAACATCATTAGGGGCAAGTCTTGTAGATGGCGTTAGACGGATAGAGCAATCCAACAGATCAGGAGGTAAGCGTACATCCAAACAGCATAATTAATTCAACCAAAAGTATCAAAACAAACAAGACTACATGAAAGCACCGCTCAACAGTGTGTTTTTGAAAAGCCTCACTTTGCGATTTCATTCGCAGATTTTTATTCTAAGTATGCTGAAGGGAACGAACTGCTTTTTTTACTTTTTTTTTTAATTATCACGCCTTTTACAATGTGTAAAATTTTCTCAACTGGTCTATAGCCTGCGTTACTGGCGAGATGTTGGGTGGAGGTGCAATGAAGTCGCGAGGGAAATGGGGGAAAGGCGATTTGAATTCTCGTGGCTTCGTTGACAAAAAACTTTATATTCACGCACGCAGGCTATCCACTGGTTGTTATTCTTTCATTTCAGTTTGCACAAAATATTGCTTTTAATGTTATTTTTTCCTTCAGCTTCTTTGAGTTACAGTCCCAATGTACCCAGTGGGTTTGGTCAGGTTACACAGTCCCGTTCTTCAGAACTCGCCCTGACTTTAACAGCACTTATACTTGGATTAGCGTGTCAGGGGTCCGCCAACGAGGATCAAGATGCACCCTCAAGTGATGAGCCAATAACAAGGTAAATCTGAGTGTAGAACGTACCAGTAAAAAGCTCAATCCGCGTTGGTTATCTGTTAGCTTATGAAAAAAGGCATGTTAACGTTCAGTGAATGTAGTCGCATAAATGAAGGGAATTTATTCTTGGATCAACGATCTTGTAGTTAATAGGGCATTTGACGTTGAGTTCTGGAAGCCAATTTCACAATCAGTTTGACGGACGGAAGTTGAAAGGTATCTCAGCAGAACGTGATAGAAAAGTTGGTATTAGACTGCAATTGACCAGAGAGTAGAAGAGAGTGGTCGATAGTAACTTCACCCAACAGAATCCCGCCGAGTGCGTGCAAACCTCTGATCTCTAGGATTAAGAAGACAATTATTAACTATACTGGAAAGTCGGTCTGAGAAAGTGCATTCTTTTCGTTGAATAGAGGCTCTTGTTTATATGCGTAGCAGTTCATAAAAAGGTGGTTACACAAGGTTAATTTTTGTCGGTTACAAATGGCAAACTCGTTCCTTCAAAAGTGTACGACTATATAATTATGTTTGTTTGGCGTAATAATTTGATATTCAAGGGTAAATCGGGAGCGGAGACAAGGCAACAAAAATCACACCGATAAATTTTATTTCATGAGCTGGATGATTTGGGTGAGCAATTTTAGAAAAAAAAAAAAGAAAAAAGAAACACTGAGATAGACGTTATGTTATGAACAGAATGAACTGAATAAATACTGTATGTTTTGGTCCCTTATATACTTATACGCACTTTTTACAGGGAACCAGAATTTGTGTCCCCGCTGAGAACAAAGCCCAAGGGCCCTCAAGGATCATTCCGGTGGCGCTCTGACCAATCATAGGGAAATGATCATCATCGGCGACAGTGACCGGTCGAGAACAAGCTGAATCTGGCCGGACATCGTGCAGGGTCCTTCCACTGTAAATGACGGAGAAAACGCTGCTGGCGCAGAAGAGCTTTGCGAGGAAAGCAGACATTTGTTTGAGGCAAAGAAAAGAAGTTAGAAAAGAAAAGAAAAATACATGAAAAAAATTCTGTGAGGGTACCGCTCCTCAAATTAGAGATTAATTGATTAATAAAAACGCTTACCAAACTCTTTCGAGTTTTTCTCTTGGTATCAACGCAGCTAAAAATGAGTTTTATTGTTTGTTTTTTTTTAATTAATCAACACACGTAAACTTTTAAGTTTACTAGTGAAAAGTCTACTTGTGTTAGCACCACTTCTTGTCACAAGTTTCTCTACAAAACTATAACCCAAGCTCCCAAGTATAAACCCTTGAAAAGACAGAAACTTGCATCGACTTTCAACTCTTCTTGGAATGAAAATGTTTTAAGAACCATCAAAATCGGACTGATTCAGCTAAAATCAACGACGAAGCAGTAGAAGCCGTATAACGCAACAATCATCGCGCCATAAAACTACGCGGTAGTAATGGAGGTTTTCATGATCAGATAAGGAAATGACTGCATGAAGCCCCGACGATAAAGAAGTAGATGGAATAACGTTAACGAGTGCACTTTATAAGGCAGGGCAGTGCCACTCCCATATACTCCTAAACTAACGTTCGCGCCGCGTCAGCAGCAACATATCTTGATCCCACAACAAGTCTAAATCGAACCATAAAAAGCTTTGAATTTTTTCCCTTGCTTTACTCAAAGACAGCATTAGTCAGACATACGAATTTTTGATAACTGAAACAGTTTTGTTCACCGTCGTAAGCGTTAGCGCTCTCGGGATTTTATGAATCTACTCGGTGCATTTATAGGATAATTATTCATGCATGAATCCTCACAGATTTAACAAATTTCGAAAATTCAACTTCGAAGAAAATGAACCATTCGAACTCTTTCGAGCATTCTGTCGATGTTTTTTATTTGTTTTTGTTTTTTTCCCAGCGTCGCTTTCGGAAAGACATACTCGGTGCCTAATATGATCGGTCACGGCCTAGAGGTAATCAGTTTAATTTTAGCGACGACTAATTTCTCCCCGGGGACGACTCCTATGCTCCTTTAAATTTCCTATTCAATACAGTGATTAAAATCTCGATGAGATAACCGCTCATCCGGGAAGGCTAAAAAATTAAACAAAACGTTAGGCTGCATACATCACTATAATCCCATCTTGAAGTTTTTTTTGGCTGCATGTGAAGATTGATCCAGATCTTTCGTTTCAGGACGCTACTGCATTTTTGCGGTCTAAAGCCGGCTGGCTGAAGACTATTCACAGCTTGCGTCTTCAAGCTATTCTTCTCTGTGTTCACTCACCGGGTGGATGTATTGTGTTAACGCACGTGCAGAAAGTCAGTTTAAACATTGTTTTCCTGTATGAAGAAAGCGTCGTCAGCCAAAGACATCTGTCTTTATTAAGAATACCTGTGCCTGTGCCTTTAACATAAAATATAATTGATTAAAAACAAAATTGGCAGCATTAAAAAATATGTGATTAGGTTCAATGTTTCATTAGCATGAGATAAAGTAAATATTCTAGGGAATTGTTTTCCTGAAAATTTACGTAAGGGTCTTCACTGAAAGCGTGCATTATCTGTGACTGATTGTGGTGAAATTGAGACGGTTCAAATCTCTGCTGCTTTGTACATAATAAAATGCAGGCTATTAAACATAAGCTTAGATGGAGTATTATAATAAAAACTTGTAGTGTTCAGTATTATGCAGATGCATAATTATCTGAGCAATCGGCACCGAGCATACGACTGATGAAGCAATTTTTGTTTCGCAATTCTTTTTTCATTATTTCTTTCGCTGCGTGAGTAGGGGAACGGGCATGCTGGAAAGAAAGCTACGCACTCAGGACATCCAAAACAAACTAAATTCAAGTTTGATTGGATGAAGTCACTTTGTTTTGGATGTCCCAGTGCTCAACTTGTTCTCCAGCAAGATGAATTTTGTGCCATGTGACCGTTAGCTGCAAAGGGTCCATTCACATCCTGTTTCACCGTACAAAAGTCCGCTCAGAGTCTGCGCATGCATTGCTATCAGACAAAAGTAATTCTTTTTTTTAAAGAATACAGCCATTCTAAAATTCTAAACTGATCATTCTAGAACGCCTGTGAAACTTTTACAGACGTCCTTCAATTTACTGGTTGAACCCGCCTGTAAATTAAATCAGCGATATCTTTGCTCAAATGCCCGCTTTAAGGAAAGTGTCTCGTAACAGAAGAATTCATTCTTATTTTTTATGCGGGAAAAGAGGCAGAAAATTATAATCTGCAAAGAAAATTGGATTTTTTTTTCAGAGATAATTAAGCAGCAATAGAAGCTTTACTGAATACATAGCAATCATACGGAATATTTTTTTCCAAATTGAATTTTAATAATTATCTCTGAAAAGGGCAGTTACCTGTAATTTTCTTTTTGGATTTTAACACTTGCTAAAACTGATATTCTTTTCCCGTATAGTAATAAACCGCGTAAACAATCTTTGTTTTAGTGGGCACCGGCCTGAAGAAACATCCTTAAGTTTTATTTTATATATATTTTTCAGACATTCTATAGAACGCTTATTTTTTTAAGCAGGACATATTTTTTCCCCTGTCAGAGCTGAATTTCAAATTTAGACTTTTTTTTATCATATTCCCTGAATATTACACCCACTACCCAGCCTCATTTTCAGGGTCTCTCTAAACTTGAGGCAGGGAACAAGAAGTACAGAGAGGCATGGGAACGGGACTCAACGAGCGGTTTAAGGCAATTTGCACATCAATGCGAATACCGGCGGATATTTCCACTTGCTCTGCCTTGTTCGTTTAATACCTGCAGAAACACAAAAGGGCTGATAAAAATAACAACTTGGATTATGCGTCCCGTATTGTACATTCAATAGCCATAGTTTACCTACTAATCTCACCAATTTTCGTGAGTACTAAATTTGAGAACCAAAATTAGCCGGCCGGCAAAGTCTTGAACAAAATAATAAACATGAAAAATAAAAAAAAATAAACAAGAAGTCAGGGAGCAAGAGTAGCCTCCTTGCTTTTCCCGTTAATAAACACGTTCAATGTAGAACAGTGACAGCCGTATACGTTTTTACACGCATGCAAAAGACTTCTGTAGTAAGGGAGCTGTTACTTCTGACAATTTTTCTGGTTACTTTCAATGTAATGCGGACAACAGCTTTACAAGTTTCGGAGAACATGTAACACGCTTCGAAAAAGCCGTAGAAGACAGGAGTCTATTTATTTCTGATTTATTTATTTATTTATTTTTATTATTACCTTTTTTTCACCCACTTGCAACGCAAATTTTTCGTTTCGTGATAAGTAGCGAATAGGGTTGGGGGAATCAGTTACATACCGATTTCGTCTCCGATTTGTCTCGCCACTGAGGCGGCGTTGCTTTACAAGTTGCAGGAAAATTGCCTTGCATGAAAGCACCCTGAAACAGGTAAAAACTAATTAAGGTTCAAGGCAGATTATGCCAGGGCAAACTCCTCTCATAATATAATTTTAATTGGCCGAGATTCCGTTCCTGTCATTCATTCTCCGCGAAGACTGAATTCAAGCCACGTGCATAAGTAAAGCTATTGTGTTTCACCATGCTTTTATATTAGCCTTTTTGTGTTGTTACATAACAAGACGGGGAAAGTAATCTTTGAAATATCATATAACACCGGTTGCAAAAATGAGTCTCAAACGCTCAATATAGCAACCATTAATTGATCAGCTGGTGAAATTATATAGAGAAAACACTCAAATGCCACGCCTTGTTAACTTAGACACAACGACCTAAACAAACTGAAACATTTCTCAACAAAGCGCTTTTTTGTCTCTTTTACTAGTAATTCGGTCCAGCTAGCTTAGTTGAAGCTTTAAAAAGTGCAGTTCATTTGATTGATGTCTCATGATGCCAAGAGAAGGCATTTGTTTTCCGGAAAATAGTGTTTATTTATTCTGCACGCGTAAGAAGTCCATAATTATTTTAAGTGTCTTGTGATCGTGGCGTACATTTACTAGGCGTTACGCACGACGTGTTATCCAGCATTAAACACACAAAACAACTTGAAAGCATAAAAGAAAACTCAACAAGGTACAAAATTTCAAAGTATAAAGGAAATCTGAAAACTATTTTAAATTTGACAACGTCAGTAGCGGATAATATGGTGCCTTAATTATCATCTGCAACCTGGCGTGAAATAAACGTTTTGTAATCCGTAAATTCTCGTAGGCGTTTTTGCTGAAGACTCAGTTTCCACGTGAAATCTCGAAAATTTATTTCAATTCAGGTTAATGGCCTAGAACGAGCGCAAATTTGGTTGCAAATACAGTTTTATCCAGCGAGTTTTAATTTTCTTCGTTCATATTTAATGTCTTGTAAAAAAAAAAAAACTGAAAAAGCTGATAAAATTTGGTTAGTGGTAAAATACTACACGGAAAATGAAAAAAATAACGCAAGGCTAATTAACACTCCAGATCATGATAAATTCATTTCATAACTGAATTTGAACTTGCTGCGAGTGGAGTGTATGTAGTACGACATGATTCATTTTTGTAGTTGATGTAATTGCTGAAAACGAAAGTTAAAACGTTTCATTTTGAAGGAACTATGCCATGTGCCGCGTCAGTTCAAGTGCGAAACTTGCAATACCACATTGTATTTCACTGTCAGTAGATATTTTTTTCTTTTTGTGCTATGACGCCAAAGTCTCGAACAGAGACCATAAAATGGTCACCAGTTTCAAATTACAACTGGGTTTGAATTGCTCAATAGAGCAACCATCAATGATGGGGCAGGTGAAAACGGAACTCGACAGTAGTGCACGCAATGTTAATGTTAACGTTAATGTTCATTAACAGACTCGTAACCTTAAACCACACAGTCTCCTTTTGCTTGTATCTTCCAAGAAGAGCAGGTCAGTAAACTATATCGTATGATTTTGTGAATGTGCGACAGGAGCTAAATGTAGCTCCCGGAAAATTAGGTTTTAATTAAGTTGTAAACAATTTATGATTTTACAGGCACGTGTCCTTGTTGCTAAGGAGTTTCACAAAATAGTTTACAAAACTAGGCTTATCGCCAAACCAAATTCTTAAATTAACAGCATCTCCCTTAAAAGTAATTAAAATAATGGTGAGACCTTGTATGTGAATTTGACAACGTCAAAATAACTTAACAGGGTACTAAACCTCAAAGTACAAAAGGCAGTCAAGGGCAACAGTTTAAAGCGCTTGGTTATCAGCGTGATGTCCTAATTAGAATTTGGCACCTGGCGTGTTAAAGTGCCATTTAAATCCACCCCAGATTCACGTAAACTTTATCAGTTGAGCAAGACGGAAGTTTAGTGAACACGCAAAGAAAATTTTAGGTTCTTTACTCCGGCACCAAGACGTTTTAAGCGACTTAACTGAATTTAATTGGCCTCAACTCTGGATCAAGAGGCATTGAGAGCTTTGCTTGAAAAAGGGATTTGTGAAGAACAGTCACACCCCGTGTTATAAGACACGTGTAGATTTAGTGGAATTTCCCAATCAGAGGATCGGAAAGAAAAATGAACTTTTCGGAAGAGAAAAGCATGAATTTAACAGGTAACCAAACCGGGTCTGATGAAATGACGCTCGTCGATCAGGGAAACGGTGAGTTTCAACTGCCCTATTACAAAGAGGCGGAGTGGTTAGAAATCCTTCGTTTGACTTTCCAAGTCTCTCTCGCCTTTATCGGCGTAGTGGGCAATGTAATAGTATGCTTCGTGATCACCTCTCAACCTCAGATGCATACCGTTATCAACTACTTCATCAGAAACCTCGCCATAGCAGATCTGGGGATTCTACTTCTGGCATTCCCGTTGGCAGTTATCAAGGAACAAAACCCGTTTTACTGGCCCTTGGGAGAATGCACCTGTCGGTACGTACTTCCCCTGTCCGATGTATTCTTCGGTGTTTCAGTATGGTCGATAACCCTCATAGCAGTCGATCGCTACAGAGCCATAGTTCGGGGGACCCTTCCTAAGCGTGGTTTAGCTGTGTTCAAGTCAGCGCGCTGGATGGTGGCCTGTGTTTGGATGCTATCGTTTGTAATCATTTCATTGCCTCTATATTTTGTCATGGGTTTCACGGATTACCGCCCAGCTTTCGACATGGTTGACTGTTCTCCAAAATGGCCAAACACCGAGGCAGGAGACGAAATGCGGCAAGTCTACATAATCGGTTTAACCATCTTCTTGTACGTTCTCCCGCTAGGAATTATCACAGCAACATTCTGCAGTATTTCACGGAAGCTCCGTGCCAGTACAAAGTTCAACAGGTCAATAAGAGAGGAGTGCAGCGAGGGTGACGAACAAAACGTTCCAAAAAGACTGCGCGAACGACAAAACAGTAAGGCCAAAAAGCTCTTAATTCCTGTCGTTGTAGTGTTTGCCATTACAATGTTACCCCTGAATGTATTTCGCCTCGTTGTTTTGTATTGGAAAGAAGTCGTTGTCCACAGATATCTCTGGGTCTATTACAATATATGTGTGGCATGCGTAGTCACAAATTCGTCGGCAAACTTTGTTATATACTCTCTGGTAAGTGAGGAGTTTCGTCAAAGTTTTAAGCGCTTTTTCTCTCTGAATATAAAGGGCGGACGCTCGTATAGTGTAACTGAGAGAACCCTTCGCAGTCCTCTAAGTCGAAGTCCAGGTAATTTCAGTCCTTTGAGCCTCACTCCTTTGAACGAAAGAAATGAAGAAAACAACGAGGTACAAAACAATGGTGAAGGCGGGCAATAGAACAAACGAATTACAGCTTTGAGAGCATGGATGGCGCAGCGGTGAGAGCACTCGCCTCCCTCCAATGTGGCCCGGGTTTGATTCAAGAACTCAGCTTCATATGTGGGTTGAGTTTGTTGTTGGTCCTCGTCCTCGCTCCGATAGGTCAGTTTTTCTCAGGGAACTCCGGTTTTCCCTAATAATTATCGCAAGTAAACACAAGCGAAATTTGCGCTTGTAAGCTAGTATGTACATATGACACAACCTCTCATATGGTTATGAAAAAAACTTGTTCGAGATAATATATCTCTTTGTCGTTGATAAATTTATTATCTCCTTTTTTCTTACTTTTTTTTAATTTTAATGACGTACATAGTTCGTATATTATTACTACCCTTGTAACAATTGTTATGTAGCTTTAACAAACGAAATGAAGACTTAATGACATTTATTACCAAGAGGAATAATTTATTTTATGCAGCCTGCGTCGCGTTTTATTATCCCGGATTGGTCACATCCGAGACTTTTAAAATGTGTTAATATTTAGGCATCTGAGCATGCGGTTACAGTCTGACCTCTTCCATTACAGTTCGGTGCGGGGCAAGCATTTCTCCCTCCCATCTTCGGTGCATTCGCATTGGTACATAGTATCATAATTAGGTCAAGTAAGGCGTGTTTGTCCTCACCTTTCTTGGGAAAAGGTTCTCATTTCCAGATTTTTTGTAAATAAACGGCCACCTAACTGAGTGGCCGAATTATGGCAAATGATGGTCTCAGTTCAGCCTCCTCCCAGCAAGCCGAGCTCAGCCTTATCAATGCGTACAGTTAAGTACATTCCTTAGTAAGCGAACAAGGGGGATAATGTTTTTTCCAGTTAATGATGAATAACATAAGTATATAGGACCTTTTCAGATTGTTAATGTTTGAAATGAATTGAGAACATGAAAATCCATTTCATTTCTATTTATCTGTTTCATTCATTTAATTATTTATGTACTATGAACTATCAGAAACCATGGTTCCTCAAATCATTTCTTGCCTATTTGTTTACTTAATTATTTGCACACCGTGATGTGTAGGCTTGATTAAGGGCCGCTATTCGAGAAAGGTTTCGTCTCGGACCCAATGGAGCGACAGAAATCGAGACAACATTATTGGCTCTTGATTTATTCAAGACCTCTCTGAGTACGTGTAAATACGCATTTTTAAAGCAATTTCCTTGAATAGTTTCTCTAAATGTTTTTGTCATAGGTAGGTTTTTAGTTTGCTTGTTAAATAGGTCCACATCAGCTTTTATAGTTCCCTCAACTGACCTACTTTATCAAATAAAATATGTAACCACGCCTGTAGTGACGAGCGTAATGTCAATAAATGCTAACATCTTAAAGAGCATTCTGAGTGGTTTTCTGAGCTATCCTGAAATTCTGCCAATGGACTGTGCGTTAAGTAAGAATTTTATTTCACTTGCTTGCGGTTTTTAAAACTGTTTTGTACCAGAGATGGGACGTGTCAGGACTCAATTCTGACGGACTAATACGACAAAATGCTATCTTGAAACTGATCCATATATGCAAAGTCTTTGATTTCCATTTAAAAGAGATTTGCCGATGACATCAGTCACGTGACTGGTCGATGTGTGCACTTGAGCCCCCTTCCCCCCCCCCCACCCCCCCCCCCCCCCAACCAGACAGATTTTTTCAGCATTGGCATACATAGACGATTCCTCGTTGAAAAGAAAGGAGTCACGAGCCACGGTGTTCAAGCTTCTTCCACTGGCATTGTCCAGCCTCCGGTGCCCCATTCCCAACTGGGAGCTAGCTAAATGGTTTTGGCTGCGCAGTGTCGATTCCGCGAATGATCTCTTGCAAATGTGGCCGGAAAACTTCTTGACAATAGCAATCAAGAAACTAGTTTTCTAGAAAATGGCATCCAACATTCCAACATCTTCATTCCTCGATTTCATTTGCCAAATTTAATGGCGTGACCTTTCCAGAGAGCGTGACTGATTGACAGATAACTTACGTCAACATCAGTAACTCACAATAAGCGAATGGTTGGTAGCTGTATGGAAGATTGTCGTTGTAAAACGCAGAAAGAATCATGAGATACTGTTGATTCAAAGGGGAAATTATTGCTTTAGTAAAGGTAGGCTATCTTTAATACTGTGTTTTGGGGAAATTTGCAACTGAGAATTGACTACAACAAATTAACTGTAGCGTTTTGTTTACTCTGGGCAAAGATCGCGTGTTTGAAAAGTGTACATTGGAAAATTTAACGTGTAAGGTTCACATTTCATTGCCGTTTCTATCTCCGATCAAGTTTCTTGAAAGCAAACCGTAAAAAGAGTCATTGAGAGGGAAATAAGAAAAATATTTTATTCAATACATTAAAAATGGGCGCGTGTATTGAAGAATAGAAGTGCAACGTATTCCAGTCGTAGTTCCATTTGTATATACGATCGATGATTCTTCCTTATTTTTGTTTTAGTATCGGCATGGGACTTTGTGCACATCTACAGATAAGCTGGGGCAGTGCCTTTGCGCCCCCAGCTTTCGGGTTACTCTTGCAAAACTCCACTCTCCATCTTATCTCTGCGCAAACAAGACCGTACACCATATGAATCTTGCGTAGAGCGCTCAAACCGCCAGTGACGTCGATTCGGCGTCGCTCATCAAAGACCTTTCACGGTTTAAAATCAAGAGACGTTGAGTTATCTAGTTTACTTCTCGATTCAGAAGTACTCAAATTCGTTGGAGTTGAAGGAATGGTTGTATTATTTCACGTCGTATGATCAAGGTTCGCGTGTCGTCTGAAACAAGATTGTAGAACTGATATATGTGAAACGGTTTGACATTGGCTTAAAATACACTAAAGGCAAACGTTTTGTAAAAGTCTTCATCGGTTATGATGGAGTGAAGAAGCTTAACAATGAATTATAAAAGTCCAAAATTATGCAAATGTACAGGCATGCGATTAGACAGCCGCTGTCTATATTTGCATGTTAGTGAGGTTGTTAATAACACGAGTAACGGCGTAACGGCGTACTTAAAACCAGAATCGACGTAACGGGGATTTCACTTTTACTTTGTTAATCTTTACTTATTTTTTCTTCTTTTAAATTGATCTTTTTCTCTCATTTCATTTTCCGCTTTCACGGATAGATTAAAAACAAAGCTACAAGTTAGGTAACTAGCGACGATTTTCTATCCTCTGAAAGACAGATTTTACTTTTCATGAACAGAGAACTCGAAGTCAGTTCATTTGTATTTGCTCAGTGCCGTGCAATTCCATTGTCCATCGCGATACGAATTCACTGTCAAGGACTTCGTGAATGGATAAAAAAGTAACCGGATATTTTTACTGAACGATATTGACCAAGTTAATGGTACGCAAATTTATAAGGCTGTGCCAAACGGATGCAACATGTAGACGTCCAACAGTATTAAATACAAAAACATTAACTGAAAATTACCCGCAACAAACATGTAAGGTTTACAAAAACGTAAATAAATAAAAATCGAAACTGTAGTCATCAATAAAATCCACATAAGCACCCATTTATAAAAGTTCTCTTAAAACGTTCACTTCTAACCGTGAGGAAGAATGTAATATTATGGCTGCGGTCACAAAGAAAAGACCGAGATGTTTTGCGGTAAGCATTTAAAGGCTTGTGCAATAACTCAAATAACTTAAACCCTTTTAGGGGGAGCAAAATACCCTAAAAAAACAGATTATTCAAAACATCATGCAATATTATCTTGATTTAAACGTGCAGCGAAAAATCAGTTATCGAGGCATTAAGCCAACGGCCTTCTGTTGAGGAATATTTTGGAAGATAAACGAAGCAAAACAAGCGAGCTTTTAAAAATGTTTATGTATGTCTTTCTGATGGTTAGTTATTTGAGGAAGATGAACCGGCTTGAACTTGATCGTGTTCATTAACGATTCAAGCTGATCGACTTTTGGCAGGAGAAAACAATCAATAAATTAAAAATATATGTATTTTTCCTGCACTGCTACACATCCTCGTAGGAAGGTTTTTATTCCGGCAATTAGGGAGGTATAAATTTCAACTCGTGTACGTGCGGTTGGGAATCCTTCTGCGATAGAGGGCCAGACTGCTAACATCTTGAATTTGCGAACGAGACTTTGAGCGCGATGCTCAACGAGTTGGCCTACAAATTCTGAAGGTCTCTGAAGAGTCTCTTGGCCGAGACGAAACGCCGCGTCAGACTAGCCACGAACATTTCACAAGTACAATTTTTCAATTCTTTATTGTATAAATTAGGGGGGAACGAAAAGTAAAATGACCAAACAAAGAGAATTTAGACGAGACTGATTAAGAATCCTGACTGCAATTAATTCGTATTTTAGAGCTAATCAAGAATGAAACGGCAGGTTTCTAAGCCCTACTAACTCATGTAATCTGTACGATAGTCTTTTAGCTTAATCGTCAGCATTGATGGCAATCATGAAATACACTCTTTTTTTATAAGAAC